>NC_090407.1:18508233-18879483 GCF_036365525.1 Heterodontus francisci | reverse complement strand
GAAGCTGCAGCATTTAGACATCACTAAATATTGATAAAGAAACAGAAATATCGCAGTGCAGAACACAGCTCAGCCTTGTTAATTAGACATCACATAATGGGGACGATTTTTAACAGCTGCAAAATGGGACAGCCAGCAGTTGAAGATTGGGGGTATCACCAATTTTGCCCCTGCCCCAACTTGCAATTCTTAGGCAGGCCTTAAGAATAGGCTGTGTCAGCCATTGCTCAGTGGCTAGCCCACTCTAAAACCTGGCTACCCGACCCGAACCTGACGAGACCAGACTACATTTGGGTCAGGTCGGGTCAATATTCCGAGTCCAACATTCGGCCTCGGGTCGGGTCGGGCTGGACAATGCATCCGGGAAGTCACAGGATCAGGCTTACCCATGATTCCCCACAACTCCATCTGCAGGAATAGCCTGCTGCCGAAACGGAGGATATTCGTGTTGGGTCGGGTTGGGCGCGAAAAAAAATTAAAGGACTCAGGCCCAGGTCGGGTTCAGGTTGGCTGTGGTCGGGTCGGGTCGGGCCTCAATTTTATACCCAAGCAGGCTTTTAGCCCACTCGCCTCTGAGTCGGAAGTTTGTGTGTTCAAGCCCCACTACAGAGACTTGAGCACATAACCTGGATAGACACGCCCGGTGTAGTACTGAGGGACTACAGCTCTATCAGAAGGGTCATCTTTCAGAGGGGACATTAACCCAAAGCCCCATCAGCCCTCTCAAGTAGACTCCCAATGCAATAGTTATAAGAGGAGCAGGGGAGTTCTGCCTAGAGTCCTGGCCAATATTCAACCCTCAACCAACATCATTAAAACAGATTATCTGGTCATTTATTTCTTTGCTGTTTGTGGGAACACGTCTGCAAATTGGTTGCTGGGTTTCCAACATTATAACAATTACTGTATTCAAAAGCATTTCATTGACTGTAAAGCACTTGGGACATCCTGAGGTCATGAAAAGCACCATAGAAATGCAAGGCTTCTTTTCTTTCAAGCCTAGACAGTGACTAATTGGCAGACAATTCAGGAATTACATCATAGCTAAGACTGAACGTGTTTGCGGCTAAAGATCACTCCCCACCCCCCCTCCATCTCTCCTTGGCCAACACCAGCTTCATTTTAAAGATCATAGTTGCTGCAGCTTCTGTAACAATAACCTGGTCACACACACATTACCCACAACTTTCAGGATTTGATCCGAGATCATGTTACCTCTCAGTAAATAGAAGTTAACCAACATGGAAACAGGTCATTGAACCAAACCAGTCTGTGCTGACTTCTACCCTCCAAACAAATAGTTCCACCCACACTTACCCCATCTTGTTCCTATATCCTTTCATTTCCCCCCGACCCAATCTAATCTCAAATACTGACATAGTGGTTGAGGCAGAAACTAATCCTCAGCCTCACAAATGTGTGTAAAGACGTTTCTCCTGCCCTCGGTTCTAATTCTTGTATCTATGGCAGCTTGTTCTTGATCCCCTCACCTACTGGAAGCAGTCTGATCCTATCTGTCCTGTCCCATTCTTTCACAATTGTAATACACCTCTGTAAGTCACCCTGTAAAATCTGTGTTGTTCTAACAAAAAAAAAGAACAACTTTTTCAAGTCTTTCTTGGTATTTGTGTCTCTTCATACCAGGTAGGACCTGAGTAAATCTGCATCATAGTCCCTGGGAAACCTCGATATCCTTCTCTATGCAGTCAGACCCCCGCCCAACCCCCGCTCCCCCACTACCTAGTTTTCCTTACTGAACACCAGGAAGACTCTGGTATAAACTTCACTCTCATATAACTGATTCCACCAGCCTCACCAACCACTTTAGACCAGGTAAAACATCAGTGCCCTGTTTAAAACCGAGGCTGCAAATTATACATCTTGCCCATCACCAAGACTGCTTGCTTCCACAGCAACTCTTTCCCACGTCCCCCGCCCCCACCGCCCCACAACTTCATTTCCACTGTTCTGATACCTCTCGAGTCTATTTTACCAACGCGTCCTTGCCATCCTCCATAAATTCTAACATGTCTATGTCCCTAACCCGCTCACTCATCACTCCCGTTTTTGCTGCTCAACACGAGCGTCCTATTTGCCAACAGATTAAATCTGAAATCACCATCCTCGACAACAAGTCCTTCCACAGCTTCGACCCATCCAATCTCGGCAACCTGCTCCAGCCTCATATCCTTTCCCACGGCCTTCGGTCCCTCTGTGCAATCCCTTCTCTTTGCCCCACCATTGGTGGCAGAATCCTCAGTCACCTCAGGTCCCGCTCCCTGGAACTCCTTCCCTGAAGCTCTCTCCACATCTCCAAACATCTTTAAAAGTCTTCACAAAACCCATCTTTTCTTCCAAGTTTTAGATCAATTTAACTCTCCTAGCACTGCAGCCTCACAGCTCCAGTGACCCGGGTTCAGTTCTGGATGCTGCCTGTGCGGAGTTTGCAAGTTCTCCCAGCGATCGTGTGGGTTTCCGCCGGGTGCTCCGGTTTCCTCCCACAGCCAAAGACTTGCAGGTTGATAGGTAAATTGGCCATTGTAAATTGCCCCTAGTGTAGGTAGCATGGTAGGAAAATTGAGGGACAGTGGGGATGTGGTAGGCCTTATGGGATTAATGTAGGATTAGTATAAATGGGTGGTTGATGGTGGGCCAAAGGGCCTGTATCAGTGCTGTATCTCTCTATGACGATGACTCTATGACCACGGCTCACAGACTATTCCCTTACCCCTTAATCGTGTTATTTATTGTTTCTACCTGCTCGCAAAAGGGCCTTTTCTAGATTAAAAAGGGCCATAAAATACAAGTTGTCATTGGTACCATTCTTCCAATTACTCCAGCCTTCACTGCAATCTCTCCACCCCATCCCCCAATTACCCCAGTCTCACTGCAATCTCTCCACCCCATCCCCCAATTGCCCCAGCCTCACAGCAATCTCTCTCCCCCATCCCCTAATTACCCCAGTCTCACAGCAATCTCCTCACCCCATCCCCCAATTACCCCAGTCTCACAGCAATCTCCTCACCCCATCCCCCAATTACCCCAGTCTCACAGCAATCTCTCTCCCCCATCCCCTAATTACCCCAGCCTCACTGTAATCTCCCACCCCATCCCCCAATTACCCCAGTCTCACTGCAATCTCTCTCCCCCATCCCCCAATTACCCCAGTCTCACTGTAATCTCCCACCCCATCCCCCAATTACCCCAGCATCACTGTAATCTCCCACCCCATCCCCCAATTAGCCCAGCATCACTGTAATCTCCCACCCCATCCCCCAATTAGCCCAGCATCACTGTAATCTCCCACCCCATCCCCCAATTACCCCAGTCTCACTGCAATCTCTCTCCCCCATCCCCCAATTACCCCAGCCTCACTGTAATCTCCCACCCCATCCCCCAATTACCCCAGCATCACTGTAATCTCCCACCCCATCCCCCAATTACCCCAGTCTCACTGCAATCTCTCTCCCCCATCCCCCAATTACCCCAGCCTCACTGTAATCTCACACCCCATCCCCCAATTACCCCAGCATCACTGTAATCTCCCACCCCATCCCCCAATTACCCCAGCCTCACTGCAATCTCTCTCCCCCATCCCCCAATTACCCCAGCCTCACAGCAATCTCTCTCCCCCATCCCCTAATTACCCCAGCCTCATTGTAATCTCTCTCCCCCATCCCCTAATTACCCCAGCCTCACTGTAATCTCCCACCCCATCCCCCAATTACCCCAGCCTCACAGCAATCTCTCTCCCCCATCCCCTAATTACCCCAGCCTCCCTGTAATCTCTCTCCCCCATCCCCTAATTACCCCAGCCTCACTGTAATCTCCCACCCCATCCCCCAATTACCCCAGCCTCACTGCAATCTCTCTCCCCATCCCCTAATTACCCCAGTCTCACTGCAATCTCTCTCCCCCATCCCCCAATTACCCCAGCCTCACTGTAATCTCTCTCCCCCATCCCCTAATTACCCCAGTCTCACTGCAATCTCTCTCCCCCATCCCCTAATTACCCCAGCCTCACTGTAATCTCCCACCCCATCCCCCAATTACCCCAGCCTCACTGCAATCTCTCTCCCCCATCCCCTAATTACCCCAGTCTCACTGCAATCTCTCTCCCCCATCCCCCAATTACCCCAGCCTCACAGCAATCTCTCTCCCCCATCCCCTAATTACCCCAGTCTCACAGCAATCTTTCTCCTTCCCATCCCCCAATTGCCCCAGCCTCACAGCAATCTCTCTCCCCCATCCCCCAATTACCCCAGCCTCACAGCAATCTCTCTCCCCCATCCCCTAATTACCCCAGCCTCACAGCAATCTCTCTCCCCCATCCCCTAATTACCCCAGCCTCACTGTAATCTCCCACCCCATCCCCCAATTACCCCAGCCTCACTGCAATCTCTCTCCCCCATCCCCTAATTACCCCAGTCTCACTGCAATCTCTCTCCCCCATCCCCCAATTACCCCAGCCTCACTGTAATCTCTCTCCCCCATCCCCTAATTACCCCAGTCTCACTGCAATCTCTCTCCCCCATCCCCCAATTACCCCAGCCTCACAGCAATCTCTCTCCCCCATCCCCTAATTACCCCAGCCTCACTGTAATCTCTCTCCCCCATCCCCTAATTACCCCAGCCTCACTGTAATCTCTCTCCCCCATCCCCTAATTACCCCAGTCTCACTGCAATCTCTCTCCCCCATCCCCCAATTACCCCAGCCTCACAGCAATCTCTCTCCCCCATCCCCTAATTACCCCAGTCTCACTGCAATCTCTCTCCCTCCCATCCCCCAATTGCCCCAGCCTCACAGCAATCTCTCTCCCCCATCCCCCAATTACCCCAGCCTCACTGCAATCTCTCTCCCCCCCATCCCCCAATTGCCCCAGCCTCACAGCAATCTCTCTCCCCCATCCCCCAATTACCCAACTGGCCCAGCCTCACAGCAATCTCTCTCCCCCCCCCCACCCCCCAATTGCCCCAGCCTCACAGCAATCTCTCTCCCCCCCATCTCCCAATTGCCCCAGCCTCACAGCAATCTCTCTCCCCCATTCCCCAATTACCCCAGCCTCTATAATCTCTCTCCCCAACCCCTAATTACCCCAGTCTCACTATAATCTCTCTCCCCATCCCCCAATTACCCCAGTCTCACTATAATCTCTCTCCCCATCCCCCAATTACCCCAGTCTCACTGCAATCTCTCTCCACCCCCAATTAACCCAGCCTCACTATAATCTCTCTCCCCATCCCCTAATTACCCCAGCCTCACTGCAATCTCTCTCCCCCATCCCGCAATTGCCCCAGCCTCAATGCAATCTCTCTCCCCCATCCCCCAATTGCCCCAGCCTCACTGCAATCTCTCCCCCATCCCCCAATTGCCCCAGCCTCAATGCAATCTCTCTCCCCCATCCCCCAATTGCCCCAGCCTCACTGCAATCTCTCTCCCCCATCCCCCAATTGCCCTAGCCTCACTGCAATCTCTCTCCCCCATCCCCCAATTACCCCAGCCTCACTGCAATCTCTCTCCCCCATCCCCCAATTTCCCCAGCCTCACTGCAATCTCTCTCCTCCATCCCGCAATTACCCCAGTCTCACTGTAATCTCTCTCCCCCATCCCCCAATTGCCTCAGCCTCACTGTAATCTCTCTCCCCCATCCCCCAATTACCCCAGCCTCACTTTAACCTCTCTCCCCCATCCCCCAATTACCCCAGTCTCACTGCAATCTCTCTCCCCCATCCCCCAATTACCCCAGCCTCATTGCAATCTCTCTCCCCCATCCCCCAATTTCCCCAGCCTCACTGCAATCTCTCTCCTCCATCCCGCAATTACCCCAGTCTCACTGTAATCTCTCTCCCGCATCCCCCAATTCCCCCAGCCTCACTTTAACCTCTCTCCCCAATCCCCCAATTGCCCCAGCCACACTGCAATCTCTCTCCCCCATCCCCCAACCTCACTTTAACCTCTCTCCCCCATCCCCCATTTACCCCAGTCTCACTATAATCCCTCTCCCCATCCCCCAATTACCCCAGTCTCACTGTAATCTCTCTCCCCCATCCCCCAATTGCCCCAGCCTCACTGCAATCTCTCTCCCCCATCCCCCAATTGCCCCAGCCTCACTGCAATCTCTCTTACCCATCCCCCAATTGCCCCAGCCTCACTGTAATCTCTCTCCCCATCCCCCAATTGCCCCAGCCTCACTGCAATCTCTCTCACCCATCCCCCAATTGCCCCAGCCTCACTGTAATCGCTCTCCCCCATCCCCCAATTGCCCCAGCCTCACAGTCATCTCTCTCTCCCATCCCCCAATTGCCCCAGCCTCACTGCAATCTCTCTCCCCCATCCCCCAATTGCCCCAGCCTCACTGCAATCTCTCTTACCCATCCCCCAATTGCCCCAGCCTCACTGCAATCTCTCTCACCCATCCCCCAATTGCCCCAGCCTCACTGTAATCGCTCTCCCCCATCCCCCAATTGCCCCAGCCTCACAGTCATCTCTCTCTCCCATCCCCCAATTGCCCCAGCCTCACTGCAATCTCTCTCCCCCATCCACCAATTCCCCAATTACTCCAGCCTCACTTTAACCTCTCTCCTCCATCCCCCAATTACCCCAGCCTCAAACTGTAATCTGGCTCCCTATCCCCAATTACCCCAGTCTCACTGTAATCTCTCTCCCCCATCCCCCAATTGCCCCAGCCTCACTGCAATCTCTCTCCCCCATCCGCCAGTTACCGCAGCCTCACTGCAAACTCTCTCCCCCATCGGCCAATTGCCCCAGCCTCACTATAATCTCTCTCCCCCGTCCCCCAATTACCCCAGCCTCACTGCAATCTCTCTCCCCCATCCCCCAATTACCCCAGCCTCACTGTAATCTCTCTCCCCACCCCCCAATTGCCCCAGCCTCACTGCAATCTCTCTCCCTCATCCCCCTATTTCCCCTGCCTCACTGTAATCTCGCTCCCCATCCCCCAATTTCCCCAGTCTCATTGTAATCTCTCTCCCCCATCCCCCAATTGTCCCAGCCTCACTACAATTGCTCTTTTTTCCCCAATTTCCTCAACATGGCTATAAACCCCTTCCTTTCCCCAAATGCCTCAGTGTAGCTGTAATCCCTCCGATTCCTTCTCAGAATAACCCTAGTATTACAGTGATTCTCCGCCACATTACCTCTTTCTTTCGCTTCTTCATTTTGGGAGTTTTGTTCTCTTTCTGTTTCCGTGGTTTCCTTTTTTTCTTCACTTTGGCTGGCTCTTCTTCAGAAAACATTGCTTCACGGCCTTCCTCTTCCTCCTCTTCCTCCTCCTCCTCCTCTTCTTCCTCTTCCTCTGCGGAAATCAACAGAGACTTTCAGGGTGCAACCAAGGACTTATGGTGTCAGATTGGAGGACGTCCGCACTCCCCACAGGAAAGACATTAAAATAATTTAGCATGAGAGTGACTATGTACATACATCAATTACCAGTTAGTTACAGGTTTCAGTTGCTCACCACGTAAAGAAACTATACATAGATCTATCAAAACTGAAGCATTTTTGTCCATGATGGATTGTTTATTGGATTCTTTCTTGCTGGTCACACACAACAACGACTTGCATTTATATAGCGCCTTTAAAATAGTAAAATGTCCTAAGGAGTTTCACAGCAGCATTATCAAATAAAATCTGACATTGAACCAGATACGGAGATATGAGAACAGGTGACCAAAAGCTTGGTCAAAGAGGTCCAAAGATTATACAGCACAGAACAGCGAGAGCAGAGAGCCAGACTGGAGATTTAAAATCAAAGTGTGGTGACACAGGAAAGCTGATGAGTGATTGGTTGGTGAGTATTTCTCTTTTTCTCACTCTAAACTAGGGCATTCGTTTAAACCAGGAGCTAGGAAAGTATAACCACAAGTGAATAAATAATGAGCATTAGCACAGAGGTCTAGAGGCATTAATTAAAATTAATAGTTTATACAAGGTACTAACTACATTCTAAAAGAGCGAATAGAGATTGTTTAGATCATGGATGGGCAGCTGAGACTTGTTGCTTGCAATTCCTGCACCATGTGGGAACTTCAGGACACTTCATGCCTCCTGGGGGCCCACATGTGTAGGAAGTGTCTCCAGCTGCTTGAACTCAAGGTTTCCAAGCTTGAGGGGCAGCTGGAATCACTGCAGAGCATCAGGGAGGATGGGAGTTTCCTGAATCGTACGTTCCAAGAGGTGGTCACCCCACTGGCATAGTTCAGGATTCACGACAGTAGGTGAGTGGCTAACAGGAAGAGTAGGAAGAGGCAGGAAGTGCAGGAGTCTCTGGGGTGTATGCCACTCTCAAACCGGTACTCAGCTTTGGAGACCACTGAGAGCGACGACACCTTGTAACCATCGTGGTGAATCCCGCAAGCTGCACTGCCTCCCTGGTGCCAGGGTAAAGGACATCACGGAGAGGGTGCAGAATATTCTGCACGGGGAAGGGAATGAGCCAGAAGTTGTGGTACACATCAGTACCAATGACATTGAGAGCAGGTATTGAGGTCCTACCGTCAGATTTTCAGGAGCTAGGATGGAAATTAAAAAGGACCTTGAAGGTAGTAATCTCTGGATTACTGCCAGTGCCATGCACTAGCAAGAGTAGAAATAGGAAGATAAGGAGATCAATGTGTGGCTTGAGGCATGGTACAGGAGGGAAGGCTTCAGATTCTTGGGACATTGGGTACAATTCTGGGCATTTATTCAAAAGGGGTGGGTGGCACCTCAACAGGACTGGGACCAATGTCCTCACAGGGAGGTTCATTAGTGTAACTGGGGAGGATTTAAACTAAATTGGCAGGAGATGGGTACCAGCACATATGTAGAAAAGAGGAATAAGGTGCACCAAGTGCGTGTGTTCGATAGTACTACAGAAAGAAGTAGTACCATATTAGACTGAAGCAGACTAAGGAGGAATACAAAGACAGGTTTACAGCGCATGTGTTTAAAAACGCAAAGTGTGAACAAGCTTGGTGAGATACAAGCACAAATAGCAGGAGGGGGATACGGGAGTACGGGAAGTGGCAATATGGAAATTATTTTATTATTTAGTGATACAGCACTGAAACAGGCTCTTCGGCCCACCGAGTCTGTGCCGACCAACAATCACCCATTTATACTAACCCGACTGTAATCCCATATTCCCTACCACCTACCTACACTAGGGGCAATTTACAATGGCCAATTTACCTATCACCTGCAAGTCTTTGGCTGTGGGAGGAAACCAGAGCACCCGGCGAAAACCCACACGGTCACAGGGAGAACTTGCAAACTCCGCACAGGCAGTACCCAGAATTGAACCCGGGTCCCTGGAGCTGTGAGGCTGCGGTGCTAACCACTGCGCCAAAAATGCGGCTTAAAAATGGTGAGGACTGAACGCTTAACATTCAAGGAAACAAAGTGTTCAGAAAAGAGAGAGGAGGAGAAAAGGGAGGTGGAATGGCAGTACCGATTAAGGAAGACATTGTAGTTTTGGAAAGAGAGGATGTCATTGAAGGGGCAAAGACAGAATCCATTTGGTTAGAGAAGCAAAAAGGCTATGATCACACGACTGGAGGTATTCTATAGACATCCAAATAGTGAGAGAGGAGCAAATCTGCAGGGAAATCACAGAGATGTGCAAGAACTATAAAGCAGTGATATTGGGGGACTTTAATGACCTAAATATCGAGTAAAATAGAACCAAAGATTGCCAGGAAAACTGTACCGGAATAATGGGTGATCTTTAAGGATAGGACTGGTCCTCAGGTTGAAGTCCTAAATTGGGGGAAGGCTAATTTCGATGGCATCAGACAGGGACTCTCAAAAGTTGAATGGGAGAGGCTGTTTACAGGTAAAGGGACGTCTGGAAAGTGGGAGGCTTTTAAAAGTGAGATAGGACGAGTTCAGGGCCGGAATGTTCCTGTTAGATGGAAGGACAAGGCTGGCAAGTTTAGGGAACCTTGGTTGACGAGGGATATTGAGGGTCTGGTCAGGACAAAGAAGGAGGCATATGTCAGGTATAGGCAGCTGGGATCGAGCGAGTCCCTCAAGGAGTATAGGGGATGCAGTACTACACTTAAGGAGGAAATTAGGAGGGCAAAAAGGGGCCATGAGATTTCCCTGGCAGATAAGATAAAGGAGAATCCTAAAGGATTCTATAAGTATATTAAGAGTAAAAGGGTCATGAGGGAGAGAGTAGGTCCCCTTAAGGATCAGTGTGGCAATCTATGTGTGGAGCCACGGGAAATGAGCGAGGTCTTCAATGAATATTTCTCCTCCGTATTTACCGTGGAGAAGGTCATGGAAGCTAGTGAGTTCAAGGGAGGGAACACCGATATCCTGGAGCATATCAACATTACAAAGGAGGAGGTGCTGGAGGTTTTGAAGCGCATTAAGGTGGATAAATCCCCAGGGCCCGACAGGTGTATCCTAGGATGCTATGGGAAGCAAGGGAGGAGATTGCTGGGGCCCTGGCAGAGATTTTTATATCATCGTTAGCCACGGGTGAGGTACCGGAAGACTGGAGGATAGCTAATGTTGTGCCTTTATTTAAGAAGGGCAGCAGGGATAAGCCAGGGAACTACAAGCCGGTGAGCCTTACATCAGTGGTGGGAAAGTTATTGGAAGGGATTCTGAGAGACAGGATTTATATGCATCTGGAAAGGCATGGTCTGATTAGGGATAATCAGCATGGCTTTGTGTGTGGGAAATTATGTCTCACGAATTTGATTGAGTTTTTCGAGGAGGTGACCAAGAGGATTGACGAGGGCAGGGCGATGGACTTTGTCTACATGGACTTTAGCAAGGCCTTTTGACAAGGTCCCGCATGGTAGGCTGGTCCAGAAGGTTCGAACACATGGGATCCAGGGTGAGCTAGCAAATTGGATACAAAATTGGCTTGGTGATAGGAGGCACAGGGTGGTAGTGGAGGGTTGTTTTTCAGATTGGAGGCCGGTGACCAGTGGTGTGTCGCAGGGATCAGTGCTGGGCCCTCTGTTGTTTGTCATATATATTAATGACTTGGATGTGAATGTAAGGGGCATGATTAGTAAGTTTGCAGATGACACCAAAATTGGTGGTATAGTGGACAGTGAAGAAGGTTGTCTAAGGTTACAACAGGATATAGATCAACTGGGAAAGTGGGCAAGGGATTGGCAAATGGAATTTAACGCACACAAGTGTGAAGTGATGCATTTTGGGAAGTTAAACCAGGGCAGGACATATACAGTGAATGGCAGGTCTCTGGGGAGTGTTCTTGCGCAGAGAGACCTTGGGGTGCAAGTACATAGTTCCCTGAAAGTGGCAACACAGGTAGACAGGGTGGTGAAGAAAGCGTATGGCATGCTTGCCTTCACTGGCCGAGGCATTGAGTACAAGAGTTGGGACGTCATGTTACAGTTGTACATGACGTTGGTTAGGCCGCATTTGGAGTACAGTGTGCAGTTCTGGTCGCCGCACTACAGGAAAGATGTGATTAAGCTAGAGAGGGTGCAGAAAAGATTCACAAGGATGTTGCCTGGTTAGGAGGGCTTAAGTTATAAAGAGAGCTTGGATAGGCTGGGATAAAAGCAAAATACTGCGGATGCTGGAAATCTGAAACAAAAACAAGAAATGCTGGATTCACTCAGCAGGTCTGGCAGCATCTGTGGAAAGAGAAGCAGAGTTAACGTTTCGGGTCAGTGACCCTTCTTCCGAAGAAGGGTCACTGACCCGAAACGTTAACTCTGCTTCTCTTTCCACAGATGCTGCCAGACCTGCTGAGTGAATCCAGCATTTCTTGTTTTTGGATAGGCTGGGTCTGTTTTCCCTGGAGTGAAGGAGGCTGAGAGGGGACATGATAGAGGTATATAAAATTATGAGAGGCATAGATAGGGTAGATAGCCAGAGTCTGTTTCCCATGGTAGGGGTGACTGAAACTAGAGGGCATAGATTTAAGGTGAGAGGGAGGAGGTTTAAAGGGGATCAAAGGGGTAAATTTTTCACACAAAGAATAGTGGGTATCTGGAATGAGCTGCCTGAGGAGGTGGTGGAGGCAGGAACAGTAGCAACATTTAAGAGGCATCTGGACAGGTACTTGAATGAGCAAGGTATAGAGGGATATGGAATTAATGCAGGCAGGTGGGATTAGTATAGATAGGCATTATGGTCGGCATGGGCGCGGTGGGCCGAAGGGCCTGTTTCTATGCTGTATGACTATGACTCTGAGATATTTCAGGTACTGGCTAGGTACATTCCAATAAGGATGAAAGGTAAGGGAACCAAAGCCAGGGCTCCTTGGATAACAAGGGAGATGGAGAAAATGACGAAACAAAAAAGGAGGGTGTATGATGCATGTCAGATGAATCCTTCGAGCGAGAATCAGGTCAAATACAATAAGTTGAGAGGGAAAGTGAAGAGGAAAATAAGACTGGCAAAGAGAGAATATGAGAATAGAATGGCAGTTAACAAAGCGAAACACAAAAAATCATCTACTGACATGTAAATAGTAAACGGGTAGCGAGAGGCCTATTAGGGACAAAGAGAGTGATATATTCTTAGAGACGCAAGGGAAGGCTAGAATACTCAATGAGTATTTTGTATCGGTGTTTACTAAGGAAGAGGATAATGACAAAATATCAGTACAGGTGAAGATGATGCAGGTAATGAATGGGGTGAAAACTGATAGGAAGGATGTACTGGAAAAGCTGGCAATATTGAAAGTGGATCAGTTGCCTGGTCCGGATGGCTTGCATCCGAGGTTGCTAAAGGAACTGGGAGTGGAGATAGCAGAAGAACTTGCCATAATCGTCCAATCTTCCCTAGTTATGGGGGAGGTGCCAGAGGATTGGAGAGTGGCAAACATGAGGCCCTTATTCAAGAAAGGGTGTAAGAATATTCCTAGCAACTAAGGCCGGTCAGTTTAACTTAAGTGGTGGGTAAGGTTTTCAAAACAATAATCAGGGAAAACAGCAACAGGCACTTGGACAGGCTTGAGTTAATTAAGGAGAGCCAACACGGATTTGTAAAAGGCAGATCATGCTTGACTAATTTAATTGATTCTTTTGATGAAGTTACAGAGAATGGTGATGAAGGGAAAGCAATGGATGTGATCTATATGAATTTTAAGAAAGCGTTTGACAAAGTATCACATAAAAGGCTGGTTAACAAAATTGAGGCCCTTGGATTAGGAAGGTGAGTGTCAGCTTGGATAAAAAAATTGGCTTAAGGACAGAAAACAGCGAGTTGTGGTAAATGGTTGTTTCTCAGACTAGAGGATGGTAGACAGTGGCGTTCCCCAAGGGCACATAGGTCCTAGAACTGTTTTTTGATATCTACATAATTACTTGGATATTGGAATAGAGAGTAACATTACAAAATTTTCCAATGATGCCAATCAACTGCAACAGGTCACAGATAGGCTAGCAGAATGAGCAGACATGTGGCAGATGGAACTTAATACAGACAAGTGTGAGTTGATGCATTTTGGCAGAAGGGATAGGGTGAGGCAATATAGGCTTAATGGCACAGTTCTAAAGAATGTGCAGAACCAGAGGGACCTGGGGATTCATGTGCACAGACCTCTGAAGGTGGCAGGGCATATTGAGACAGTAGTTAACAAAACATCTGGGATCTTCAGCTTCATAAATAGAGGTATTGAGTACGAAAGCAGGGAGGTTATGCCGAGCCTGTATAAAGCTCTGGTTAGGCCACAAATAGAGTATTGTGTCTAGTTCTGGTCACCACACTTTAGGAAGGATGTGAGGGTCCTTGAGAGGGTGCAGAGGAGAGTTACCAGAATGAGTCCAAGGATGAGGGAATTTAGCTACAAGGTTAGGTTGGAGAAGCTGGGGTTGTTCTCCTTGGAGCAAAGGAGATTGTGGGGAGATTTAATAGAGGTGTACAAGATTATGACAGGTTGAGATAAGACAGACAAAGGAAAGCTGTTCCTATTAGCTGATGATACAAGGACTAGGGGACACATATTAAGGTTTTGGGCAAGAGATGCCGGGGGGCGGGGTGGGGGGTGGGGGGAGAGGTGGAATGTGAGGAAGAACTTTTTTTACACAGCGATTAGTAATAACCTGGAACTCGCTGCCTTCAAGGGTGGTGGAAGCGGAGATGAAGAATGATTTCAAAAGGAAATTCGACGGCCACTTGAGGGAAATCAACTTGCAGGGCTATGGGTATAGATGGGCGGGGAATGGGACTGGTTGCACTGCTCTACAGAGAGCTAGCAAGGACTCAATGGGCCAAATGGCCTCCTTATGTGGCATTATGACTCTCGGAAACAGGTTATTTGGCCCAACTTGCCTGGGTCAGTGATTATGCTCCACAAGAGCCTCTTCCCATCCCTCTTCATTTAATTCCATCAGCATATCCTTTTATTGCTTCCTCCCTTGTGCTGATCTGCCTTCCCCATAGGGAGGTAGGTTTTAAGGAGTGCTTTAAAGTAGATGGAGATGTGGAAAGGATTAGGGACACATTTCCAGAGCTTAGGGCCTAGACAACTGAAGGCATGGCCGCCAACGATAGCGCAATGAAAACTGGGGACGAGGCCAGAACTGGAGGAGCGCAAAGATCGCAGACAGTTGTAGGGCTGGAGGAGCGCAGAGATCATGGACGGCTGCATATCCTGCTGAGGCATTCCCTAGCCTCACAGGAAGAATTAGAGGAGAAAACTACAACAGTAAAGGTTTTATATTTCATGAAAAAATTATTACTGCTAAGTTCAAACATCGTAGGAAATGTTAGCCAGATTTACCAACTAATCAAATATCTTGGTATCATCAGCAGAGTTAATTATTGAAGAATTCTTCTCCAAATCACTTAGGAACAGCAAGGAACCCAGAATAGACTCCTGTGAAACTCTGCTCATCACTAGCCCCAGACAAAGCTTTTCCCACCTGACCAACAAGCCAGATGTCCAGCTAGTTTCGCTGTTATTAATTACCTGGGACTTAATCTTCATTAAAACCTTCACCTGTGAAACTTTATCAAATGTCTTCTGAACATCCAAGCAAATTACATCAGCCTTGATCCTCAAGCACAGGACTCACAGGACTGCAGCAGGTGAGTGAGGCAAGTCCTTCCTCTAAATCCATGCTGATTCCTCCCTACATTTTCTGTGCGCTTCAGGTGTCCTTTCGCATGCACTTTGCCCAATATGCCATTCTTGGCTCACTGGTCTACAATTTCCAATTTCAATAATCCAGTCACTTATGGGCAAGCGCAAAGGAAAATGATTAAAACTGCTGGATTGTTGTAAAAATCCAATTGGGGTTCATAAACATCCTTCAAAGAATTGAGGCCGTCACCCTGGTCTTCACCCAACTCGAGGCCCAAGCTATGTGGCTGGCTCTCAATATTACTCCTTGTAAAAGAACCCATTATATTTCCTACATTACAATACAGACTACACTTCAAAAATACTTCACTTGTTGTAAAGAGCTTTAGGACATCTTGAGTTCATGAAAGGTACTATAGAAATGCGAGTTTTACTTTCTCTTCTTTCTAAATATGAGTCTTTCATTACAGAATAAAATTTAAGCACTGCAACAGCTCAAGAACGCCCGCCACCAATTCCTCACAGTACTGTGAACGGGCAAGAAATTGCGGCATTGTTAGAGCTCAATTAAAGATACAGTCCCACTCAATTCTTTTAGTGATGGCCTAATGCAGTCTGGCCAGAGCCTATCTGACCCTCAACAGATCAGTGATTGACCCAGGATCCTACTGGTCTGTGCAGCTCAATACCACACTGCCCTAACCCATCGAGGCAACACTTTAGTTTGGTATTTCATCATTGAGATGTTAAACCGAGGCCCTATCTGCCCTCTCATGTGACGTTGTTGTTTTTGGGAGCTTGCTGTGTGAAAATTGGCTGTCGCAGTTCCTACATTGCAATGGTGACTGCACTTCAAGAGCATTTAATTGGCTGTAAAGCTCTTTGGGACACCCTGCAGACATGAAAGGTGTAATAGAAATACAAGAATTACTTTCTTTAAACAAGGTGCAATGTGCAAACACAAACCATAACCTAATCAAGTCAAAGTAAGAAGTTACCCTGTACACAATAGTGAAACTAAACTTTGATCAGACAAATATTCAACAGTGTACATTACACAGAGTAAGTGCTACAGAGAGTGAGTTCCAGGCTGGAATTCAACCAAGGGGTTCAGATTAAATGTTGCTGATATAAGATGATGCTCATATGCAAGGTTATTAGAGGTCAGTGTGCTTCTATTTTACAGTCAGATTGTTTTCTTCAAAGTGAGAGTTGACAGTGTTCAAAAATGAATCACTTTTTTCCCATTACAGCATTCAGCAGCTGTATCAAACACTCCCAAGACAGGTATAGCATAGATTAGAAATAGAATAAAGCTCCCTCTACACTGACTCATCAAACACTCCCAGGATCGGTACAGTGTAGTATGCTTAGCCCTCATCGATATATCTCCTACTTGGAGATCCTTATTATTACACATCATGTATAATCGATATTCCTAACAAATTCTCTTCAGCATCACACACAATACTTAATCCTCATTCTCATATATTCCATTTTTTGACAACTCTTTCACTGTCATAAGCTCAGTTAACAAGGATGACCACTGAACAGTTTGTGACCCATAAATTGATTGATTTCTCCTCCCCTCAACTTACAAGCTCAAACCTTGCCTCTGACTATCGATTTTGCTGAAGTTTGTCCACTCCTTTGAACCCAAAGCTGACACTTCAGGTATATCTTCCAGATGTAGCATTACATAATGAGCTCAACAATTCTTGTTTAATTTTGATTGAGCCCCAAACTTCTGAGAATTCCATATTAATGAAAAGGCAGGACAGTTCTGATCGGATGAAGGTCAAGAGAGAATGTCAACAGAACATGACGAGTCTCAGGTTGTCCCTGCGACGGGACCGTTCCTTCCTTTGTGGGATACTGGTTCCAACAATACGAGGTGCCACATTGCTCAAGGTCAGAGTGATGCGGGCAGCCATTCTCTGATCAGCTGCTGTGATGACGAGCTATTTTTAAACTCCACTATTATCAGTAATTCATTTAGCAACAGCTACCTAGAAATGGCCCTTGCTGATTCTTGTAGACTAAGTCCTGCTGGGTTGGTATGATAGTCCTTTATCCTCCATTTCAGTGCTGTCCAATGCATTAGCATCTAGCCACATGTGGCAAATTGAGAATCCAGATGTGGTTAACTGCACTTCTAATTAGTAAATATATAAATGAGTAACGAACACCATCATTGGTTATATGATCTCAATACTCATATTCACAGCGTATGCAGCTGAACTTTAACCTTTCACTTCGCTTGTTGGTAAAAGAGTAAGACAGAAAGCAGAGTGTGTTTTGATTGTTGTGTGTGCTTTATTTCCTTGGTTACCTGCTAAAATAGTGTGCATCATGGATAAAAACACCAGACTTCACCACTATGGAAACATGAACATGATATGAAGAGGAGAGTGGTCATCATGGTCAGTTTGACTAATCAGAATAACTGCTCCAGGCCAGCACAAGACAGCAACCCAAGCAATAACGAGCAGCTCCAACAGGGCAAAGGGCAGGGAGCATCCAACCACGTTCTAGATAGAGCAGGGCTGGGTCTGGATGTAATACTGAGCAGGAGGAGTTGAGATATACAGGAAGAGGTGGAGGAAATGGAAACAGCTGAAGGAGAGACAAACAATCAGGTAGTCAGGAATAAAGAAAAAAACTTGCATTGAAAGAATGTCTTTCAAGACCTCCAAATGTCACAAAGCAGCTTCATAGAAAAAGAAAAAATTTTGGGGACGAAACTTGAAGTCAGCCTGGAGCCCTGTTAATGGCCATTGTCCAATGGGGTTGAAAGAGTCAGTTTTCGTCTTTCCAGGTATTGAAGATGCTTATTGGAAGCATAACTGCACAAAATCCAATAAGTCGGTGATAGTATAGGGGAGGAACGAATGGATAGGGGTCAGCGAGTGCAGTGTTCGACTACGATGCCCTCAACTGTTGAATAGCCCACCAACATTCTGTCCAGGCTCATATGTGAAGAATAGTCACCTGGGCAATGTTCCATGGCGGCTGATATCAGTGGTCCCCACCTGTGTTAGTGCCTCCGGGTGGTGGGAGAAGATTCAAGAGCATTTAAAAATCATACTTCAGAAATAGCCACGATGAAGCAGAAAAATGGCTTGCTATTCTGTCAATCCTCAGCCAGGATAGAGGGTAGAATAGCTCAGACAGGGCAGAGTTGATGGTATTCAGTCAGGAATCTGTCACTCAGCTGTATAATTTATAATTCCTCGTGTGATGATATAAATGCCGTAATGGAATTACTGTCTCAGCCTGGATACTGATTAAGTGTGGTCAGACAGCAGGCTCAAAACCATTTCCAAAAACAATGCGCAACTTTAAGGGGCACTATCTTCATAAAGGGCAGGAGCTTTTTTTTTCAACTACAAGTATTAGAAACCCAAAAAGAAACACACAAAGATGTTGGAAATATACAGTCAATGTGGGAAAAAGCGAGAGCAAAGTCACGTGTGGGGTGGAGGCCACTCTTCAGAGCAGCGGGTTTCCCGCATTTTCTATTTCAAAATTCCGAAAATGTGGCAGGCAAACGATCCTCACACTACACACCCAACAGAACGACAGAAACAGTGATGGAACTCACCACCATGACGCAGCATCTTAAACAACAATAACTTGTATTTATATACGACCTTTATCATAGTAAAATGTGCCAAGGTGCTTCACAGGAGCATTATCAAAAAACATTTGACACCAAGCCACATATAGAGATATTAGAACAGGTGACCAAAAGCTTGGTTTTAAGGAGCATCTGAAAGGAGGAGGATTAGGTAATGCAGTGAAGAGGTTTATGGAGGGAATTCTAGAGCTTAGGGCCTAGGCAGTTGCATGGCTGCCAATGGTGGAACGATGAAAGTCAGGGATGCGCAAGAGTCCAGAATTGGCGGAAGGCAGAGCTCTTGGAAGGTTCTCGGGCAGTTATAGAGGTTAAGAGGGGCGAAGCCATAGACAGATTTGAAAAGAAGGATGAATCGCAGAATGATACAGCAAAGGAGATGGCCATTCGGCCCATAGTGCCTGTGCCAGCTCTTTGGTAGTTATCCAATTATAATTTTGCTTTCCTGCTCTTTCCCCAAAGACCTGTATTTTTTTCCCTTCAAGCATTTATTTAATTCCTTCTTGAGAATTTTAAAATTGAGGCTTTGCTAGACCAGAAGCCAACGTAGGCCTGCGAGCACATGGTTGGGACTCTCTCCTCCGATGGGCAAAGAAAGAAAAGACTTTGATGTCGCAAAGCGCTTTACAACGAATTAAGTACTTTTTCAAGTGCAGTCACTGTAGGAACGTAGGAAATGCAGCAGCCAATTTGTGCATGGCAAGCTCCCACGAAGTGAGAATGCCCAGATAGCTGTTCAATGATGTTAGTCAAGGGTCAAATATTGGCTAGGGCACTAGGGAGGACTCCCCTGCTCATCTTCAAATAATGCCATGGGATCTTTTATGTCCACTTGCGAGGACAGGCAGGGTGTTGGTTTAACATTTCACCCTAAAGACAGCACCCCCTCAGTAACTGGAGAGTCAGCCTGGATTTTGTGCTCAAGACTCTGCAGTAGGGACTTGAACGCACAACCTTCTGACTCAGAGGCAAGAGTGCTCCCCACTGAGTCATAATGTCAGCTTTTAAGGTTTTGAACTGCTGACCCACACAGGGGCCAAGGAAGGCCCTCGGCTCAATCTCCTCGCCTGTCCTGAGTTAGCTGATCTCAGCCATGGATAAGAAACATACTCTGTTCCTGCATGTTAACATTTTGTACAAGGACACCAGATCCCTCTATACCACAGCATTCTGCAGTCTCTCTCCATTTAAATAATATTCTGCTTTTCTATTCTTCCTACCAAAGTGGACAACCTCACATTTTCCCACATTATACTCCATCTGCCAAATTTTTGCCCACTCACTAGACCTACCTATATCTATCTGCAGGCACTTTGTGTCCTCCTCACAACTTGCTTTCCCACCTATCTTTGTATCATCAAATTTGGCTACAATACACTCTGTCCCTTCATCCAAGTCATTAATATAGATTGTTGATAGATAGTTGAAGCCCCAGCACTGCTCCCTGTGACACCCCACTAGTTACAGTTTGCAAAGGTGAAAGTGTCCATTTATCCCGACTCTCTGTTTCCTGTTAGTTTGCCAATCCTCTATCCATGCTAATATATCACCCCCAACACACTGAACTCTTATCTTGAGCAGTAACCTCTTACGTGTGGCACCTTAGCAAATGCCCTTTGGAAATCCAAATACTACATCTACTGGTTCCCCTTTGTCCACCATGCTTGTTACATCCTCAAAGAACTCTAATAAATTTGTCAAACACACTTTTCCTTTCATAAAACTGTGTTGACTCTGCTTGATTGTATTATGATTTTCTAAATGTCCTGCTATTACTCCCTTAATAATGGATTCCAACATTTTCCCAATGACTAACGTTAGGCTAACTGGCCTGCAGTTAGTTGCCTGCTAACTGTCTCCCTCCTTTCTTGAATAGGGGAGTTACATTTGCAGTTTTCCAATCCGCTGGGACCTTTCCAAAATCTAGGAAATTTTGGAAGATTACAACCAATAATTCATCAGCCACTTTTCTTTTAAGACCCTAGGATGTAGGCCATCAGGTCTCCGGGCTTGTCAGCCTTTAGACCTATTAGTTTTCCTAGTACTTTTTCTTCAGTGATAATGATTGTTTCAAGGTCCTCCCTCCCTTTTGCCCTTGATTTTCTGCTATTCTCGGGATGTTTTTAGTGTATTCTACTATGAAGCCAGATATACAATACCTGTTCAAAGTCTCTGCCATTTCCTTGTTTCCCATTATTAATTCCCCAGTCTCATCCTGTAAGGGACCAATGTTAAGTTAAGCTACTCTCTTCCTTTTTATATACTTTTAGAAGCTCTTACCATCTGTTTGTATATTTTGTGCTAGTTTCCTCTTATATTCTAATTTCTCCCTCTATTTTTTAAGTCATCCTTTGCTGGTTTCTGAAATTTTCCCAATCTTCCGGCCGACCATTAATCTTCGCAGCATTGTACGCCTTTCTTTCTATTTGATACCATCCTTAACTTTCTTTCCTGCTCAATGGAATATATCTTTGTTGAGAGTTATGAAATATCTCCTTAAATGTCTTCCACTGCTCATCTACCATGTTACCTTTTAACCTATTTTCCCATTCTACTTTAGCCAACTCTGTCTTCATATTTTTGTAATTGCCTTTATTTAAGTTTAAGACACTAGTTTCAGGCCCAAGTTTCTCAAACTGAATGTGAAATTCCATCATGTTATGATCACTCCTCCCTACAGTCTTTTACTGAGAGATCATTAATTAACGCTGTCTCATTACACATTACCAACAAATAGGGTCTGAGTAGGGAAATATTGTAAAAAGACAGA
Source organism: Heterodontus francisci (assembly GCF_036365525.1). NCBI lineage: Eukaryota > Metazoa > Chordata > Chondrichthyes > Heterodontiformes > Heterodontidae > Heterodontus > Heterodontus francisci. Next base: position 18,858,047 of record NC_090407.1, on the reverse strand, counting down.
ATTAAAGGCTTTTTATCTGAATTCACGCAGCATTCGTAACCAGATAAATGAATTGATGGCACAAATAGAAATAAATCAGTCTGATCTGATAGCCATGACAGAGACGTGGTTGCAAGGTTCGAAAATAGCCCGTCCCCTGGTTGGTTCCAGAATGTATTGTTCTACGAAATAGTCCAGAATACATTCTATGAACTCGTTTCAAGGCTATCTTTGCCAATTTGATTTGTCCAAATCTATAAGAAAATTAAAATGGCCCACGATTATTGCAGTACATTATTTACATGCCCCAATTATTTCTTGATTTATACTCTGTCCTACAAGTGTAAACTGCTTCCACCAGTGACTTCTTGTCCTTGCATTTCTTGTCTCCACCCAAACTGATTCGACATTTTGATCTTCTGAGCCAAGATCATTTCTCAGGTCTGTACTGATTTCATCCTTTATTAACAGAGCTACCCCACTTCCTTTTCCTTTCTTCCTATCATTCCAAATTGTCAAATAGCCTTGAATATTCAGTTCCCAGCCTTGGTCACCTTGCAACCATGTCTCTGTCATGGCTATCAGATCATACTGATTTATTTCTATTTGCACCATTAATTCAATTATTTGTGATGAATGCTGCATGCATTCAGATAAAAGCCTTTAATTCTGTCTTTTTACCATTTTTCCCTCCTCTGACCCTATTTGTTGGTGCACTGTTATGTTTGTACTGTCACACTTACAGAGGGAACAGTGATGAAACATGAAATGAACTGTAGGAATTATGAAATAAAAGTCAACTGTTGAACGGAACTACAAAAAGATGGACATATTTGTGCCACAGACATGACGGAGTAGAAGTCAAGTGATCCCTCCTGTACTGCCAATAAACATATTTGTCTGTTGAAGATGAAAGCCATTATCCACGTCTGAATTAGCTTTGGGGAAAACAGTCCATTCCATGCGAACAATTCCTATCTACAGGAATAGAGCTAATAAAGACTTTTACAGACAAACTGACTCCGCAGCCAAGACTAAGATAATAGAATGAAATAGCACCACTTTAGCAGAATAGACCACATCCATATGCCATCATGTAACAATGGTTCCCATATCCTGGAACATTGTAAGAATCATCCCAGGGGAGAGAGCCCTTAGTCACCTGACCAACCCCAACCTGACAAGTTTCTACCTTAAAAGGAGCTCTCTGGAGAGAGAGAGAGAGAGAGAGAGAGAGAGAGAGAGGGGGTGGAGGGAGCCAGAGAAGGTCTTTTCCAGCCAGAACAGCAGTGGGACAGTTCCAGCTAAGCAGGAGCCCGGTTGATAACCTTTTTTAACTACTGCAGCAGAGAGATTTCAAGGTGACTTTGGAATTCCTCATATGCGACAGTGAACCAGGATTTCCACCATCGTCTTCGGATTGAGGCTTAACCACAAGGAGCCTGTGATATTTTTCTGTGATCCTTTTCAAGACAAAGAACATTCAGGCCTGCACCACTGAAAGATTTCCTCCTAAAAAGCTTCTAAAGCAACAAACTCTTTTACAACTGGACTCCAACTGCATGCTACCTTCTACTCTATCTTTTCTTGTGTGCGTGAATGGAAGTCGGGAACATTTTTCGATTATGTAAAAAATAAATATTTATCTTTCTTTTTTAAGCTATGAGAAAAGCTCTTATTTGTCTATTTATTTGCCCTTAAAACACTCAGGGATTAAAAACTAGTGTTAAAACATTATTTGCAATCAGTTGAGAGGTGAAAAGTGGAAGTCACCCACACTACCTCCCACCGGTCCGAAACAGTACGCTCCGTCCCTTCCTGTCACACTCTGGTTATCATTATCCATTTTGTTACCCCGCACTATTGCCTTGTCTTTTCTCAAACTTTCTAAATTTCCCCTCATCTGAACACTCCTCCTTCCCCTCATTATTTAGTTTAAAGCCTTATCTACAGACCTAGTTATTGGATGCACCAAGACACTGGTCCCAGCGTGCTTCAAGTGCAGCCTGTCCCAACAGAACAGCTCCCTCGTTGCCCAGTACTGGTGCCAGTTCCCCATGAATTGAAACTCATTTATCGCACAGCGATTCAACTCTCTGATGTTATTTACCCTATGGCCAATTTGCTCGTGGCTCAGGTAGCAATCCAGAGATCACCACCTTTATGGTTCTGCTTTTTAATTTATCCCCTAGCTGCACATACTCCCTCAGCAAAACCTCTTTCTTAGTCCTAGCTATGTCATCGGTACTCAAGTGAACTATGACAACTGGATCCTTCCCCTTCCACTCCAAGTTCCTCTCCAGCCCCAAGGAGATGTCCTTAACCCATGAACCGGGCAGGCAGCACAGCCTTCGGGACTCACACTCTCGGCTGCGGAGAGGAGTATCTATCCCCCTAACTCTACTGTTCCCTACTACTATTACATTCCTTTTCACTCTCCCAACTTGAATGGCCCCTGTATCATGGTGATCTGGTCAGTTTGCACATCCTCCCTGCAGTCCCTGCTCTTGTCCACACAGCCTGAACAATCTCGTATCTACTGGAAACATGCAAGGGCTGGGGCTCCTCCAGTGCTACCTTCCTGATCCCCATGCCTGCCTCTCTTGCAGTCATACCCTCTTGTCCCTGATCACAGACCAAATCTGAAGTACTTAACCTAAGGAGTGTGGACTGTCTCCTGGAACCAAGCGTCCAGGTAGCTTTCTCCCTCCCTGATGCATCACAGCGTCCAAAGCTCAGACTCCAGCTCATCAACTCCAAGCCAAAGTTCCTCTAGCTGCAGACACTTACAATAAATGAAAGAAAGATAGATAAGAGTCAAACGGAAACACAAACAAGAAATGCTGGAAATACTCAGCAGGTCTGGCAGCATCTCTTTCAGGTCAGTGACCCTTCATCAGAACTGGCAGATATTAGAGAGGTTGTTTTCGTTGGAGAGAAGGAGGAGGAGAGGTGACTTAATAGAGACATATAAAATAATCAGAGGGTTAGATAGGGTGGATAGTGAGAGTCTTTTTCCTCGGATGGTGATGGCAAACACGAGGGGACATAGCTTTAAGTTGAGGGGTGATAGATATAGGACAGATGTCAGAGGTAGTTTCTTTACTCAGAGAGTAGTAGGGGCGTGGAACGCCCTGCCTGCAGCAGTGGTAGACTCTCCAACTTTAAGGGCATTTAAGTGGTCATTGGATAGACATATGGATGAAAATGGAATAGTGTAGGTCAGATGGTTTCACAGGTCGGCGCAACATCGAGGGCCGAAGGGCCTGTACTGCGCTGTAATGTTCTAATTCTAAAAGGTTTTAAGCAAGTAAAGTGGGGGTGGGGCAAGAGATAAGAAAAGAGGTGTTAATAGGACAAGGTCACAGAGAATAACTGACCAGAAGGTCATGGAACAAAGGCAAATGGTATGTTAATGGTGTGGTGAAAGACAAAGTTTAGTACAGAGAGGGTGTTAATGGACAGAAAACTGAACAGCCTGGCCCCAAGCACAAACATGGAAAAAACAGTGGGTAGGCACAGTAGAAACAAACTAAAATAAAATAAACACATAAAAAAGAAAAAATAACTAAAAATAAAAATAAAAAGGGGGTCCGTTATGCTCTGAAATTATTGAACTCAATGTTCAGTCCGGCAGGCTGTAGTGTGCCGAATCGGTAAATTAGGTGCTGTTCCTCCAGCTTGCGTTGATGTTCACTGGAACACTGCAGCAATCCCAGGACAGAGATGTGAGCATGTGAGCAGGGGGGAGTGTTGAAATGGTCAGCAACCGGAAGCTCGGGGTCATGCTTTCGGACTGAGTGGAGGTGTTCTGCAAAGTGGTCAACCAGTCTGCGATTGGTCTCACTAATGTAGAGGATACCACATTGTGAGCAGCGAATACAGTATACTAAATTTAAAGAAGTACAAGTAAATCGCTGCTTCACCTGAAAGGAGTGTTTGGGGCCTTGGATAGTGAGGAGAGAGGAGGTAAATGGGCAGGTATTACACCTCCTGCGATTGCAGGGGAAGATGCCTCTCTGTACTAACGCTTTGTCTTTCACCACACCATTAACATACCATTTGCCTTTGTTCCATGACCTTCTGGTCAGTTATTCTATGTGATCTTGTCCTATCAACACCTTCTCTTTTGTAAAAGCAAAATACTGCGGATGCTGGAAATCTGAAACAAAAACAAGAAATGCTGGATTCACTCAGCAGGTCTGGCAGCATCTGTGGAAAGAGAAGCAGAGTTAACGTTTCGGGTCAGTGACCCTTCTTCGGAACCCTTCTCTTTTGTTATCTCTTGCCCCATCCCCACTTTACTGGCTTAAAACCTTTTACATTTCTAATATCTGCCAGTTCTGATGAAGGGTCACGGATCTGAAACATTAACTCTGCTTCTCTCTCCCCAGATGCTGCCAGACCTGCTGAGTATTTCCAGCATTTCTTGTTTGTGTTTCAGATTTCCAGCACCTGCAGTATTTTGCTTTTATTTAAGAGTCAAACGGATGTTGGGAGTTAAATCTGAATTTATCACACCATTTGAGGAGGCCGATGACAACACTAAGTTCACCCTTCTGCCTGCACCTGGCTCAGGCAATAGTAAGCACTCATTAAAAAGATTGAGGGGGGGGGTGCGGTTGTTGGGAGTTGCTAATTGCATATCTTCCAATCTATGAGAGAAAAAAAGACTAAACAGACTCAGTAGAGAGTCACACCTCGCTCTCAGTACAACTGGAAAAGCAACACGAACTGTCACACCTCCTCACAAGTGTTGCGACTTTTTGTTTGTCTGGAGCCAGAACTTGCATGTTAACTAAACAGAGAGGGCACCTCGTCATGCCAAATCCAAAGAAAGGCTCAGAGGCATTCAAAGGAACTTCTTAACTCAGTAAGTGAAGCATAAAGCAGTGTTTAACCTGGCTCCTGTTCATACACTACATGGTATGGCACTAAGCCACATCAGCCAGGAGGTTCCAGGTTCCATCATTCTGTCCACTGAGGCAACGTCTCAAATGTAAAATTTTCATCCTCATTTTCAAATCCCTCCATGGCCTCAGCCCCTCCCCATCTCTGTAACCCTTTCCAGCCCTATAACCCTCCAAGAACTCTGGCCTCTTGTCCATCCCCCACTCCCTCTGCATCATCATCGGTGGCAATGCCTTCAGCTGGCTCGGCCCCAAGCTCTGGAATTCCCTCTGAAAACCTCTTCACTCTCTCGGTGTCTCTCCTCCTTTAAGATAATCCTTAAAATCTACCTATATGACCAACCCTATCTCCTATTGTGGCTCAGTGTCAAATCTTGTCTGATTACATTCCTGTGAAGCACCTTGGGACATCTTAATATGTTAAAAGTGCTAGATAAGTATAAGTTGTTGTTGGGTAAGCAGATCTCAGCCAAGCAGCACTGCCTCAGCAAGAAAACTACACATTCATAAGAATCTAAGAAATACTGAGGAAAGAGTAGGAGAGAGCATTGGCAAAGCAGTGAAGAAAAAAAATTGCACTGTGTAGTGAGCCTTTAAATATTGAATATATGAATAATAATATTTGGAGCATAGTGAGGGACCCAGCGCCATACTGCACCCTGGAGTGATATCAGTGGAAATCATTAACCGACTTACTTCCTCAACTTCTTTATTTGCTGGGGCCTGGACATCTACAGAAGCCCTCCAGCACCTCACCCAAATGGATGCTATACATCTCTGAGCCCAGGCGTAAGACTATTGGAAGGTTATTCAGTTCAGCATTACAGCCATGTCACCTGTCCTTACCCAACATTATCACGCACTTTCCACCAGGGGTTGCTGGGGTTGAGGTAGACAGGTAGAAAAAGCACTTATAGAACCTTTATCTCAAGGGACCTACAATACCAAAAAGGGAAGCAATGAAGCCTCAGTTGCATACAGCTCTGGTTAGACCCCAGATGGAGTACTGTGTTCAGTTTTGGGCACTGCACCTCAGCAAATATATACTGGCCTTGGAGGGGCTGCAGTGCAAATTCACCAGAATGATTCCAGGCTTAGAAGGGTATGATATGAGGACAGGCTGTATAGATAGGCTTGTAATCCCTTGAGTTTTGAAGAATGAGGAGCAATCTGATCAAGGCGTTAAAAATAACAGGATTCAACAGGGTAGATAGGGAGAAACTAGTTCCTCTGGTAGGTGAATCAAAAACAAGAGGACTTAAAATTAGGGCTAGACTGTTCAGGAGTGAAATCAGGAAGCTGTTTTCCCACAGTGTCGGAAAACTGGAACTCGCTTCTCCAAAAATCTGGTTACTAAGGGTCAATAGAAATTTTCAAGACTGAGATTGATAGATTCGTTTTGGTAAGGATATCAAGAGATAGGGAGCAAAGGCAGAAAAATGGAGTTGAGATGCAGATGATCCATGATCTAATTGAACGATGGAGCAGGTTCGAGGGGCTGAATGGCCTCCTCCTGTTTATTATGTTCCTTTGTCAATCCAAAATGGCAACTGGCTGATATTTCCCTCTACCTAGCCCAAGGGTGCTGAGGCAATCCAGAGTGCTCCAAATGCTGCCTTAACTGAGATCAACTGAATCAGCACAGAGCAGGAATGGAAGCCGAGACCTGTGCTATTTTGGACAGCATCAACATCCCTCATCTCAATAAGCACAAAATTCACAAGACAGGAGCTACTAACTTTACAACAAAAAATAACAATAATTTCTTTGAATTTATGTTGCTAACTAAAAACTTCCCTGCTGGCTAAGGCACAGAGTACAGGCAAGGAAGTCGCATAGGCATTTCTAGACGACAAATGTTATCAGGATCTGAGGTGCAGATCTAACTGAACAGTGAAACAGGTTCGAGGGACTGAAATAGCCTCCTACAGTTCCTATGCTCTGGTGGGAACCTGAGTCAGCAAGTTGTGGACTCAAGACTGGAGTAAATAATCTAGGCGGATGCTCCCTCAGTCATACAGGGGGGAGGGTTGCCTTGTCGCACTTGCCATATCTCAGATGAGATTTTAAACGTTCTCGCGTCTCGGCCAACACCGATGGCCAAGAAACTCGAGAGGCATTTAAGCGCTGGAGACAGTGCAGAACAGAGCTACAAGGTTGATTCCCTGGTGTCAGGGGTCTGAGTTATGAGTAGAGACAGGCTCTTCAGTCTGGAAAGGACGTGTGCAAGATGTCTTTATGGCACCATATAAGGTATATAGTATGGAAAGTGTTCATCTACTTTAAATTAAGCTGTGGGAGTTGGACAAGGGGCCACAAGTTCAAACTAGTAAAGGGCAACTTCAGGATGGCTATCAGGAGGATTTTCATGTAGAAAGTGATCACCACTTGGAATGGACTTCCAGTCAGAACGGTGGAGGTGAAAACCCTGGAATCATTTAGCAAAGAGGTGGATGCAGTAATGGGGAAACATTAGGTTAAATTCCCAGCGTGTACAGAGTTATCTGATCTCAGTTAGGGAAACAAGAGATGCCCATTAGCTCAAAAGTGGAATAAACAAAGTCGGACCTGGGTTAGGATTAGGTTCTTGCTTCTGATCATTATCCAGGGTGAGTCGGACCAAAGATATATATGTAGACAGAAATATAGCAAGCGAAACACAATACAGAAATAGGAACATAGGAACAGGAGTAGGCCTTTTAGCCCTTTGAGCCTGTTCTGCCATTCAATGAGATCGTGGCTGTTATGTGATCTAACTCCATATACCCACCTCTGCCCCATATCCCTCAATACCTTTGTTAATTTCAAATCTGAGATTGAATAACAAAAACTAACAACTGACCTCATTGCTATTAGTGAAAGAGAGTTACAAACTTCTACCACCCTTTGTGTGTAGAAATGTTTCCCAACTTCACTCCTGGAAGGTCTGGCTCTAATTTTTAGGCTATGTCCCCTGGTCCTATACGCCCCAACCAAGGCAAATAGTTTCTCTTTATCTACTCTATCTGTTCCACTTAATATCTTGGAAACTTCTTTTAATTACCCCTTAACTTTCTAAATTCCAGGGAATACAACCCTAGTTTATCTCATCATGCCTCGTAAATTAACCTTTGGATTCCAGGTATCATTCTAGAAAATCTACGTTGCACTTCCTCCAGGGCCAATATAGCCTTCCTAAGGTGTAGTGCCCAGAACTGCTCAGAGTACTCCAGGTGTGGTCTAACCAGGATTTTGTATAGCTGTAGCACGATTTCTATCCCCGTGTATTCTAGTCCTCTAGACATAAAGGCCGACATTCCAGTAGTCTCAAAGGTATTTTCTGAACCTGTCCAAGGCCAGCAAGTGGCACGAGGTAAACGGCTCTTTCAAAGAGCCAGTGCAGACACAACGGGCCAACTGTAACAATTCTGTGATACTTACATGGATCCCCAAGTCTCTTTGAATCTCCACTGTTTCTGGCTTTTCACCATTTAGGAAGTACCCTGTCTGTCCTTTCTTGGTCCAAACTGGATGACCTCACATTTGCCTACATTAAAATTCATTTGCCACAGCTTTGCCCATTCACTTAATCTATTAATATCTCTTTGCATTTTTATGCTTCCAGCAACACTGCTTACTATGCTGCCTATCTTTTTATCATTGTGTACTTGGATATGTGGCTCTCTTACTGGTGTAAAATACTGCAGATAGGAAGGAGAAATAGGCAACGCACATACTCCACAAATGGCAGTACAAGAGTCACGGATGAAGTTGAAAGAGGGCTCGGAATCCAAGGCAATTAACACGTCCAACCAATGTAGAGCAGCAAACCAATGAAGCCTATAGGATGTTGAGCTACTGAGCCAAAACAGGAGAGTATGCATTAGAGATAATGGGCAAACTGTACAGAGCTCCAGTCAGACCACACCGCCAGTTCTGGTCAGACTGCACCATGAGTACTGTGTCCAGTTCTGGTCAGACTGCACCATGAGAACTGTGTCCAGTTCTGGTCAGACTGCACCATGAGAACTGTGTCCAGTTCTGGTCCACTAATGTCATTTAGGGAAGAAAATCTGCTGTTCTTACTCATTCTGGGCCGATACGTGACTCCAGTCCTACACCAACATGACTGACTCTCAAATGCCCTCGCAAGCCAGTCAGCCGGATCAAACATGGCAGCGGGTCAAGAAGGCCAACAACAACTTTTATATTGCACCTTTAATGTAATAAAAAATCCCAAGGGGCTTCACAGGAGCTTTATGAAGCAAAACTGGAACAGAGCCACATAAGGCAATGTTAGGGCAGATGGCCAGAAACTTGGTCAAAGAGGTAATTTTTAAGGAACTTTTTAAAAGAGGGAAGAGTAGAGAGGCAGAGACATTTCGGGAGGAAATTCCAGAGCTTAGGGCCTTGGAGGCTGAAGGTGCCGCTGCCAATGGTAGATTGATTAAAATTGGGGACCCTCAAGAGACCAGAATTAGATGAGTTCAGATATCTGAGGGTTGTGGAACTGGAGGGGATTACAGAGATACACCAATATATTCTGGCCAACAACTACATGAATAAAAAAGCCTTCATCGTATTTCAACGAAGAACAAGGGAGATCTCCCTGGTGTCCTGACCAATATTTATCCTTCAACCAACGTCATTAAAGGCAGAGTATCTAGTCATCATTGCATCGCTCTTTGTGGGACCTTGCTGCGCACAATTCGCTGCCACGTTTCCAACATTACAGCAGTGACTACACTTCAAAAAGTGCTTCTTTGCACTTTAGGATTGTTTAGAAGGTTGTGAGTGGCGCTATATCAATGCACGTCTTTCTTAATTAAAAAAATTATCAAGTCCTGCAGGAAAGTGTGAGCGCATGTGAGGCATGTTTATGGTGGGTGTAATCACGTGTGTGTGTGCAGGGGCACACACCTATGTAAATCACACTGTCAAGATTCAGACATGAAGAACCACTTGGGTAAAGTACCAAAGGGCATGGGACACCAATATAGCTGGACCCTGCTACAAGAGGTCACCACCTTCAGTGGAGGAAAGGAGACAGAGGGCAGAAAATAAACTTTGAAAGAGGTCTGGCACCACCTCATGACATGCAGTGGGTTTGAGCAGCAGTAGCAGTCCTGGGCTGTGGAACAGCTGAAACAAAAGAGCTTTTTTTGTCTTTTTGGATACAAATAATTGCTACATGTCAGCGCGGCTCAACCTAACTTGTCAGCCATCTGTGACTGACCTATCACCAAGCCAGCCATTAGTCGGCGAGCCAATGGGAAGGCAAAGGAGGGGGCGGGGCTCCGGCCGCCAGCAGGGTAGGTTGCGGCCGGCTTTGTGACGTCATAATAGGCCTGCTTTGAATAACATTTGTTCATCATTGGAGAGGAAGAGAGGCAGCAGATGGGACTACAAATCATTCAGTGCAGCCCCAAAACTCTCACTCACCCTATAATGTTCAGTTACAGAACTTTTCCCTTTGAAAAAAAACTCCTCTAGAAATGCAATGCAATACTTAGTAACCAAACGTGTGACGTTTAGCATTAAAACTTCCTTCAAAAAATATTTACTTTTTTATATATAGAAATGAATGAGATGTATTGAATTCCCCTTTTTTTAAATGTATCCTGTAAATATAACAGGTATTGTACATGAAATGTCACAAATATTAAGAACATTATTGGGATCAATGATTTGCATCCTAAGCTATAAAAACACCGTGCAGAAATGCAATACCGTATTCAGATATTGCAGGTATCCAGTGCAAAAATGTAGCAACTAGTTAACACAATGTTAATTCAAAATTATCGGGGGAAGAAAACAAGATCACAGGTTAGTATACTACAGGACTGATTCAAATGTCATTGGGTATGAATACAATGTTTTCTGCACAGGTCCAGATAAGATCTGTCAACATGATACATAATACAGCAAATCAATCAAAATGAGTTAAGAAAATATAGATGGAAAATTAAAATACACAATTTATAACGTTTTCAGCCATGTATGTCAAGTGCTACTAAATATGGATTTAGAAGGGTTTGGTTAATTTTCCTGTTTTTTTTTGTTACTGTATAAAATGATTTGATTGCACTGTTTTAAATAGCCGCCTTTCCCATTAGGAAGCGTTTTAAAGACACGGATTTTCTAAGATTACTAAAACCAAACATTAGTAATAAATATGCATCAGACCCTTTTCTTGCTCCAGACCCCCGCCATCAGTAGCATCGAACACAAAGTGCCGGCGACGGCTGCAAGGGAGCGGAGAGGAACCCGGAAAGAACTTGCAAAATAAACCGGGGAGAAGCCCCCGAATCGCGGCTTCCCGCGGCCCCGGCTCCCGCTCCTCCTCCTCGTCACACACTTTCTGCAGACACTCTTGTGCCTGGCCAAACCTTGAAGTTGCCCGCATTCGCTGCTGGGCTTTAGATCCTGTTAATGTGTATATATATATATATATATATATATACATACATATGTTCCTTTATATATAAAAGGAGTTGCTGCCTGATTGTTCTCATCTTTTTGTACCGACAACTTAAGCATGAAAATGATAATTGAGATCCTCATCAACACCTACCTGGGGCTCCCTCATCGTTTTCCATCCCGTCCTCATTGCCAAAAGATGCCGGCATCATTGAATGTTAAATTAAATATATCTTTAAAAGAGGGACAGAGGGAAGGGGCACAGAAAATTCACATTTAAAAAAATCCTGAGAAGCAAAGATATATATAAAGGAAGGAAATGCAAATAAAGAGGATTTTTAAATGAATAAAAGACAGGGAGGGAAAGTCCTTGTTGGATTAAAAAAAAGGGCAGGAGCCGGATGGAGTGACTATATTGACAGATTTGTCAGGGTGAGGTGGAAAAATGGCCGCCACACACTAACAAAAAAAAATCTCCTCAGCCCCCCGCCTGAAAATAATCCAAAAAAAGAGACAGAAAGAGGGGAGAGAAAAATTGGAACGCACATGCCCAGTTGTGACGTCTCGTCTGGTTGCCCCGGTAACCATGCATCCCATAATGATCCCTAACCTGCTAGTTATGGTAGTGGTTGACCAGGTTTTGGTGCTAGTGGAGTCTGCTGTTTGGGATGGGGGAAGGGGGAAGGGGGAAGGGGGAAGGGAGGAAGTTTTAGTGCCTCTCTCCATTACTGATGAAATATTCCTTAATTACTTTCAACTTTTTATCCTTAAAAACACATTTTATTTGAAAATGCAAAAGATTTAAAAATATACAATGCACACTGGCACTACAAATAATTTTGAAAAAGCACCGTGCAGCCCCCATGCTTTACAACTGAACTCTGATCTCACTGCATAACTATTTTGCCAAGATATTCAGCAGATCACTGAGGGATTCTCAGAGAAAATAATGAGACGGCAGGAGTCACAAGGCAATACACACTTCTCCAGGGGGTCATATTGTCAGCCAAAACCCCCCCTCAATGAGATTATTTACACTGAGTCTATCCTGCACACTCATCATTTCCAAAACATATACAAGCAGCATCATTAATAGCCATAACATTGGCATCTGGCCTGTTAAGAGTTTGAATGGTGTTTTTGATTCTACTTTACTGGCTTATTCGACCAGAATGCTCCACACAGTTAACACACAGTCGGCGAGCTTACCAGAATTTAATCAGCAGTGTATTACCAGAAAATAGCATTGCTGTATACACAGAACAACATTATGGTACAAGGCCATTAAACCCAATAACATAACTTCAAACATTTTCACCATCCTTCGATCTCTGGAGAAACATCCAATTACCACTTGAACCCACATTGCCTGATTTGCAGCCTTCCTTGGCAACCTATTCCACAACTCTGACCAACTTTCCTTCTTACTCTGATCGTGCTCAGCATTAGCTCATGCCTTCTGATAGTTAAATCATGTGTCACAGTCATTTTTTTTCTCATAGACCAACTGAGGTCAAAACAAGAGTAAAGGGGAATAGTGCACTAAAGCAAGAGGCTCTTTTTCTATACTCAAATTCCCACAACATACGAATGTAAATAAAGAGGAAGAACTGTGGAATGGTTCTTGGTTTCTTGTATAAAAGGTTTATAAAAGCAGTCATTTCATCTAATTATGCATCGCTGCAGATTCTGAATATTGGGAGATGTGAGGCTAGGGTAATCTGCAGAAATGTTTAAATCTCACACCAGCTACGACAAATTAGACAGATCTTAAATCAGAGTGAAATACAGCCGTACAGTAGATTGCAACTTTACAAACTCATCATCTATAGTCAGGTACACAGGCTACAATAGAAGAAAACTGACTCTCCAAGTCAGTCAGCACTTGAAAGAGATTTATTTTATGATTTTGTTTTCTATTTGTTGTGTCCCAACAAATTTGACTTTAAGTTTTTTGTTTGATGATATTAAAGTAACCCAGTGTATCCTCATGGATTTTATTAAAAAAGGCATCTGAAAGAGAAAGGTTAATATTTGGCTTTTTAACCCACTTCAAAACCTGATTTGATTTTTTTGTGTTCTGTTTTTTTTTGTTGCAATTATTCTTTGATTATAACATATGTTGCTTTCAGAGTACACAGTGCGTGGTATATTGTGGTAGGGAGCAAGTTATAGAGCGTCTGGGGTGCTGTACTGGGACTGGTCCCAGGTAGTGTCAGGTATGTGTCCATACGGCTATGTTCACCCAGTCGGTGCACTTTGGGTTTTGGCCATCTTGACAGTATCTGTGTTTGAATCTGAAGAGATTCTCCTCACCCAGCCTTTGGGAGAACATGTTTTTCTCAGAATGGGCTAACACACAGTCTTTCAATCGGCATTGACCTTTGAGGATTCCTTCTCCGCTCATCTTAATATAATGCAACAAAAGGTTGCAAATCAGAGGAAGCACAACAGTTTAGAATGAGAGGAGTGAGGGAAGAGATCATTTTGGGAAAATTCAGTGTTTTAAACCCAATTTTTATTTGTAAACTACTATAACAATGCAGAACAAAATAGCCATATAAAATGCAAGTTCTTGCTTGTATTTAACTGCCTTCCCCAAAAGCTCATTTGGATTGCAGAGACACATAGATCAGCATGGTACCCAGGTGTGATCGCTGATGAGTTAACTACTCTGAGCTGGGGGTGGGGGGAGGTACCAGGAGCACAGAGGTCTCACTCAGCACCTTCAGAGGGTTAGATTGCCAACAGCAAAAAATAACGGCCGAGGGTGTTCCTCTTGATCAGTATTAATAAGCCCCGTGCATGCAATTTATTAGAATCAACTCACAACAGCACTTAGTCTCCAACCTACTCCCATACCACAGCTTGCTAGCACTCACCATCATGCCCCCACATAAATGGCAACTTTGGCAAGGTATTTGAGGGGAATGGTCCCCATACAACTATACTCTAGCATGCACTCAAAGCTTAATCCCAAGTTGATGCTATCAGCGAACTTTAGTCAGAAAAGCTAGCCAAAATTCAGTCTGGATTCTTGCCTGCAAAATGAAGGCCACTTGAGCAAGGTATTAGGACACTTTTGAAACCATTATCCAGTAGTGACTTTTTGGAGTCAAAGAAAAATGAACTGGAGGAGTATTTAAAGCCCCAGAGAAAATGCACAAAGGTGTGCTGGGAAACTCATCTATTTATGTAGCCTCAGTTTGAAATGCTTGTTATTTGTGAGTTTGGTTTTGTTGGCTGACAGATTTATTTTGACGGTTATGTGTAGATGTCCTCACTATGACTCACTGCAAAGATAGCATATGGTCCCTTTTCACACAATGCATCATATGCTGACAGACAGCAAAATCCCTGTGAGATCCAAATCCTGCAAGGCCAGTCAGTATCCATAATTACCCATGTGTGCACTGAAGGGGAAAAGCCTTTCCTACAATTCTAGGAATTTCTCCAAGCAGTTGGAATTTCTACAAAATTGATAACATGGAGCAAAGGCAAATGACCTGTGTTGAGCTATAATAGAAATTTAGGGACACTTGTATCTCTAAGGGTCCTCATATCCAAGCACAGAAAGCTTCACGCCCTGAAGCAAGACAGAGCAAATATTGAGCAATGACGCAATTCCCAAACTTTTATTCTACTACTTTCTTCATTTTTTCCAGTAGTTTTCTTACCCCTCCTCAAAATGTCAATTCCTATTAGCACCTTCCAAGTGGCCATTCTTTTAATGTCTGTGCAGATAGTATGGGTCAGCTGGCCATGTAACCATTAGAGTCGTCACAGTAGAGCCAGTTTTGTACGCACCTGATATCCATTTTCCAGCAAGGGTCACTGCACAACCCTCAGGTACAGGAACCTTGGTTGATTCTACTTTTCCTAATTCGGGGTGCGGGCAGGGGATGGTATAGTTTCACTAATGTCTTTCAGGGGAGGAAATCCGCAGTCCCGATCAGGTCTGGGCTACTTGTCACTCCAGACCCACAGTAATGTGGTTGACTCTTAACCCCCACCACCCCCTCTGAAATGGCCTAGTAAGCCACTCAGTTGTATCGAAACGTTACAAAAAAGTTGAATAAAAGCAGATGGACCACATGGCATCGACCTAGGCACCAGAAACAACAATGGCACACCCTGGCCAATCAACCCTCCAAATCCTCCTCACTGACATCTTGGGACTTATGCCAAAATTGGGAGAGCTGTCCCACAGACTAGTCAAGCAACATACTCAGTGAATCATACCTTACAGCAAATATCCCAGACTCCTCCATCACCATTCCTGGGTATGTCCTGTCCCATCAGCAGGTCAGACCCACTAGAGGTGGTGGCACAGAGGTATACAGCTAGGAGGGAGTTGCCCTGGAAGTCCTCAATTTTAACTCCACACATCATGAGTTCAAACCCAGGGAAGGAAACCTCCTGTTGATTACCACCCTCACTCAGCTGATGAATCAGTACTCCTCTATGTCAAACACCAATTTGAAGTATTGAGGGTAACAAGGGCACAAAATGTACTCTGGGTGGGGGACTTCAATGTCCATCGCCAAGAGTGGCTCGGTAGCACCACGACTGACCAAGTTGACTGAGCCCTGAAGAACATATCTGCAGCAGGTGGAAAGAACCGACAAGGGGGAAAATACTACTTGACCTTGTCCTCACCAATCTACCTGTCGCAGGTACATTTATCCATGACTGTATTAGGAGTGACCACCTCACAGTCCTTGTAGAAACAAAGTCCTGGCTTCACACTGAGGACACCCTCCATCGTGTTATGTCACACTACCACTGTACTAAATGCAATAGATTCAGAATAGACCTAGCAGCTCAAAACTGGGAGTCCATGAGGCAGCAGTAAAATTGTATTCAACCACAATCCATAAACTCATGGCCTGGCATATCCCTCACTCTACCATTACCATCAAGCCAAGGCACCAACCCTGGTTCAATGAAGAGTGTAGGAGCACATGCCAGGAGCAGCGCCAGGCATACTTCTAAATGAGGGGCCAAACTGATGAAGCTACAACACAGGAATACATCCATACTAAACAGCAGAAGCAACTTGCTATAGACAGAGCTAAGTGATCCCACAACCAATGGATCAGATCAAAGCTCTGCAGTCCTGCCACATTCAGTTGTGAATAACTAACCGGAGGAGGCTCCAAAAACATCCCTATCCACAATGATTGGGGAGCCCAGTACATCAGTGCAGAGGATGAGGTTAAAGCATTTGTAACCATCTTCAGCAAGAAGTGCCGAGTAGATGATCCATCTCAGCCTCCTCCTGAGGTGCCCACCAACATAAATGCCAGTCTTCAGACAATTCAATGCACTCTACATTTCTTGATGTCAAGAAATGGCTGAAGGCACTGGATACAGCAAAAGCCATGGGCCTTGCCAACATCCTGGCTGTAGTACTGAAGACTTGTACTCAAGAGCTAACTGCACCCTTTGCCAAGCTGTTCTAGTACAGCTACAACACAGGTGTCAACCCAACGACATGGAAAATTGCACAGGTATGTCCTATCCACAAAAAGCAGGACAAATCCAATCCAGCCAATAACTGTCTTTACAGCCTACTCTCAATCATCAGCAAAGTGATGGAAGGCATCATTCACAGTGCTATCAAGCGGAGGTTGCTCAGCAACAACCTGCTCACCGACACTCAGTCTGGGTTCTACCAGGGCCACTTGGTTCCAGACCTCATTACAGCCTTGGTCCAAACATGGTGAGGTGAGAGTGATTGCCCTTGACATCAAGGCAGCATTTGACCAAGTGTGGCATCAAGGAGCCCTGGCAAAATTGAAGTCAATGGGAATTAAAGGGAAAAACGCTCACTGGTTGGATTCATACCTAGCAGAGTAAGATGGTTATGGTTTTGGAGGCCAATCATCTCAGCCGCAGACATTGTTGCAGGAGTTCCTCAGAGTAGCGTCCTAGGCCCAACCATCTTCAACTGCCTCATCAATGACCTTCTCTCCATTACTAGGTCAGAAGTGGGGACGTTCGCCGATGATTGCAGTCTGTGCCCACGGACAGCACAACCTAGACAACATTCAGACTTGTGCAGTTAAAGTGGCAAGTAATATTCACACCACACAAGGGCCAGACAATGACCATCTCCAACAGGACCGTTCATAATTTTATACTCTTCAATTGGGTTTTCCCTTAGCCTCCTCTGTTCCAAAGAAAACAGCCTGTCCAGTCTTTCCTCATAACTAAAATTCTCCAGTCCAGACAACATCCTCGTAAATCTCCTCTGTACCCTCTCCAGTGCAATCACATCTTTCCTACAGTATGGTGACCAGAGCATTCGCGCCACACAAGTAACAGGCAATGACATTCTCCAACAAAAGAGAATCTAACCATCTCCCCTTGACATTCAACAGCATTACCATTTCTGTATCCCCCACCATCAATATCCTGGGAGTTAACATTGACCAGAAACTTAACTGGACCAGTTATATACATACTGCGGATACAAGAGCAGGTCAGAGGCTAGGAATTCTGAGGCGAGTAACTTACCTGACTGCCCAAAGCCTGTCCGCCATCTACAATGCACAAGTCAGGAGTGTGATGGAATACTCTCCACTTGCCTGATCAGTGCAGCTCCAACACTCGAGAAGCTCTACACCAGGATTGTCCAAACTTTTCACGTGGGGAGGGGGAGGGGGGGGAAAGCACTTTACAATTTTTGTCTTACATGGGGGGGGGGGGCAGTGAGACAATTTCAGGAAGATAGTCATTAAAAAGTTATCTTACAATTAATCATAACAAATGTCCATTTTTGTGAAGCTTTAAATGAGATTAATTTATTGACTTACTTTCTCATCACTACGTTGGACACTGATTTAGTGTGATACCTGGCATCTTTTTGCTTGCACAAGTAGTCAATGTCTGCCCACACACTTCTTGTAGCGATGCAGAGTATTCCTGATAGATATCTATCTGTCAAGAGCAATCTTGATCTCTCTCTCTATGTTCCCCCACCCCGCCCACCTCTGAGTCGTCCTCTCTCTCTGTCTCTCCCCTCTCCCCCCAGATTCTCCCCTTTCTCTCACTGTGTCCTCCTCTATGTCTCTCGCTCTCTGTCCGCCACTGCTCTGTCCTCCTCTCCGTCCCCCCCACCCCCGTCCACCACCTCTCCCCGTTGCCCGTTTTTCCCCTCTCCGTTTCCCCACCCTGTTTTCCCCTCCGCCTGCTTTTCCCCTTCTGCTTCCCCGACCCCTCTTGACAGTTGCAGGGAGTGGGAGTGCTCAGCACAGCAGCTTTGTGGTTGGTCAGTTTGTTTAAAAACATCGCGCTGTCAGTTTCACAGTTGCTGAAGCAGAAACACGCTTCCCAACTTTAGACTGATTCAGGGTTTTCCGGCAGGCTTTTAAAAAGTCAGAAAACCCCGAATTTATTAAAGTTGGGAAGCGCGTTCCTGCTTCAGCAGCCAAACTAACAGCGCAATGTTTTTAAAAAGGTCTGCAAGAAAACAATGGGAAATTTTTCATCTCGTCATGGACCCCTGGCGTGGATGAGGAACGGCCCCGGGTACAGTTTACATCTGCGGGCCAGAGGGAAACCTTTGGTGGGCCAGACCCTGGCCCACGGGCCATATGTTGGAGAACCCTACTCAACACCATCCAAGATAAAGCAGCCCGCTTGATCGACGCCCCATCCACCTTAAACATTCATTCCCTCCACGTGTACTGTGGCAGCGGTGAGTGCCATCTACAAGATGCACTGCAGTAACTCACCAAGGCTCCTTCAACAGCACCTTCCAAACCAGTGACGTCTACCACCAAGAACAAGGGCAGCAGATGCATGGGAACACCACCATCTGCAAGTTCCCTCCAAGCCTCACACTATCCTGACTTGAAACTATATCATCCTTTCAGTGTCACTGGGTCAAAATCCTGGAACTCCCTTGCTAACAGCGTTGTGGGTGCACCTACACATGACCTGCAGCAGTTCAAGATGGCATCACACCACCACATGCTCAAGGGCAATTAGGGATGGACAGCAAATGCTGGACTTGCCAGCAATGCTCACACCCCAAGAACTAATAAAAATAAAAGTTGCCAACTGTTATGCTCCCTCTGCTATTGGAGGCCAAGAGTCAAAACACACGTCCTTTCTGGTCCTGACTGCAGAGCTCCTCAATGGCTAAACCAGCTGAGCTTTTGTGGAGCTATACTGCCCACATCTCCAGCAACCTCAGAAACAGCTGAAGGAATGTGCAGCAATTAGAAGGTTAAAAACTGACTATCAAAAGGAAAACTGACTATCAAAAGGAAAACTGACTGGAGCTTAGAAAAACAGATATAAGCATCTTGAACTGCAAGAGAACAAATGGCCATCAAAAAACAGAAACTAGCCATAAAACCTCAGACAAATGTTCACAATTGCAACAAGCATGGGTTGACATCGCAGGAACTGATGCCTGGATTATATCAATGATTGAAGGAGGCAGTCAATCACTGCCACCCACATGAACCGAATCTACCAGCCAACAAGCAAAAAGTTTAACCCAGATTAGTCCAAAGTACTCCAAGTAAGTAGAACCAGAGGCTGTAAATGGAAATTAGTAAAAAGGATCAAACAACATAGATGACCATTCAGCCCATCGCCCTTGTACCGGCTCTTTGGAAGAGCTATCCAGTTAATCCCACTCGCTTGCTCTTTCCCCGAGTCCTGCAAATGTTTTCTAAGAGTATATCCAATTCTTTTAGAACAAGTATCAAAACAATCCCATGAGTGAGAAATGTTCAGAATTCTCCTCCAAGCAAACTAGCTGACAGGGTACCTCAAAATACAACTGGGTGCCATGTTAACAATTAATACAGCTGGAGTGATCTCAAATTCTACTCAACGCATTTGTAGTTGAGATTTGAGAAATCACAGGTTCAAAATGAATTTTGCAGTCTCCTCCTTTCCAAAAGTTTAATTACACCAAGCTACGCTACATAGAAGTGAGACTGTGACAGTATGATTGGATCTTCTCTCTCTCCCTTTCCCTATATTTCTATTTCCCATCCAATTTCTCCTGAGAAGTCACTTGAAAGGCATCAGACACAAGCGAGAGACAGGACCCAAGATTTGGAACCAAACCAAGGACAGGAACTTTTCCCTCGGGAATGCAAATTGCTACATGCTGTTTTCATGCCAACAGCTAGGGAGTGCACAGCAGCATTGCTTGGAGAGAACAGCGATTCAAATGCTCAATTAGTAACCCTGTCAGGTGAGGAAACCATAAAGGATCAAAGAGACTAATCAAATCAATTAAGTCAATATTAAATAAATGAATTATCCTGGATACATCATAACAATGATGGCCTGACAAAGGACAGCTATCTTAAGATTTGAATGCACCTTGAGTTTCATCAATGACTCATCTGGTTAAGGGCCCAGGTTTCTTCCTCAGTCTGTAGTGAGTTAGATTGTCAACTGAGTTAACAGTTGAGGTGATTAATATCAGAATCCTTGAACTAGGGACATGATGAGGGTCAGCAAGGATTCCTTCTCCTGATTGTTAACCAGTGACTCCTGCAAGTGGACATCAGGCACAGGCACGAACAGTCAAACAGCCTGGTGAAACTCCATCTACAATGCAACAATAACTGGCATTTATACGGCACCATTAACATAGTAAAACGTTCCAAGGTGCTTCATAGGAGTATCTTCTGACAAAATTTGACACCGAGTCATAGAGACATTAGGATAGGTGACCAAATGCTTGGTCAATGAGATAGGTTTTAAGGAATGTCTTAAGGAGAGATAGAGAGGTTTAGGAAGGGAATTCTAGAGTTTAGGGCCTAGGTGGCTGAAGGCACAGCCAATAACGGTGGGGTGAAGGAAAACAGGGATGCACAAGAGACTAGATTAGAGGAACGCAGAGCATCTCAGAGGGTTGTAGGACTGGAAGATGTTAGATAATTGGGGGTTTTCAATCCATGGAGAGATTTAAACACCAGGATGAAATTTCAAAATTTTAATCATTCAAACATGACAAATTGTCAGTAGAACAAGATACCAGAGCTTAATTGGCACTAGTGGAACTCCATGAGTCAGCACCTATAGAAACAATGGGGAAAAGCAAATGGACAAAAGCGTAACATTTACAAGAATGTGTTCACAATAATACAAAATTGGACACATTATTGCATGATCCTTCTGTGTGAATAAAAACAGACCCCAAAGCTGTGTGTTTTTCCTTTTTTTAACTTTATTGAAGATAGTTTGTACAAAAGTTCAGACCAGCCTTATGCTTAGTCTTCATCTTCTTCCTCCTCTTCATCTTGATTGATCTGGAAGTACCGGAGCTCGTAGCTCTCTTTGCTGTTGGCAACTACGCGAAGCCAGTCACGCAGGTTGTTCTTCTTGAGGTACTTCTTGGTGAGGTATTTTAGGTACCTGCAGAAAAGGAACAAATCAGTTCAATACAGAGCATCAGGGATAACAGAGATTAGGCCTCCTGACACTGTTTCTTACTCCCATTCATCATCCTCCTGATCTCAATACTATGGAATGCATCTAAAAGGCATTCAAAATCCAAGCTTGGCAAAATCTGGACACTGCTCCTCTTTCAATATTTTCAACGTTCGTTTCTCCAACATTGACTCTTGAGCCTTCAAGTTTGTTAATAACAGTAAAGAACCACCTGAAACCTAACATGTACACAACAATCAACAATCTTGAAAGAGGGTATTACCATGAGACTCAAAGGAGCCATTATATTCACCATTAAGATTTCTCAAGCACTCTCATTCGGCCAGGCTCAGATTCTCAACATATTTATGCTGCGAGACACAGATGAGAGGCTGGAGTTTATCTTGGCCAATTTAATTTTACTGTATTAAATTCAAATAAACTAAAATCACAGTGAGATAAATTGTATAAAACTGATTGCCATGATTGCCGGGAAGGTAGGAGAAATTGGCAGTTGCTTTACAGCAGGGAGTGGTGGGATCACAGATCAGCTGAATGCCACCGACTGAGATCAAACATTTGTTCCAACACCTAAATACTCAAAATTTCCCCCTTCCCCCATGTACACAGCCACAGCAAACTCAACACACCTGCTCACAAGCACCAAGCGAAGTGTACAGCACAATGAACATACATAAACCAACGTAAACTCCAGAAAACCTTTGAAATCAGGTGGAATGACCTGATTGAATTTTTTTGAGGTAACAAGGAAAGTCGATGAGGATAGTGCATTTGATGTAGTCTATACAGGTTTTAGCAGAACCTTTGATAAGGACTCACATGGCAGACTGGTCAAGAAAGTAAAAGCACTTTTGAACCAAGACAAAGTGGCAAGTTGGATCCAAAATTGGCTCAGAGGCAGGAAGCAAAGGGTAACGGTTGATGGGTTTTGTCATGACTGGAAGGCTGTTTCCAGTGGGATTCTGCAGGGCTCAGTACTAGGTCCCTTGCTTTTTATATATCAATGATTTGGACTTGAATGTAAGGGTATAATTAAGAAGTTTGCAGACGATACAAAAATTGGCCACATGGTTGATAACGAAGAAGAAAGCTGTAGACTGCGGAAAGATACAACAAACTAGTCAGGTAGGAGGAACAGTGACAAATGGAATTCAATCTGGAGAAGTGTGAGGTAATGTATTTGGGGAAAACAAACAAGGCACAGGAATACATAATAAATGGTTGGACACTGAGAACTGTAGAGGAACACAGGGACCTTAGAGCGCATGTCCACAGAACCCTGAAGGTGGCTGGACAGGTAGATAAAGGTCAAGAGGTATTTAGGATAGTTGGCTTTATTAGCCGAGCTTAAAATATAAGAGCTGGGAGGTTATGCTGGTACTGTATAAAACACTAGTTAGGCCACAGCTAGAGTACTGCATGCAGTTCTGGTCACCATACTATAAAAAAGATGTGATTGCACGAGAAAGGGTACAGAGGAAATTTATGAGGATGTTGCCTGGACTGGAGCATTTTAGTTATGAGGAAAGATTGAATAGGCTAGGGTTGGTGCTTTGCAACAGAAGAGGCTGAGTAGAAAATTATGAGAAGTCTAGATAGTTGATAGGAAGGCCCTATTCCCTTTGGTTGAGAAATCCATAACCGGGGGCATAGTTTTAGGCTAAGAGG
Source organism: Heterodontus francisci (assembly GCF_036365525.1). NCBI lineage: Eukaryota > Metazoa > Chordata > Chondrichthyes > Heterodontiformes > Heterodontidae > Heterodontus > Heterodontus francisci. The sequence continues at coordinate 18,834,657 of NC_090407.1, read as the reverse complement.
TAGGGAGTTTTGAGGGTATTCAAGGGAAAGTTTTTTCACCCAGAGGGTGGTGAAGATCTGGAACTCAATATCTGAAACGGTGGTAAAGGCAGAAACCCTCTAACATTTAAAGAGTACAAAGAACAGTACAGCACAGGAACAGGCCATTCGGCCCTCCAAGCCTGCACCGATCTTGATGCCTGCCTAAACTAAACCTTCTGCACTTCCGGGGACCATATCCCTCTATTACCATCCTATTCATGTATTTGTCAAGATGTCTCTTAAACGTCGCTATCTTACCTGCTTCCACCACCCCCCCCGGCAGCAAGTTCCAGGCACTCACCACCCTCTGTGTAAAGAACTTGCCTCGCACATCCCCTCTAAACTTTGCCCCTTGCACCCTAAACCGATGTCCCCTAGTAACTGACTCTTCCACCCTGGGACTATCCACTCTGTCCATGCCGCTCATAACTTTGTAAACCTCTATCATGTCGCCCCTCCACCTCCGTCGTTCCAGTGAAAACAATCCAAGTTTATCCAACCTCTCCTCATAGCTAATGCCCTCCAGACCAGGCAACATCCTAGTAAATCTCTTCTGTACCCTCTCCAAAGCCTCCACATCCTTCTGGTAGTGTGGCGACCAGAATTGCACGCAATATTCCAAATGTGGCCTAACTAAAGTTCAGTACAGCTGCAGCATGACTTGCCAATTTTTATACTCTATGCCCCAACCGATGAAGGCAAGCATGCCGTATGCCTTCTTGACTACCTCATCCACCTGCGTTGCCACTTTCAGTGATCTGTGGACCTGTACACCCAGATCTCTCTGCCTGTCAATACTCCTAAGGGTTCTGCCATTTACTGTATACTTCCCACCTGCATTAAACCTTCCAAAATGCATTACCTCACACTTGTCCGGATTAAACTCCATCTGCCATTCCTCCGCCGAAGTCTCCAACCGATCTATATCCTGCTGTATCCTCTGACAATCCACATCACTATCCGCAACTCCACCAACCTTTGTGTCGTCCGCAAACTTACTAATCAGACTTGGCCATGCACTTGAAGTGCCGTAATCTATAAGGCTACAAGACTAAGAGCTGGGAAGTGGGATTAGGCTGGATAGCTACTTGTCGGCCGAAGCGGACACCATTGGCCAATTGGCCTCCTTCCGTGCTGTAAATTTCTGTGATTTGATATGAATGACTTCATTAGGGACAGCCAGTCAGCTGTACGGTTGAAACTATTCTCAACATCAGCAGGCACCAATAAAAATCATTCAGCAACTAGCAGGTATTACAAAGTATTTAAAGCACAGAAACAGACCATTCAACTCAACAGGTTCATGTTGGTGTTTAGGCTCCACATGAGCCTCCTCCCATCTCTCATCTCACCCTAGCTGCATTCTTTCTATTAATTTCTCCCTCATTTAGCTTCCCCTTAAATGCATCTATGCGATTTGCCTCAACTACTCCCTGTGGTAGTGAGTTCCACATTCTAACCACTTTCAGGGTCAAGACGTTTCTCCTGAATTCCCGACTGAACTTATTGGCGACTATCTTATATTTATGGCCCCTAGTTCTAATCTTGCCCACAAGTGGAAACATCTTTACGCCAACCCTATCACTTTCATAATCTTGAAGATCTCCATCAGGTCACCCTTCAGTCTTCTCTTTTCTAGAGAAAAAAAAGGCCCAGTCTAATCATTCTTTCCCAATTGGTATAACTTCTCAGTTCTGGTACCATTCTAGTAAATTCTTTATTGTACCTCTATATCCTTTTTGTAAGATGAAGACCAGAACTGTTCACAGTATTCCATGTGTAGTCTAACCAGGGTTCTATACAAGTTTAAGAAACGTTTCTGCTTTTCAATTCTATCCTTGTAGAAATGAAACCCAGAGCTTTGTTTGCTATTTATGGCCTTAATAACCTGCATCACTACTTAGTCATTTGTGTATCTGTACACCCAAATTCTGCTGTTCCTATACCCCATTTAGGCACTTGTTTTCCAAGGAGTACGTGGGCGCCTCTTTCTTCCCACCAAAATGAACTACCTCACACTTATCTATAGCGAAGTTCATTTAACAATTACATGCCATGCTGCAAGTTTATTAATGCCTTCCCGCATTTTGTCACAACCCCCACTATATTAATTATACCCCCTAATTTGGCTCATACACAAATTTTGAAATTGTGCTTCTGATTCCAGAGCCCAAATCATTTATGTAAACGGTGTAGTGATCCCAGCACCAATCCTTGTGGAACACCACTTCCCACCTTCTACAAGTTCGAGTAACCAACTTTAACTCCTATTCTGTTTATTTGATTGGCTACAATCAGAGATCTTAAAGAATTAATATATTAGAAAGAGATGTCTGCAAAAAAACCCGTTCCTCTAACACACCGCACACTCATCTCCTGCTTTCCTTGCCTGACTCACCTCTTTGAGAATGGGACCTCAGAGGTAACAGTGATCTTACTCTTGTTCCTCTCAATGGTTACCACATTGCCCAGGTTCCCAGCTTTACCATTCACTTTGATGCGTTCCTGCAGGAACTGCTCCTGTAAGAAGAATAATTATTAGTGTTGGTAAGATTTTAATCTCATGTGTGCAGATGGAAGTCATTGCACCATGTGTGTGTTAATAGGGTCATCACAATCATCAAATGGGGAAGAACACTGCCTGGTGCATCAAAGAGCCGTAAGGGCACTGCAACGGATCCAGTGTGAAGTATCAGGCAGGGTTCTTGCTCTCAATCACTACCCAATGAGCCTTGGCGGAAAGCAGGCAGGGTAAACTCTGGATGGGGCTTGGCTGAGACACCCACCCTAGCCTGGTCAAACAGCTGGCTAGCACTGTGCCCATGCATGTGCACTGGGGAAGGCACCAGCACCTGTACAACCACAAGGGATCTTCAATTTCAAGACAGAATCGAGGACAGAACTGTAGTTAACATATTTGCCATTTTATCACAGAACTCTTGTATTCGTAAAAATCAATTAGGCAACAGACCCAATTAGAAAATCCATTATAAAATTACTCCACACTGCAACAGTATCAAACTCAGTGGATTTAGGGCAGGAAATACTGACAAAGCCAGCACCTGATGATGCAGCAATGTCGAGCACTAATAATTAGTGCCACAACTGCTGGACAAAGGTGAAAGCCTGGCCTTCAACTCAGCCAGTCTAAGCCACACAGAGCAGTGCTGTCACTAGGAATTCAGTGAAGCACATGGGTGGCTGGAATATTTTTTTCACTTTCTGAAATGTTAAAGGCGCTGTATAAATGTAAACAGCTGTTACTGTGCCCATCTGGACTTTGAAACAACCAGCTGTAGAATTAGATTCCAGATTCTACAACACTAGGGTGAAATATGGATAGCTGCAGGAATCAATGCCGGTGGGAATGGTGGATTCAGAACATAAGGAATAGCAGCAGGAGCAGGCCATATGGCCCCTCAAGCCTGCCCTGCTATTGAGTAAGAGCATGGCTGATCTTCTACCCCATCTCCATGATGGCACAACATTAAAGTGCGCTAACTTGCATGTGGTTTTCTGCTGCAGTGTCGCCCAGTGAGCTGGGGTAATGGTACAGGATGAACATCAGCAGCCCATCCTGAGCGGCTGTGCCCCGAGCAGTCACCCAAATGGGTCATTAATAGTCTGTGCGCAGACCAGCAGCCTTTCTTCTCAACAGGGGGTTTTAAAAGCAGGATTATTTACCTTGGAAATAAAACTACAGATAAACGCAATTTGGCTCCTTGACCAGCAGCGTTCAGTAAAATTACCTTGTTAGGTAGCCAATTGATACAACACTGGTTTAATGAGTATGGAATTTGAGCGATTATTCCTGCTATACATGAACTCTCAGCATAGCATAGTAATTCTGAGTTGGGCGGCACAGTGGCGCAGTGGTTAACACCGCAGCCTCACAGCTCCAGCGACCTGGGTTCAATTCTGGGTACTGCCTGTGTGGAGTTTGCAAGTTCTCCCTGTGACCGCATGGGTTTTCGCCGGGTACTCCGGTTTCCTCCCACAGCCAAAGACTTGCAGATTGATAGGTAAATTGGCCATTATAAATTGCCCCTAGTATAGGTAGATGGTAGGGGAATTGAGGAAAGGTGGGGATGGGGTAGGAATATGGGATTAATGTAGGATTAGTATAAATGGGTGATTGATGGTCGGCACAGACTCGGTGGGCCGAAGGGCCTGTTTCAGTGCTGTAACTCTAAATAAATAAATAAATAATCCTGTTGGTTTTGCTTCAGGTAGCTTGCTTGACACTGAACTCTTGTTTGTGAATCCCTCAGCATCTGGCTACATGGCTGATATCTTTCTTGGCAGTTTATTTGTTACAGATGCATTTTAGTCTCTCACTGGCATCAAAACATCAGAAAAAACTGCACTCCTGACCTATGCCAGGGTTAACCAGATGGCTCAGATAGTAAAGTGAAAAACATCAACTCCAAGTCCATTCCTCAAAACTGCTCTCCCTCACCATGAGCATAAAGAGCCACAAAATTAAAACCCTGACTTTAGAATGGGATTTCACACAAAGCAAGGCATGTGCAACCATCAAAATCTCTCTCACAAAATGACACAGCAAAGTAATTCCAAATCACCTGCTTTGGCATCAGATAACCAACACCTGGGAAGGAAAGAAGTAGAATTCTCCATTCTACAGGAGCTCTCATGTCGCCAAATCACAAGAACGAGATAAAAATGATTTCTAAAACATTTCTCGAGTGATGCCCCCAGTCGATAAGCGCACCCCAGCGTAGCACTGAATTCAAGACCTTCCTGGTCAATCAGTGGTCTCTGCTGAATGAGCTGTGGCTCTACAACTGGGCTGAACCCTTATGGAAAACAGTGAGGGGGATCAGAGTTCTCACTTCTAACATCAAGCGCCCTCATGGAAAGTGCAAGTGCCCCTAGTCAGCGAGTTATTCAGGTCAGATTGGATGCCTCTGGTTTGGGATCACACAAGGAGGAGGGAGAGAAAAAGAAAATCACCTGACTCAATCATCAATGTGATGTCAAAACTGGCCAAAATGCACTTATAGAGAGATACAGCACCGAAACAGGCCCTTCGGCCCAACAAGTCCGCGCTGACTAGCAACCATCCATTTATACTAATCCTACATTAATCTCATTTTTCCCTCTCACATCCCCCCCACCTTCCCTCAATTCTCCTACCACCTACCTACTCTAGGGGCAATTTTTTACAATGGCCAATTTAGCTATCAACCCGCAAGTCTTTGGCATATGGGAGGAAACCCACGCGGTCACAGGGGGAACTTGCAAACTCCACACAGGCAGTACCCTTCACTACAACTTTACTGTAGTCTGCTACTGCAGACACAGGAGATGTACAACACAGCATGCACAAGCAGATGTACACACACACACAAAAGGCACCAAAGGATCACACCAAAATCTAAGCATTTGGAGGTACCGTCGCTTGCTTAAGTTGCTCCATTTCTGAACGTGAGGGAGATAAAGTATTGCCCCATCTCAACCATCCCAGCCCCTTTCCAAAGTTCTTAAATATTTTGCCACCTCCCGGATCAGATAACCAACTCTCTGACAAGTCCCTCTTTGAAACCCTCCAGACAGGTTTGCAACACCTCCATAGCAGCAGTACAGATCTCAGCAAAATCAAAAATGGCATTCTATGACTGTACATTACCCTCCTCTCTACAGCCTTTGATATGATCTATTACATCAACCTTCCCCAACATCTCTCCTGCCCGCACTTAATTCCACTCCTACCTACATGAACGCAACAATCAAATCACTAACGACATCTCTTCTTACCTGGCAGTGACTTTGGGAACTCCCAAGGATCTATCCATGACCCTGTCCTCTTCCTCATCTAAATGCTGTCCCTTGATGACTTCAATAGTCATGGGGTCAACTTACACGTGTACACCGATAGCACACAGCTCTACCTCAAACCCTCCAATTTCTCAGTGTTGTTACAAAGCATGTCAGACATCCAGCCTTGGACGAGCTTTAATTTTCCCCAGATAAACACTGGGGAGACTGAAGCCATCATCTACAGCCCCCCATCACAAACATTGCAATGGCACTACTGTCTCCCTCCGTTCTTCAGGCCATGATGCAGGCCAAAGTGACTGTTTGCGACCTCAGCATCCCATTCTATCCCAAGCTAAGCATGAACCCAATACCCACGCAATCACACCATAACTGCTTCCACATCCATAGCAACTTCCCAAATCAATGCTCAAACCCTAATTTTATACCCATGTCACCTCCAGACTCGTCTAACCTCATGTTCCCAGGCAAGCCTATTTTTCATCTTCCAAAACTATGCTTTTAGTATCTTATCCCGCACCATCTACTCACCCATCATCCCTATCTCACTTACCTGAGACCTCAAACTGTACTGTTTAATTTTCCTGTTTAAATCACTTCCTGGTCTCACCCTACAAACCTCCTCCTTTCACCCACCACTGATGATAATGCACACAGCCATCTAGATTCCACACTCTCCCTGCTACACACTCTCGACCAAGCTTTGCTCATCCTCCTAATGTCTTTGGCTTGCCACTCAAATCCTTATGCATCTATGAAATACCTTTGGATGTTTCCATATTTCAAACGGATTACATGAACGTGAGTTTTTGTTCTCAGGAAAATGCACGACACTCCCAACTTATGTTCCTGTGGATACACGCATTGGGTATAGCAGCATTGCGGTTATGTTACCGAAATAGTAATCCAGAGGTCTGCACTAAAGATCCGGAGATACAAATTCAAAACTCACTACTGCAGCTGGGGCACTTAAATTCAGTTAATTAAATACATCGGATATAAAAAGCTAGTATCCGCAATGGTGACCATAATACAACCAGATTGCCGTAAAAACCCATCTGGTTCACTAAAATGCTTTGGAGAAGGAAATCTGCTGTCCTTAACTGATCTGGCCTATGAGAGATTCCAGGCCCACAGAAACGTGACTGACTCTTAACTGCTCTCTGAAAAGGCCTAGCAAGCCACTCAGTTCATGTGAAAATCACCACCTGCAAGATCCCCTCCAAGTACACATCATCCTAACTTGAAAATGTATCACTGTTCCTTCACATCACAGTCAAATTTCTGAAACCTCCCTACCTAACAGTACTGCGGGAGCATCTTCACCATACGGACTGCAGTGGTACAAGACACACCACCACTTTCACAGGGAAATTAGAGATGGGCAAGAAATGTTGCCTGTGAGTGGATTAAAAAAGAGACATGCTATGGCATACAATTATCACAATGTAGAGAAGACAGTGCCCAGGACCTGTCCTTTTGTGGATCCCAAAAACAGAGGGCACCACGAAGAAAAACAAGTGTCTCTTTTCAATTGGAATGTGGGAGCAGAGTCAAACTGGCACAGGAAAATAAAAATAAGGTGGTGTTAACTGAAGGTTGCAGGTGTCCCATTGATCAATACTTCCCCTAGAATTCCAGAGGTAATATGAATATTCTTTTTAACCAAATTTAATGTCACTTCTTCAATTCAGCTCCTCTCATCTACCATAATTTACAGTTGGAAAAGCCAAGACCTTTTCAGTTGTTTCACCGGGAGGGCCTCCACTTAAGCAAGTCTCCTAAAAGAGCAATTATATGTCCAGCCAGGTTTTTCTGCCTCCACACATCTTGGTCATGGATAACTAACTGCATCTATACTGGCAGAAGCCACACCCTGATGACACACACTAGGGTGGTGGGGATTTAGACACACAGAAACATAGAAAAATAGGAGGAACAGGCCATTCGGCCCTCTGAGCCCACACCGCCATTCAATACAATCATGGCTGATCATCCAAACTCAGTACCCTGTTCCCGCTTTCTCCCCGGATCCCTTTAGCCCTAAGAACTATATCTAAATCTTTCTTGAATACATTTAATAATTTGGCCTCAACTGCTTTCTGTGGTAGAGAATTCCACAGGTTCACCACACTCTGGGTGAAGAAATCCCTCCTCTCAGTCCTAAATGGCTTACCCCTTATCCTTCGACTGAGACCCCTGGTCCTGGACTCCCCCACCATCAGGAACATCTTTCCTGCATCTAGTCTGTCCAGTCCTGTTAGAATTTTGTAGGTTTCTATGAGATCCCCTCTCATTCTTCTAAACTCTAGCAAATACAAGCCTAATCGACCCAATCTCTCTTCATACGTCAGTCCTGCCATCCCAGGAATCAATCTGATTACCATGGAGCTGGTTAATTTCTCTAGTTACAGACAGAAGCTGAATTTAAGGTACAAGGTTTCAGGCTGCACTGCTCACCCACATAGGTTCTGGCAAGTGTCTAACACAACATACAAGAATGCTTTAGCCTTTAAATACCTATTAAAAAGATAGGAATGTCACTGTATGTAGCTGCAGCTATCGTGTGATTCGTAAAGGTTCATGTACTCTGCCATATTTTAGTTTAGTTTAGAGATACAGCACTGAAACAGGCCCTTCGGCCCACCGAGTCTGTGCCGACCATCAACCACCCATTTATACTAATCCTACACTAATCCCATATTCCTACCACATCCCCACCTGTCCCTATATATTTCCCTACCACCTACCTATACTAGGGGCAATTTATAATGGCCAATTAACCTATCAACCTGCAAGTCTTTGGCATGTGGGAGGAAACCGGAGCACCCGGAGGAAACCCACGCAGACACAGGGAGAACTTGCAAACTCCACACAGGCAGTACCCAGAATTGAACCCGGGTCCCTGGAGCTGTGAGGCTGCGGTGCTAACCACTGTGCCGCCCCATGCCCCATATTCCATGACCTGACTGCATGAAAATGCTTATATGTAAGAACTATAAAACCTGTTAGCAGCAACAACTCAAAAGATCTGCAAATTAATGAGAACGTGAATTTAAACTGTTGGGTCTCATGGCTCCCATTTGTGCGGCTAGGCGGTGGCAAAATTTTGGAAAATACTGTTTAACATTACTTGGGTGAAATTTTCACATTAGATCTATGCGAACTGCTCAGAATACCCATCAATATAATTATATAGATTGTCCCCTTAAGTATCCAGATAACACAAGTCACGTGTGGCAATTGTGCAGTGAACAATTAAAGGCGTCAAACAAAGAACCACACACAACTGGAAAGTACGTCAGATGGACCATGCTTTCAACTAAATATACCTAATGACAACACTGGAAAAATTAAACAGTTCTTTTAACAGACAAACATTCTGCGTCCACCTATACAGGCCTGCCACCTGAACATGTTTTTTATACTGATGCTGAAACACAACCAGATTTATAGGTGACACTGCATACCATCAATGAGTGGTTAAAATTACCCCACCATAACACCTCAAGTTCCAGAACGACAAAGGTGAACAGAAAGCAGTACCAGGTTTAATGCAGAGACAGTCACAGTATACCTCAACACAGCGTTAGGACATAACCACAACTGAAGTCAATATACAAGTTCCTTAGGGTAGTGTCCAAGGCCCAACCATCTCCAGCTACTTCATCAATGACCTTCCTTCAATCATAAAGTCAGAAGCGGGGATGTTCACTGATGATTGCACAATGTTCAGCACCATTCGTGACTCCTCAGATATTGAAGCAGGCCGTGTAGAAATGCAGCAAGACCTGGACAATATCCAGGCTTGGGCTGATGTGGCAAGTAACATTTGCGCCACACAAGTACCAGGCAATGACCATCTCCAACAAGACAGAATCTAACCATCTCCCCTTGACATTCAATGGCATTACCATCTCTGAATTCCCCCACTATCAACATCCTAGGGGCTACCATTGACCAGAAACTGAACTGGAGTAGCCATATAAATACCGTGGCTACAAGAGCAGGTCAGAGGCTAGGAATCCTGTGGCGTGTAACTCACCTCCCGTCTCCCCAAAGCCTGTCCACAATCTACAAGGCACAAGTTAGGAGTGTGATGGAATACTCTCCACTTGCTTGGATGGGTGCAGCTCCAACAACACTCAAGAAGCTCGACACCATCCAGGACAAAGCAGCCCACTTGATTGGCACACCATCGAACAATTAGTCACTCCCGCCACCACCGACGCGCAGTGGCAGCAGTGTGTACCATCTACAAGATGCACTGCAGCAATGCACTAAGGCTCCTTAGAAAGCACCTTCCAAACCCGCAACCTCTACCAACTAGAAGGACAAGGGCAGCAAATGCATGGGAACACCATCACCTGCAAGTTCCCCTCCAAGTCACACACCATCCTGACTTGGAACTATATCGCCGTTCCTTCACTGTCGCTGGGTCAAAATCCTGGAACTCCCTTCCTAACAGGTCTGTGGGTGTACCTATCCCACATGGACTGCAGCGTTTCAAGAAGACAGCTCACCACCACCTTCTCAAGGGCAATTAGTGATGGGCAATAAATGCTGGCCTGGCCAGCGACGCCCACATCCCATAAATGAATTTAAAAAACCCATTATGCCCCATGTCTGCTGTGGCTTCTCGGCCTTTTGTGGACTGCTGCTAGAAAGAAACTTGGAATATTGCCAACTCACCCAGAGACTGCCAGTCTCACTGCATACAAGTGCAAAAGGTGCTCAATTCTCCATTCAGGTTTAATTTATAGAAACACGAGGCAAACTTACAAAATTGGAGGCGTCCATGATACCATCTTCCACTGGATGTGTGCAGTCCAAGGTAAACTTCAACACCTGCTTCTTCTTCTTGCCTCTTGTCAGAAGCTTCTTCTGCAAAGCAAAAGTGAGACAGATAGAGAGGAAATATTAGTGAGATGCACAAAGCCAGTAAGTCACATACTGGTTCATATGACAATGCAGTCCTGAATCACATGACAAGAATCTACAAAACATAACCATCAGTTTCCAACATATCACACTGCAATGACTGAATTGTCAAATTATTCAGCTTTCTGGCCTTCAGGGCCAAGTAGGAATCTTGTTATTAAACATCCAGTGCTTGATTTAAAAGACTGTCTATATATCAATGATGCTAGTACAGTGGCAACTGCAATTTTCCATACAGGTTCTTGATCACAATGAGACTATGCTGAACACATGCTTCCCCCAGAACGAAAGAGGATTTGGTTTAAAGTGGGCAGCGACAACCTAGCTGTGGCACAACAAGAAAGGTTAATGATTACATTGCGCTGCATTGCACCTGATGGCAACAAAAACACAGTTAGAGGGTAGTAAGCTACAGGCAGAAGATGCATCATATTCCTGGGAGCATGCAGCAATTCACCAAAATGCACGCAGGAGCACCAAATTACATCTGTTGCTAGTACTCATGGTGTCAAGTTGGAACATCATGGGTTCAAACCCCACTCCAGAACCAAAGCACATTAACTAGATTGACACTTCAGTTTGGTACTGAGGTGAGACAATAAACAGAAGCTAGTTACCATGCTGTTGCACAAACTGGGTCCCATGGCATCATTCCAGCACAAGATGAGTTCTAGGTCCTGGCCAACATTTATCCTTCAACCAACACCATCAAAACAGATTAGCTGGTACATCTCTCAACTAGTGTTTGAGGGACCATGCTGTGTGAAAACCTGTCATAATCTACGGCACTCTTCTAAGCACTGAATTTACAGTCTGAATCTAACTGAGGTAAGGGATCCACTTCCACTAGAAGTCATGAATGGTTACAGCACAGAAGGAGGCCATTTAGTCCCCCTGCATGAGCAACTCACCTAGACCCACTCTCCCATCTTTTCCCCCCATAGCCATGCAAATGTTTTCTCTTCAGATAATTATCCAATTCTCTTTTGAAAGCCACGATTTAATCTGCCTCGATCACACTCTCAGGTACTGCATTCAAAATCCTAACCACTCGCTGAGTAAAAGTTTTTCCTAATGTCACCACTGCTTCTTTAGTCAATCACCTCAAATCAGTGTCCTCTGGTCCACGATCCTTCCACCAACAGGAAGTTTCTCCCTATCTACTCTGTCCAGACCCCACATGATTTTGAACACCTCTATCAAATCTCTTAGAACATAGAACAGTACAGCACAGGCCCTTCGGCCCACGATGTTGTGCCGACCCTTTAACCTACTCTAAGATCAAACTACCTACATACCCTTCATTCTACTATCATCCATGTACCTATCCAAGAGTCGCTTAAATGTCCCTAATGTATCTGCTTCTACTACCAACGCTGGCAGTGCATTCCACGCACCCACCACTCTCTGTGTAAAGAACCTACCTCTGACATCTCCCCTAAACCTTCCTCCAATCACCTTAAAATTATGCCCCCTGGTGATAGCCCTTACCGCCCTGGGAAAAAGTCTCTGGCTATCCACTCTATCTATGCCTCTCATCAACTTGTACACCTCTACTCCAGGGAGAACAGCCCCAGCTTCTCCAATCTATCCACATAACTGAAGTTCCTCACCCCTGAAACGACTGTCACAAATCTTTTCTGTACCCTCCCTTCATGAAGTGAAACCCCGAACTAGTGCAGAAGTCCAGGACAAGGATCTAACCTTAAAATCAGAGCCAAACCATTCAGAAGAGAAATCAGGAAGTACTTCTTGATGCAAAAGCTGGAACTCTCTTGCACAAAAAGCAGATACCAGCTCAATTTATCTTAAATCGGAAAGTGATAGATAGGCGGCGCAGTGGTTAGCACCGCAGCCTCACAGCTCCAGTGACCTGGGTTCAATTCTGGGTACTGCCTGTGTGGAGTTTGCAAGTTCTCCCTGTGTCTGCGTGGGTTTCCTCCGGGTGCTCCGGTTTCCTCCCACATGCCAAAGACTTGCAGGTTGATAGGTAAATTGGCCATTATAAATTGCCCCTAGTATAGGTAGGTGGTAGAGAAATATAGGGACAGGTGGGGATGTGGTAGGAATATGGGATTAGTGTAGGATTAGTATAAATGGGTGGTTGATGGTCGGCACAGACTCGGTGGGCCGAAGGGCCTGTTTCAGTGCTGTATCACTAAAACTAAAACTTTTGCAGGCCAAGGATATTAAGAGACGAGCTGAATGGCCTCCTCTGTGCCGTATTAACTCTATGAAGCCAATGCAGGTGGACGGAGTTAAGATACAAAGCAGCCATGATCTCACTGAATGGTCTCCTCCTCCTGTTCTTACAAAAGCCTGAAAGGGAGTTGGCAGGATACTGCACCGTGGAGGGCATCACAGTCGACTCCAAACCCATCACTTGAGGGGAGAGAAACTGGACAGTAATTGGGGGGTCAGAAGCCAAACCAAAAATGCTATTCTGTAAGACGACCCTGAGATTTATAACCATAATCAGGAGGAATTAATTAAAATATGTTGAGAAAGCGCAACTCAGTGACACAACATGCGATGCTCCGGGGTTGAAGCTATCGCCAAAGGTTTATTTTTATAAATAAAAATCTAATTTATACTTTTATTGATTTTTAAATGGGATTAAAAGGGTTTTAACAAACTTTGCCAAACACGTGCAGCACAAACAGGCTGAAACGGCGAACAGGCGTCTCCGCCCGGGGGCGAGGATCCATCTCGATAGAAATACCACCACAGCAAGTAAGCGGTGTTGAAGTCCCGGCCCCACGGTTGCAAATCCTGAGCCTGGTCCCCACACCCGGACTCCCACCCCGAGGCCTACTGCTCAGGCCTGCACTCGCCGGCCCGCCCCACGGGTCGCCGGTGGTGGTGGTGGGAACAAGGACCGACCATTCCTCACAGATCCACTTGAAAGGACCAACACCCGCTGGACTCGAGAGCCGGCAGTAGGCACGCGGTCCCCCTACCCGGAATCGCTATTTGCGGCGGACTCACCGCAGGAGCCATGTCTGCACAAGATGGCGTAACGACAGAGAAAGGGAGACCGCGCCGCGGCTGCGCAACACATCATCTGCCCCGCTCCCAGAGACCACCAATCACAGTGCAGGAGAATCGGCCCGACGACGGAATCGCCAATCACAGTACAGAGACTGTGCGCATGCGCACTGCTGCTCGAGAACCACCAATCATTTGGGAAAATGTACCTGTGTTTTCTCTCCCTGCCCAACCAGATTACCGAAACATCAATCGGATGGGCGGGGCCGAGCGGAATCCATCTTTACATTATCCATTAGTAAGTCTGCCTTTAAAGAAACAGGCGCCCTACACCTAGAATCATAGGATGATGCAGCACGGGAGGCCTCTCGGCCCACTGATGCTTGTACGAAAGCAGAGTGCCGCGGATGATGAAAATCTGAAATGAAAACAGAAAATGCTAGAAATGGTCAGCAGGTTTTGAAGAATCTGTTGAAGACAGAAACAGAGTTAATGTTTCAGGTCCGTGACCTCTCATGAGAACAGATGCCTGTGCCGTCTCCATGAAAGAGCTATCCAATTCCTCTCACTTCCCTGCGCTTTCTCCACAGCCCAGCAACATTTTCCCCTTTAAGTATTCATCCAATACTCTTTCAAAAGTTATTACTGAATTTGCTTCCACCATCCTTCACACAGCACATTCCGTATCATATCAACTCACTGTATAAAAATATTCTGATCATGTCACCTCTGCTTCTTCTGCCAATTATCTTAAATCTGTGTCCCCTGGTTACCTATCCTCTTGCCTTTGAAAACAATTTTTCCTTATTTACTCCATCAATGCACAAACCTATTTGTAGCACGCCTAAGGCAACATGCGTTTATATAGCACTTTTAATGTAGAACAATGCCTCAAGGTGCTGCGCAGGACTGTAATCAGACAAAATTGCATACCAAGCCAACGGAGGAGCTATTAGATAAGTAATTAAAGCTTGGTCAAAGAGGTAGGTTTTAGAAACTCAAAGGAGGAGACAGTGCTGGAGATGAGGAAAAGTCCAGAGCTTAGGCCTAGATGGCTGAAGGCAGGGCCTCAAATAGTGGGACGAAGGGAGCAATAGATGCACAAGAAGTAGAATTAGAGGAATGCAAAGTTTTCAATGGGTTGTAGGGCTACATGGGTGTGTGGCTGCACAGCAATCCAAAATGTAACACAGTACAGCATAGAGGCCGTGCACATGCTACATTCCCTTTAAGATGCACGTGTGCGCTGCCATGCAGTAATCTTAAAGGGACTGCGCAGTGCAACAAACAGGCCATGCACAACAAAGAAAAATTAGGGGGAACATTGGCTGGAGGACATTAGAGAGATAGGGAGGGTTGACGTCATGGAGGGATTTGAACACAAGGACAAGAATTATCTATTTGAGGCATTGGTAAACTGGGAGCCAATGTAGATCAGCGCTTAGGGGTGATGGGTGAAAGGGACTTGGTGCAAGTTAGGATACAAATAGCAGAGTTTTGGATGAGCTGAAGTCTACAGAGGGTTGAAGATGGAAGGCCAGCGAGGGGAGCATTGGAATAGTCAAGACTGGAGGTAATAAAGACATGGAAGAACGTTTTAGTAGCAGATGGGCTGAGGCAGGGGCATAGTAGATGGCCTTTCTAATCGAGCGTATATGCGATCGAAAACTCAGCTCAGGATCGAATATGATGCCAAGGTTGGTCCAACCTGAGACTGCGTCTAGGGATTGAGATATAATCAGTGACTTATCTAAGACTGGATGTTGGACAAGCAATCTGACAATACAGAGGCAGTGGAAGGGTTGAGAGAAGTGCTGTTTAGGTAGAGCTGTGCATTGTCAGCATACCTGTGGAACCTGACTTCATGTCCTCAGGTGAAGTTGCCAAAGGGCAGTAAGTTGATGAGAAATAGGAGGGGGGAGGGGCAAGGATAGATCCTTGGGGTACTCAAGAGGTAACATTGTGGGATCAGGAAGAGAAGTCATTGCAGGAGATTGTCTGGCTACCACTGGATAGGTAATAATGGAGCCAGCCAAGGGCAGTCCCACCCCGCTGGGCAATGTAGGAGAAGCATTGGAGAAGAATCGGTGGTCAACTGTATCAAAGGCTGTAGAGAGATCGAAAAGAATGATGAAGGATAGTTTACTATAGTCACTGTCACATAGGATGTCATTTGTGGCTTTGATTAGAGCCTTTTCAGTTCTGTGGCGGCGGGGAAACTTGATTGGAGCTGCGGGAAAGAAGCTTGAGAGGAGAGTAAAGTGAAAAAAATACTCCACAAAATAACAACATAAGGACTGATTAAAGTTACCATCACTTCTGTGGCATCACTGTGTGCTGAAATAAAACACACGAGGGAGAAAACAGAAGATCACCTCCCAGCCCAGTCCCCAGCCTGCTGATAACCCAGGAGCTTCGCAGTGAAGGACACAAGTTCATGGGGCCCTGACGTCAATGGGCAGCTACTTTCTAAAAGGGATCAGAGATTCTTCTCATACCAGCCCGAGGCCAGAGAGACAGAACCAAGGTAAGGAGAGCGCAGCCGAGTCCCAGATAACATCTCCAGCTACTCTTGTTAAAATCACTTTAATATCTGGTGTTGTTATACGACGGGCATTCACAGGATCTGCTGTGTGGTGTGAGCTGGAGAGAGGACTGCCGAATGCAGCTCCAGTTTGTGATGTTTTATACCTGTTTGAAGATTTGTTGCTCGTTTCTTTTCCGTGAGCCTGCTGATCTATTTGAAATACAGTATAAACGTCGCTGTGAAAAATAAGATTCACTAGTTATCTTTAGAATATTCCGAGAATTAGAAGAAAAGTCACATCTTTACTTCATTTACATTTCATACAAAAGATTTTTTTTTAACGAGATTTTGGACTTGTTGCACGTTGAATATAAGTTTAGCTACATGGACTGCTGTGTTTTACAATATTACAATCAATAAAACATATCATACTCTGAGTGACGTTGTGAAATGAATTGATAGATAAACTAAAAGTTCCAAATTAGGATATTGTCACTGAAACTCACAGTATCAGAACACTGAAATAAATTGATTTTAATTTTATGCTTTTATGATGCAGATAACTTTTAAAAGGTAATTCACACTTTTTAAAAGAGATGGCATTTCCATGATATGTGAAACATTACATCAATGTACACTTCCTGTCAACCTTTTCAGTAGAAATCATTCTGTCCATGTTTATAATGGAAAGTGTCTATGTAAAAAGTCACACTGTAATGACACCCTCCCACCAATGGAGGTGCTGGAATGCCACCACTGGTAGGAGGGCATACTTAGAGCAGACAAATTTATATAGGTAGTTTCTGTTATAAATGTTCACAAAGGAATTTATAATGAAAATATAAAAATTAAATCTGAATGTATGACTTCAAGATGGGGACTGATTGACAGAATTTACAGCACAGAAACAGGACCCAGCCTCTTCCCACCCCTCTTCATCTCATCCTATCAGCAAAGTTTTCTATCCCTTTCTGCCTCAGACGTTTATCTAGCTTCCGCTTAAATGCATCTATGATATTTGCCTCAACCAAACCTTGTGGTAGAGTTCCACATTCCAAACACTCTCTGGGTAAACAAGTTTCTCCTGAGTTCATTATTGGATTTATTACTGACTATCCTATATTTATGGCTCCTAGATTTGGAGTCCCCACTATTGGAAACATTTTCTCCACATATACCTTATTAAACTCTTTCATTATTTTGAAGACTTCTATCAGGTCACTCCTCAGTCTTCACTTTTCTAGAGAAGAGCCCTGGTCTGATCAGTCATTCCTGATAAGTATATCCTCTCAGCTCTGGTATTATCCTAGTGAATCTTTTCCGCACCTTCTCAAGTGCCTCTGTATTCTTGTTATAATATGGATATATATACCAAATAATATACCAAAACTGTTCACAGTACTCCAAGTGTGGTTGCATAGTATTCTAAATCTGCATGCATTGTTCCAATTTCTCCCATCTTCTAACCGCAATTCATATGAGTTCTATACTTGGTCTTGATTCCCTGTGTGCTTCTCCATGGGAGATCAACTGGTTTCAAATATAAATGTAGACTTGCCCAGTGGCTCAGCAAATACATATATTACATGGGGTGGTACTCAGCCATACAGCCCAGGAAGGGCCCAGGGCCAACAAAAATTGGTAGTTTTATCTGATTTTAGCCAGAGTGGTGGGATGGGTGTTACAACTGATAGTCTCCCTGGGCTATCCAAGGCTCCCCATCCTGTCACTATCCACTGAGCCCTGATATTAGGTGATAATCGGGTTAGGATTGTCTGTGATGTCCCCCCATGGTTAGATTACCTGGCAACACTCATTGTCTAACTTCAACATGAAGAAAGCAAACTATGAGTCTCATCAAGGAGTCAGTGCATCCAATCCCCCATCCAGAGCCCATTTGTATGGTACAAAGCCACGTGGAGAGAAGGAATGTTGGACAGGTGTAAGGGTCAGGTGTAGGACGGGATCGGTGTAGGGAACGATTGGGTGTGGGATGGGGTCAGGTGTATGATCGGATCGGGTGTAGGATGGGGTTGGGTGTAGGATGAAGTCGGGTGTTGGTTAGGGTCAGGTGTAGGATGGGGGTCTGGTGTAGGATGGGGTCTGGTGAAGGATGGGGTCGGGTGAAGGATGGAGTCAGGTGCAGGATGGGGTTGGGTAAAAGATGGGATTGGGTGCAAGATGGGGTCGGGTGTAGGATGGGGTCAGGTATAGGATGGGGTGGGGTGTAGGATGGGGTCAGGCGAAGGATGGAGTCAGGTGCAGGATGGGGTTGGGTGCAAGATGGGGTCGGGTGTAGGATGGGGTCGGGTGTAGGATGGGGGTCGGGTGTAGGATGGGGTCAGGTGAAGGATGGGGGTCGGGTGTAGGATGGGGTCGAGTGTCGGATGGGGTCGGGTATAGGATGGGGTGGGGTGTAGGATGGGGTCAAGCGAAGGATGGAGTCAGGTGCAGGATGGGGTTGGGTGCAAGATGGGGTCGGGTGTAGGATGGGGTCGGGTGTAGGGTGGGGGTCGGGTGTAGGATGGGGGTCGGGTGTAGGATGGGGTCGGGTGTAGGATGGGGTGAGGTGAAGGATGGGGGTCGGGTGTAGGATGGGGTCAGGTGTAGGATGGGGGTCGGGTGTAGAATGGGGTCGGGTGAAGGATGGGGTCAGGTGAAGGATCGGGTCAGGTGTCGATGGGGTTGGGTGAAGGATGGAGTCAGGTGCAGGATGGGGTTGGGTAAAAGATGGGGTTGGGTGCAAGATGGGATCGGATGTAGGATGGGGTCGGGTGTAGGATGGGGTCGGGTGAAGGATGGAGTCAGGTGCAGGATGGGGTCGGGTGTAGGATGGGGTCAGGTGTAGGATGGGGTCAGGTGAAGGATGGGTTCGGGTGTAGTTTAGTTTAGAGATACAGCCCTGAAACAGGCCCTTCGGCCCACCGAGTCTGTGCCGACCATCAACCACCCATTTATACTAATCCTACACTAATTCCATATACCTATCACATCCCCACCTGTCCCTATATTTCCCTACCACCTACCTATACAAGGGGCAATTTATAATGGCCAATTAACCTATCAACCAGCATGTCTTTGGCATGTGGGAGGAAACAGGAGCACCCGGAGAAAACCCACGCAGACACAGGGAGAACTTGCAAACTCCACACAGACAGTACCCGGAATCGAACCCGGGTCGCTGGAGCTGTGAGGCTGCGGTGCTAACCACTGCGCCACAGTGTTGGGTGTAGGATGGGGTTGGGTGTCGGACAGGGTCAGGTCTAGGATGGGGTCGGGCGTGGGGAATGCTGGGCGATGGAATATTTCCATCTGTATTTTGAGACATTGACTGGTCCTGGTAATTCTCTTTGTTGCAGATGTCTGGTGGAATATTCTCTCCCTTGGATAACCTGTACGATCTGGACAATGCAAACTGCCACCCACTTGTCTGCCATCTCTGCTATGAGCAGTATGAACACCCCTGCCTCCTGGACTGCTACCACACCTTCTGTGCCACCTGTCTGCGGGGCAGAGCTGCAGAAGGACGTCTCTCCTGCCCTCTCTGTGGGTAAGAAACCTGAAAATGATATAACAATTTGCAGCCAGTTCCATTTCAAATGAAACTTGCAGTTCTTCTGAAACTCAGTCTGTGAGTACTCAGTCCTGTTGGCACTGGACGACTTGCATTTATATAGCACCTTTCACAACCTCGGGCGTCACAAAGCATTTTGCAACCACTAAGTACTTTGAAGTGTAGTCACTGTCAGTTTACACACAGTAAGGTCCCACAAACAGCTATGTGATAATAACCAGATAATTTATTTGTAGTGAGGGATACATATTGGCCAAGTCGCGAGGGAGAACTCTCCTGCTCTTCTTTAAAATGGTTTGAGATCTTTTACATCAATCTAAGAGGACAGACAGGGCTTCAGTTTAACGTCACACCTGAAAGATGGTACCTCCAACACTGTAGCACTACACTGGAACATCAGCCTAAATTATGTGCTTAAGTTTCTGGAGTGGGTCTTGAATCCCAGCTCTGCTGAGACTGCTACCACTGAGCCACAGATGCTCATTTGTGACCCAATGTATCATAGAGACCAGGATGGTAACAGGCCTGATCCCCGAATCGCACCACAATGCAGCAGTGAGTGTGAAAGGGGTGGATAAAACAGGGAATAGGGGGGTGGTGCTACAGTCGATCCAGGCACCAGAAGACTAGGGAAGAGAAAAAGAAGAATTGGCCAAGTGTTCTCATCTTGATTCAGTGACCCCCAGCTGCAGGTGTGTGGCGTAGATGGGTTTGGACCCACCTGTAATTCCCCCGCTAGCAGCAAATAACCAACCGACATTCTGAGGGTAATTATAACTTAACTCACCAGGCAGGAATCCCACCGGATCAGGTGGAACACCAGTTTTACACCCTGTTTAATATTGACCAGTGGAGAGTAAAATCGAACGGGGAGTAAAACTAGTGTTACACCCGAGCCCATCAGTTTTCCACAGGGCAGGTCAGGTCAGCATCTAGGCCCACACGTGAAGCATTGAAACTGGGAATAGAGGAGGGCCTGGCTGATAAACAGCACCTTCAGGAGAGGACTGGAGATAAAGATACATCTCTCCCTTACATCCAGCTGACCCAACTGATCTCAAATGGACAGTTAAAAAAAGACTTGCATTTATATAGCATTTTTCACAGTCACCGGATGTCTCAAAGCACTTTACAGCCAATGAACTACTTTTTGAAGTGTAGTCACTATTGTATTGTAGGAAACGCAGTAGCCAATTTTCACACAGACAACTCTCACAAGCAGCAATGTGATAATGACCAAAAAAATTGTTCTGGTAATGTTGATTGAAGGATAAATATTGGCCAGGACAACTCCCTTGCTTTTCTTCAAAATAGTGCCATTGGATATTTTACATCCACACGAGCAGGCAGATGGGCCCCTTGGTTTAGCATATAATCCAAAAGACATCACCTCCAACACCATAGCACTGCACTGGAGTGTCAGCCTTGATTTTTGGACACTAATGCTCTGGAGTGGGACTTGAACCTAGAACCTTATGACGCAGAGGTGAGAGTGCTACCAACTGAGCCACAGCTGACACAATAGCTCAGCCAGTTGTCACCCACTCAATCCCCGGTAACCAAGAGAAAGCATCAATCACATTGTCAAACAGCTGCACAATAGAAGACAGGCTACTTTTAGAGGGATCGGAATGTGAGGCAAGTCAAGCTCACCAGGCCGAGATAGCACAGGCACGCAGTCTCCATGACAATAAGCAAAGGGTTTGCTAATCTAACAGGATTGTTAAATCTAGCACTGACCAATTACGGACAGCTGGACAGTTCCGTACACTACCAATTGCCCAGAACCCACCCTCAAAATCCCCTCCAAAAATAAACAGAAACAGGTTTTTGTTGTTCAGGAGCCCCGGTGTGTATCTTTTAGATAGAGACCCCATGTGACATTTACAAGGTGATCTGATCCTCTCGTTAGTTTTTAATTTTAGATTTGACATTGCAAAATCTAAACACAGAGGGATTAAAAAAAATACACTTCTGTAATTGGACCAGGGCCTGTTTATCTCAGGGATTGAAGGGGTTTTTTAATTTCCAAGCTAGTGCTGAATTCATTGTTTCCAGATGAAGATTACAATTAGACTGTTGGAAGCATCATGAAGGTCAGAGAGGCCTGAAGCTGGGCCAGTGTGCGGTGCAGGGCGTAGCTTCAGGCAGCTGGAGCCTTTGCTCATGAAATGAAATCCCCCACAGGTGACTGACTGGCTGTGCCGTTTTTAGTCGCTCCGCTGCCTCCCTCCCCAACCTGATGTACAGTTTGTCCCTGCAAGCTCCTCCAGTCACCACTGACCAGCACTCGATAGTCCGGCACTGTCCAGTATTCGGGACATTTCAGTGGTGGGAGGGGTAAGGTGGGGTTGAGGGGCAGGGTAGGGAGGAGGCCACGCGAGACGTAACCTGGCTGATTCCGTACATGGAGGATCAGAGATGAGGCTGGATGAAACAGATGACCACAGGTGAGAGCTCGCATTTCTCTCAGTGTTACATCCTTATTTGTAGATTGTTGAGTTGCTGAGGTGTGAGATGGTGTTTAACAGTGGTTTGGCAGTGAATAGGATGAGGTTTCCTCATGTCAGAGGGGAACAGTGGTCATACAGCCTGTTTTTGGACATCTTTTCTTTAACAGTTTCTTTTCCTGGCTAGCACAGTGGTAGAGGGGCCACTACAATTGGTTTCAACGTGTCAGCCGTGGTTCAGATATGAAGCTGCATTTTTCCAGTCCTGGCAACATCCTCGTAAATCTCCTCTGTACCCTCTCTAGTGCAATTACATCCTTTCTGTAATGAGGTGACCAGAACTGCACACTGTACTCATGTTGTGGCCTAACCAATGAGTTGTACAGTTCCAGCATAACCTACCTGCTCTTGTATTCTATACCTCGGCTCATAAAGGAAAGGATTCCATATGCCTTCTTAACCACCTTATTGACCTGTCCTGCTACCTTCAGGGATCTGTGGACATTCACTCCAAGGTCCCTCACTTCCTCTACACTTCTCAGTATTTTCCCATTAATCGTGTATTCCTTTGCCTTGTTTGACCTCCCCAAATGCATCACCTCACACTTCTCCAAGTTGAATTCCATTTGCCACTTTTCTGCCCATCTGATCAGACCATCAGCTATCCTCCTCGCTATCTACCACTTGGCCAATCTTTGTGTCATCCGCAAACTTCTTGATCATGCCCCCTACATTTACATCCAAATCGTTAATATATACCACAAAAAGCAGGGGACCCAGTACTGAGCCCTGCAGAACACCACTGGAAAAAAGCTCTCCAGTCGCTAAAACACCCGTCAACAATTACCCTTTGTTTCCTGCCACTGAGCCAATTTTGAATCCACTTTGCTGCATTTCCCTGGATCCGTTGGGGTTTTTTTTTAACCAGTCTGCCATGTGGAATCTTGTCAAAAGTCTTGCTTAAATCCATGGAGACACATCAACTCCACTATCCTCATCTATCTTCCTTGTTACCTCTTCAAAAATTCGATCAAGTAGGTCAAACAAGATCTTCCCTTAATAAATCCATGCTGAATATCCTTGATTAACCTGTGCCTTTCTATGTGACCGTTTATCCTGCCTCTCAGAATAGATTCCAATAATTTGCCACTACTGAGGTTAGACTGACTGGCTGATAATTATTCGGTCTATCCTTCACTCCCTTTTTAAACAGAGGTCCAACGTTAGCAGTTCTCCAATCCTCCAACACCACACCTGTATCTAATGAGGACTGGAAAAAGATGGTCAGACCCTCTGCTATTTCCTCTCTTACTTCTTTTAACAGCCTTGGGTACATTTCATTTGGACCTGGTGATTTATCAACTTTCAAGGATGCTAACCCCATTAATACATCCTCTCTCCCTATGTTTATCACATCCAATGTTTTACACTCTTCTTCCTTAACTACAATATCTGCATCATTCCCCTCTTTTGTGAAGACAGTTCTGTATAAATGCAGGCTGTGTTATAGTGAGCATGAGTCCGGGGATGACTGGAGTTGCCCTGTGTGAAGTTCAAACCCAGTTCAGTGATCTTTCACACCTCAATGTTCCCTTTTGCCTTTACCCAACCTCAATCCCTTCCCTTGTAGTTGGTTCCCACATTTCGCACAGGAATATCTTTGGTTTTCTGCACTGGGCAATGGTTCTGTTTCTATTCCAGACGTCTGTCGATTGTGAAGGGTACCAGTGGGCTCCCGAAGGTAGATCGACTGCTGAAGTTCCTGGTCGACAGCTCAGCTGACAGCGAGGAGATTGTGCAGTGTGCAAATTGTGACCTTGAGTGCAGGAAACAGGTAAAGGGGAGGGGCCGTGAAACCACTGAGAGGGCTCAAAGAGTGAGGGCAGAGTGGAATTCAGGCATTTTCTCTCCTCCTCTCGTGAAGGCACCTTTTATTTCTGGGGTTCAGTTCCACGGGCGCCAACCACATTGCCAAAGTAGCCACTTATGAGCTTAGTCAGTGAGCCTTCACTGTTCGGTTGTGGAGTGCATCATATCCAAACGTCTTTTCATCTGGATTCAGTAGAAACCAATCTAGCAGAGCTAAGGCCAGTGATAGTGCCCTAACTGCTGCCCTGCTCATTTCAGCTAACTCAATGTAGACTGGGCTCAGTTAGACACATGCAGGCTCAGTACACGGTCTGTGCTGAGTTAGCCACACTCAGTCTGGGCTAGAGGTAGAAAATTACAACTGAGATATGTTTCACTGGATCAGGAGAATAATCACCCCTGTGCTTGCTGACTTACATTAACTGCCGGTCCAGCAACACCTTGATTTTAAAATGCTCCACCTCAGCCCTCCCTATCTTTGAACTTCTTCCAGTCCTATAACCCTTCGAGATCTCTGCGCTCCTCCAATTCTGGCCTCTTGTTCATCCATCACTTGCTTTGCCCACGCTTGGCAGCTGTGCCTTCAGCCATCTAGGCTCTGAGCTCTGGAATTCCCTCTAAGGCTGTCCGCCTCTTTATCTCTCTCTCTGTCTCTCCTCTTTAAAGACACTCCCTGAAACCTATGTCTTTGACCAAGCTATTGGTCACCTTCCCTAATAGCTCCATATGTGGCTCGGTGTAAAATTCTGTTTGATAATGCTCCTTTGAAGTACCTCGGAACATTTTACTAAAGGTGCTATATAAATCCAAGTTGTTTAAGTGAAGCAAAAATGTTTGTCCAGGTTTTAGCTCCCGACCATTACCCAGTGCCCAGTGACCCCGTGCACAGGTTGGACTGAGGGCAGAATTGGGCTTGGGGATGAGATGCCCGCCCCTGTACCCTTGCTGGTTGAACAGTCTGCAGGCATCCAATACCTCAACTCAGCTTACAGAAAAGTGCCCCACCCAACCACCAACTAGGAGTCAGCACCTGCACTGGAGGTGGTGGGGCCAGGGGGGCACTGGCCAAGATAATATATTTTACAATATATATATTTTGAGTATTCAGCTTCTTTAAGTGTCTTATTTTATTGCTTTGTCCCCTTGCAGGACGCAGACGCCATGTTTTACTGCAACACGTGCAACCAGCCACTCTGTAGCTCCTGCCGTGATGACACACACACAGCAAAAATGTTCGCCCGGCACGAGATTGTAACTCTCGCCAAACGTACCAAGGAGCTTCATAAGAAATGCCGTAAGGATCTGCAGTCCCAGTCTCAGAAAGCTGCAAACTCATTGATAATCTTTCCCTGACGATGAAATCAAAAGGGGGCGGGGGTGGGTACGGTGGTGTAGTGGTTGTGTTACTGGACTAGTAATCCACATGTCATGGGCTAATAATCCAGAGAATGTGAATTCACAACTAGTTTAAATTCAGTTTGAAAAAATAATTGAAAATAACAAACTAATGTTGGATTATTGTATAAATCTGCCTGGTTCACTAATGTCAACATTCAGTTGGGTGGGACTGTACTGGCCTGGTTCCATTCTTATGTATCTAATCATGGCCAGAGATTCGCCATCAATGGCTTCTCTTCCCATTCCCGCACAGTTACCTCTGTTGTCCTCCAAGGATCTGTCCTTGGCCTCCTCCTATTTCTCATCTACATGCTGCCCTTTGGGGACATCATCCGCAAACACGACGTCAGTTTTCATATGTACGCTGATGACATATAGCTCTACCTCACCACCACCTCTCTGGCTACAACTAGATAGATAAGAATGGAACCAAGCGAATGCAGTCTCACCTAGCTGGATGAAGGTGGAGAGGCACTGGATGAGGATGGTGTGCTCAACCGTGTCAAAGACTGCAGATAGGTCAAGATGGATGGTTTTCACAGTCACATTGGATACCATTTGTTACCTTGATTCGAACCATTTCGGTACTGTAGCAGAGGCAGAAAACTGGAGAGATTCAAACGGAGTTCTGAGAAAGATGGGCATGAATTTGGGAGACAACAGCACAGTCATGAAGTTTGGAGAGGAAAGGGAGGTTAAAGATGGAGTGGTAGTTTGCAAGAACAAAGGGGTCAAAATCATGAGGGGTTTTGATGTCGTAATTAAGACAAAACTGTTTCTATTGGCAGGAGGGTCGGCAACCCGAGGGCACAGATTTAAAATGGAGTCATAGAGTTATACAGCACAGAAACAAGCCCTTCGACCCATCGTGTCTGTGCCGGCCATCAAGCACCCAACTATTCTAATCCCATATTCCTGCACTTGGCCCATAGCCTTGTATGCTATGGCATTTCAAGTACTCATCTAAATACTTTTTAAATGTTGTGAGGGTTCCTGCCTCCACCACCTCTTCAGGCAGTGCGTTCCAGATTCCAACCATCCTCTGGGTGAAAACATTTTTCCTCAAAACCCCCCTAAACCTCCTGCCCCTTACCCTAAATCTATGCCCCCTGGTTCTTGACCCCTCCACTAAGAGAAAAAATTTCTTCCTATCTATCCTATCAATGCCCCTCATAATCTTGTACACCTCAGTCATGTCCCATCTCCGCCTTCTCTGCTCCAAGGAAAACAACCCTAAACTTTTCAGTCTCTCTTCATAGCTGAAATGCTCCAGCCGAGGCAACATCCTGGTGAATCTCCTCTGCACCCTCTCCATTGCAATCACATCCTTCCTATAGTGTGGTGACCAGAACTGTACGCAGTACTCCAGCTGTGACCTAACTAGCGTTTTATACAGCTCCATCATAACCTCCTTGCTCTTATATTCTATGCCTCAGCTAATAAAGGCAAGTATTCCATGAATTCTTTCTTTTCTTTTCTTTCTTTTGTGCCTCCTTATCTCGAGAGACAATGGATACGCGCCTGGAGGTGGTCAGTGGTTTGTGAAGCAGCGCCTGGAGTGGCTACAAAGGCCAATTCTAGAGTGACAGGCCTCTTCCACAGGTGCTGCAGAGAAATTTGTTTGTTGGGGCTGTTGCACAGTTGGCTCTCCCATTGCGCCTCTGTCTTTTTTCCTGCCAACTACTAAGTCTCTTCGACTCGCCACATTTTAGCCCTGTCTTTATGGCTGCCCGCCAGCTCTGGCGAACGCTGGCAACTGACTCCCACGACTTGTGATCAATGTCACAGGATTTCATGTCGTGTTTGCAGACGTCTTTAAAGCGGAGACGTGGACAGCCGGTGGGTCTGATACCAGTGGCGAGCTCGCTGTACAATGTGTCTTTGGGGATCCTGCCATCTTCCATGCGGCTCACATGGCCAAGCCATCTCAATCACCGCTGACTCAGTAGTGTGTACAAGCTGTGGATGTTGGCCGCCTCGAGGACTTCTGTGTTGGAGATACGGTCCTGCCACCTGATGCCAAGTATTCTCCGGAGGCAGCAAAGATGGAATGAATTGAGACGTCGCTCCTGGCTGGCATACGTTGTCCAGGCCTCGCTGCCATAGAGCAAGGTACTGAGGACACAGGCCTGATACACTCGGACTTTTGTGTTCCGTGTCAGTGCGCCATTTTCCCACACTCTCTTGGCCAGTCTGGACATAGCAGTGGAAGCCTTACCCATGCGCTTGTTGATTTCTGCATCTAGAGACAGGTTACTGGTGATAGTTGAGCCTAGGTAGGTGAACTCTTGAACCACTTCCAGAGCGTGGTCGCCAATATTGATGGATGGAGCATTTCTGACGTCCTGCCCCATGATGTTCATTTTCTTGAGGCTGATGGTTAGGCCAAATTCATTGCAGGCAGCCGCAAACCTGTCAATGAGACTCTGCAGGCACTCTTCAGTGTGAGATGTTAAAGCAGCATCGTCAGCAAAGAGGAGTTCCCTGATGAGGACTTTCCGTACTTTGGACTTCGCTCTTAGACGGGCAAGGTTGAACAACCTGCCCCCTGATCTTGTGTGGAGGAAAATTCCTTCTTCAGAGGACTTGAACGCATGTGAAAGCAGCAGGGAGAAGAAAATCCCAAAAAGTGTGGGTGCGAGAACACAGCCCTGTTTCACGCCACTCAGGATAGGAAAGGGCTCTGATGCCGAGCCACCATGTTGAATTGTGTCTTTCATATTGTCATGGAATGAGGTGATGATACTTAGTAGCTTTGGTGGACATCCGATCTTTTCTAGTAGTCTGAAGAGACCACATCTGCTGACGAGGTCAAAGGCTTTGGTGAGATTAATGAAAGCAATGTAGAGGGGCATCTGTTGTTCACGGCATTTCTCCTGTATCTGACGAAGGGAGAACAGCATGTCAACGGTTGATCTCTCTGCACAAAAGCCACACTGTGCCTCAGGGTAGACGCGCTCGGCCAGCTTCTGGAGCCTGTTCAGCGCGACTCGAGCAAAGACTTTCCCCACTATGCTGAGCAGGGAGATTCCACAGTAGTTGTTGCAGTCACCGCGGTCACCTTTGTTTTTATAGAGGGTGATGATATTGGCATCGCGCATGTCCTGGGGTACTGTTCCCTCGTCCCAGCACAGGCAAAGCAGTTCATGTAGTGCTGAGAGTATAGCAGGCTTGGCACTCTTGATTATTTCAGGGGTAATGCTGTCCTTCCCAGGGGCTTTTCCGCTGGCTAGAGAATCAATGGCATCACTGAGTTCCGATTTGGTTGGCTGTATGTCCAGCTCATCCGTGACTGGTAGAGGCTGGGCTGCATTGAGGGCAGTCTCAGTAACAGCATTCTCCCTGGAGTACAGTTCTAGGTAGTGCTCAACCCAGCGGTCCATTTGTTTGCGTTGGTCAGTGATTATGTCCCCTGATTTAGATTTGAGGGGGGCGATCTTCTTGATGGTTGGCCCAAGAGCTCTCTTCATGCCACCATACATTCCTCTGATGTTTCCGGTGTCTGAGGCCAGCTGAATATGACTGCATAGGTGTTGCCAGTAGTCGTTTGTGCAGCGCCTGGCTGTTCTTTGTGCAGTGCTTCTGGCTGCTTTAAGTGCTGCGGATGTTAAATCACTGGGGGCTTTCTTGTAGTTCAACAGTGCAATGCGCTTAGCGGCTATGACAGGTTCCAGCTCTTCATTATGAGATTGAAACCAGTCTGCATTTCTCTTCGCACTTTTGCCTTTATTTAAACCACTGCAAAAAAAAACCCATAGCGAATGTAATCACCTCTAAGTCTGCCAAAAGATGCTTCACCTCCCGAAGGATGTGGATGAGCTTTCCGGACATCGACGGGGGGCACTGAGGAAATGGCTTATTACCTGCACCCGCTTTCCCCCCCCTCCACCCCCCTTTCCCCCCCCCCCGTCCCCTTCCCTGCTCCACCCTCAGCTCACCCCCCCACCCCCTTACAGCCCCCTTCCCAGCTCCCCCTCGCACCCCCTCCCTCTACCCCTCCCCCTCACATCCCCTCCTCCCACCGGGACCATCCTACACCTGTGTAGGGGCCCCAACAACCCCACTGCCTTGTGAGCGTCTCGGGAGAGACCAAGGCTAAGGGAGTAAACCCCAACAGATAATCCGGAGCGGAACCCCGTAGGCAGTCATGTGTCACCTTTGATATGTTTCCGGCAGTTCCTGCAGCCATACTGGTGCCAAACGTCGTGCCCTGCACTCCTTTGGACCCCACCAGAAAGGCCGAGAGGTGGGTGTTGACGACTGGGCAACTCTCAACCTCCATAAACTTGCCCAGGCATGCGCCATGGAGAGGTCACTCCATAGTTGCCTCACAGCGACTGACACAACATGGAAGGCAGCAGTTACGAGTTATAAGTCCAGATAAATTGGCATAGAAACTGGGCGCCACGGGTTGCCTTGTCGGTGGGAGAGGTCATTGCACCTCACTGGACAGCTACCGCCCGCCTCAAACCGGGCAGCCCCCGGTCAATAAGGTTCTGTCCCGCCACAGTCTACCTGCTTCAATGGGTGCTTGGAGCTCAGGGTCATTGCCCGAAAGGTGGACTGAAACACCGCACCAAACAACACGAAAAAAGGAAAGAAGGTACCAGCCCTTCGCTTTGCAAGCTGGAACGTCAGAACTATGTGTCCTGGCCTGTCGGAAGACCTTACACAAATCAACGATTCTCGGAAGACCGCCATCATTAACAACGAGCTCAGTAGACTCAATGTAGACATTGCAGCACTTCAGGAGACTCGCCTCCCCGCGAGTGGATCTCTAGCAGAGCAAGACTACACCTTCTGGCATGGCAGGAATCCTGAAGAACCAAGACAGCATGGAGTGGGCTTCGCCATCAGAAACTCCTTGCTCAGCATGATAGAGCCTCCCTCAAATGGCTCGGAACGCATACTGTCCATCCGACTGCTCACCACCTCTGGTCCAGTACACCTACTCAGCATCTATGCTCCAACACTCTGCTCCCCACCCGAAGCTAAAGACCAGTTCTACGAGCAACTCCATAACATCATTAGCAGCATCCCCAACACCGAACACCTATTCCTGCTGGGGGACTTTAATGCCAGGGTTGGGGCCGACCATGACTCATGGCCCTCCTGCCTTGGGCGCTATGGCGTTGGAAGGATGAATGAGAACGGGCAGAGACTGCTTGAGTTGTGTACCTATCATAACCTCTGCATCACCAACTCGTTCTTTCACACTAAACCCTGGTTTCATGGAGGCACCCAAGATCACGTCGTTGGCACCAGCTAGACCTCATTGTCACAAGGCGAGCCGCCTTAAACAGTGTTCAAATCACACGCAGCTTCCACAGTGCGGACTGCGACACCGACCACTCCCTGGTGTGCAGCAAGGTTAGACTCAGACCAAAGAAGTTGCATCATTCCAAGCAGAAGGGCCACCCGCGCATCAACACGAGCAGAATTTCTCACCCACAGCTGTTACAAAAATTTCTAAATTTACTTGTAACAGCCCTTCAAAACACTCCCACAGGGGATGCTGAGACCAAGTGGGCCCACATCAGAGACGCCATCTATGAGTCAGCTTTGACCACCTACGGCAAAAGTGCGAAGAGATTCCATGAATAATTGTCAAAAAAGAACCAGAGAGAAGATGAATTTTTGTTTGCTCAGTAAGTTGTAATGATCTGGAATGCACAGTCTGACAGGATAGTGGAATCAGATCTCAGTGGTACCTTTCAAAAGGGAATTGCATAAATACTTGAAGCGGAAAAAATATGCAAAGCTAAGGGGAAAGGGCAGGGGGAGTGAGCCTAATTGGATAGTTCTTTTAAAGAGTTGGCACAGGGACAATGGGCTGAATGGCCTCCTTCTATGATGTAAGATTCTGCAAGCTTTACTCAGTGGTTGTTAATCAGCCCCATCCACTGTCCTCTTCCTCTGGTTCTGATAGAGGCCTCCTGTTCCCCCATCTCATTGAAGTAGAAGCTCAACCACTTCTGCTATGGTCCTTCCATGCTGCTAACGGCCAACAAATGGCACCAGTAAGTACATTTTGATGGACAAAATCAATATTATTTTGGACAGTAAGGGAACTAAAGAATATGGGGATAGGGCAGGGAAGTGGAGTTGAGGTAGAAGATTAGCCACTATCATATTGAGCAGCGGAGCAGGTTTGAGGAGTTGTACGGCCTAGTCCTGCTCCTATTTCTTATGTTCTTAGGTCTCAATCTTTGTCTCCGCAGCTCTTCATGAGGAGCCCTACATCATGTTCTCCACAGAGAAGAAGTCCATGCTCTGCATCAACTGCTTTCGGGACATGCAAGTGTGAGTCAGGCACTCGTGGGCCAGGGCCCAACATATTACACAGAATCACACAGAATTTGCAGCACAGAAACAGGCCATTCAACACAACACAAATAACCAACTTGATCCTTCTACTGGTTGCTGAAGCAGGACGAGCAATATCTCCCTGCCAGTGAGTTGCTCAGCCTCACTGACCAGGAAGGCCCAGGTTCAGTTCATACTCTGATCTGAGACAAGGTGATGCTAGAAGAGGCTGCAGTTTTCCTCAAGACTCCTGGTCTAGGGAGGGGAATATCAGCCAGCTTTCTTCAGCAGGGATAGCAATCTGGAGCAAGAACCCAGGTTGATTTTCTCTGATCTGACCAACTAGAGTCCACAGCTACCTCACATTGGCTGAGATTAGCAAACTCAGTGTATGCCTGGAATCATACCCGGCGACTTTCCGTTGTGTACTGATTGCTCAGTCCTGCACTTAGCGGAGTGTTTTCCCACTGAGGTAATGGGGGACAAAAACAAAATGCTGTGGATGCTGGAAATCTGAAATAAAAACAGAAACTGCTGGGAAACACTCAACAGGCTAGGCAGCATCTGCAGAGAGAGAAATAGAGTTAACGTTTCAGGTTTGTGACAATGGAGGAGGTGTGGATATTTTTTTGAAGTAAATTTACACTAAGGGTGTTCTTGCTGCCTCCCTTGAGTGTTCCAATCTGACAGTAACTATTTGTCTCATGCTCAGTGAAAGTCGAGCCCACTGTATCGATATTGAGACTGCGTATATGCAAGGCTGCGAGAAACTGGACCAGGCTGTGATGGTATGTGGACTGCAGACTTCATTCTGTGGGAGTGAGAGAGGTGTCACTAAAGTTGCCAACCCTCTAGGATTGCCTGGAGTCTCCTGGAATTAACGGCTAATCTCCTGAACATTGCTGCTGCAAGCAACAGTGGAAGAAAAATTATAAATTATTTTTAAAATTGGAGATGGTGGGAGGGGAAAGTTGTTTGACTGACAGTCAAGAATCGACCAATCGGGTAATAAAGAGTCCATTCACTTTCCTATTGGTCTAGGAAGGCATGGCACTGCGATGATAGACATGTTGGATGACCAATGGTGTGAGAGTGGGGCTGGGTCATTGGCAGCAGGAGGTCATGTTATGAAGGAATACATCCAACCAGAGTTGGCAACCCTAGGTATAAACCTCAAAAGGAAGTTAGTAAATAACAGCATCAACTACAGCAAGAATTAAACTTAGCGGCTTCATGATACAATGCTGTGGATGCTCGGCCTGTGGCAGGTCCCCTTCGTGGGACTGAGGCAGTGACAGGACTCAGGGCCGTATTTCCATCTCCTTCTGCCTAATGCTTCCTTTCCTTGGTAACACACGTTAAGGCATTTATTTAATGGTTTCTTACTGGCCCTATCCCCGGAGGAGGGCAGCAGTTTGCAGATTATGAGGGGATCCTTAAATGTTAATTTAAAGAGTGAAAAATATCAGGCATGAAACCTCACACTGCTGTAAATTTCAACACCATTTTACTGCTAATTAAGTTGGATCCTCGCTTTAAGAATGTGTTCCGACAGTGAAAAATAATTTCTCATGGCCATCCCTTTATAAGAATATAGGCAGATAGTAATTGCTTCTCTTTTACACATCAACCTCTGTACAAATTATAACCTGCTTCTCCTTTTATTCCTTCCCCTCCTTTTCTTTTCTTGCTGGGTTAATGTTGTACCTTAGGCCCTGGCCACTCCCCAGTATTTTACAGCTAATGAAGTATGTTTGAAGTGTAGTTACTGTTGTAATATAGAAAACGCGGCAGACAATTTGAGGACTGCAAGATCCCACAAACTGCAGTGTGATAATGACCAGATCATCTGTTATGTTGGTTGAAGGATAAATATTAGCCAGAACTCCCCCACTACTGCACTAGGAGTGTCAGCCTAGATTTTTAGGCTGAAGTCTCTGGAGCAGAACCTAAACCCACAACCTTCTGACTCAGAGGCAAGTATGCTACCCACTGAACCAAGACTGACACCAAATCTAATGAAATGAAAAAAATGGACAGTAATGTATAGAAAGAGATGCTTTAGTTTGGGGGCAAGGGAGATGCTCTCTTTTAGAGATCCAACCAGGTAATGAATCCTCAGGTCCTCTTGGTGAATTCTGTTCACTAGGCAGTGAAGGAGCTTCAGACGTTCACACGAGAGGCCATCATCCTCCTGAAGGCCATGATCAATGAGGTGAGAGTCAATGTCAATGAAGAGGAGTCGGCCATCAGCTCACTGTTCAACATTATGCAGGTAATACACAACATCAAATTAAATAAATAAGAGGGGTGAGTGTGAGGAACCAATGACAGGGAGGGCAGGGTCATAGAGTGATACAGCACTGAAACAGGCCCTTCAGCCCACCAAGTCTGTGCCAACCAACAACCACCCATTTATACTAATCCTACATTAATCCCATATTCCCTACCACATCCCCACAATTTTCCTACCACCACTCGGGGCAATTTACTTATCAACCTGCAGGTCTTTGGCTGTGGGAGGAAACCAGAGCACTCGGTGAAAACCCACGCAGTCACAGGGAGAACTTGCAAACTCCGCACAGGCAGTACCCAGAACTGAACCCAGGTAGCTGGAGCTATGAGGCTGCGGTGCTAACCACTGCGCCACTGTGCCGCCCTGGGATACTTTTACATTTGGATGGATCTTTTGTCACCTGCTGCTAAAACCGTTACCCATGATTGTTATCCCGAGACGTGACCATTCCAATGCTCTCCTGGCCAGTATCCAACTTCCATTCTCTGTAAACCTGTGCTCATCCAAAACTCTGCTGCAAGTATCCTAACTCACACCAAATCTCATTCACCATTCACCCTTGTGGTCCCTACACATTGGTTCCCAGTCTAGCAATGCCTCAATTTTAAAACTCTCATCCTTGTGTTCAAATCATTCCACGGCCTCCTCCTTCCCTATCTCTGTAATCTCCTCCAGCCGTACAACCCTCCAAGTTCTCTGGCCTCTTGCACATCCCCAATTTTTATTGGTTCACCATTGGCGCCCAGGCCTTCAGCAGCCTCTCTCTCCTCTTTTAAGTCACTACTTAAAACCTTCCTTTTTAACCAAGCTTTAGGTCACCTGTCCTAATATCTCCTTATGTGGCTCAGTATCACTTTTCACCTTGGGACATTTTACTTCATTAAGGTGCTATATAATTGCAAATTGTTGTTTTCACAACTGGTTTCTTTAAACCCTGGGTAGCTTGAAGTCAGCATATTTGTCCTACCCCTCTCCACGGGTCCCGGACAGGTCCCTCACCTTGAGCCGAGATACCATTCCCTGCCTGAGAGGAACACCAGTGTACACATGACTGGGTAACCTGCTCCCAACCTGCTGGTAGCATCCATTAGTAACCTGCACCTGGGAGGGGAAGGAGCAGGGAGGCCTAGCAATGACCCTCTCTCCCAACATACCATCCCCAGCTCCTCCATCAGTTAATTCAAAAGAAAATTAGATAGATTTCTTTCAAAAAATAATATTTTGGGATACAATGTATGAGTAACTTGAGACATGACTTGAGGAACAAGTGACTTTCGGCCGATGATTCCCAAAGCTTTCCACCACTGGGAGTTTTCCTCACACTATATCTGGATCTGTTGTAGACTAAGTGATAGAGATTGATTGCTATGCTTCGTCAATAACTCTATAATCATTCTATCATGTGACAACCAGGATGGTTAAAGGCAAATTAGGTGGTCTATTTTGATCCAGCAATTCCTATCTTCCTAAGGGGAAGCAGCAGGTACTCCTCATCGCTCAGCTGTCATTGCAGTCACAGTGGGATAAATTGGGAGGTGGATTTGTTTCCCAGCACTCGGTGAGGCAGTGCCTAAATACAGAGATACACTACAGATCCAAACCATCATTGCTTCACAGACATACAGTCTGCCTCTCATGCTGCTGGATTAGAGGAACAACTGGTTATACAGACACACATAAAGAAATAGAAGCTCAGCAGTAAGAGGTAATACATTTGGCGTCAGTGCCGCTGGCCTAAGGAAGGGATAAATCATCCTGTGGCCCCTGATGGAAATGGCAAGGGCTGGATGTCGGATTTCACAGTACCATTGCTGTGTCATGTCCACACAACTGTACTGGGTGCAAGTGGAGTTACATGCCAGCTTTATTAACACCAGAAGGTGGAGAAGGTTAAATTTAATTTGCTCAAGAGAGATTACATAAGTAACTGGAGTGATTAATGGTAACATCACACAGCTGTGGCAGGAAGTGATATCCCTGGGATCTTTGGCCCATTCTAAACTTGACTGTTTATTTAAAACAAGAGCATCTGTGAAAAATGACCAGACTTCGAGTTACTAACTTCCACAGCCTGACTAATACAGAAGTAAAATACTATGGGTGCTGGGAATCTGAAATAAAAACAGAAAGTGCTGGAAATAACTCAGCAGGTCTGGCAGCATTTGTGGAGAGCAAAACAGAGTTAACATTTCAGGTTGATGAAAAGGTCATACAAGCCAAAGTAATGCAACATGTCTTCATAACTTCCATGCGTAACATTCTGTTGAATCTGCACTGCACCCCCTTCAAGCTCAATATATCCCGTCTGAGGTGCGGTGCCCAGATCTGACCGGAGTAAAGACTCTCCCACTAACAGCCAGACACACAGTCACCTGGCAGGATGCTGGAAGGAGGTCACTCACTCGTCTGGGGACTGGGGCATGAGATGAAAGCAAAAGCGGGATAATAACCTTTGGCACAAAAATATTCTCCTGCAAAATGCTGCTTCTGTTTCATCAAATGTAATGTTCGTTCAGGATAAGATGGCAAGAAGCAAAGGACTAATTGGCTGCCTGGTGTAAACAGCCATTCAGCAAACCACCAGCTCAGGTTTGATCCAGGCAGTTAATTTTCCACTGTAAACCACACTCCAGAAAAAGAGTGCAATCGTTCATTGGATCCTTGGCTCACTGGGTGGTGCAATTCTGACAGAGGCCTTTGTGAAACTGGCAACTCTGAGTACGTACTTGGATTGGTGTAAGAGTGCATGAGTGAATGACTGTGAGTGTGCATTTGTGAGTGTGTGTGCAAGAGATCCTATATGGTGAGTGAGGTAAGGTGCTTACATGTTGAAGACCTAACAGTGTTCTTTCATATTTCTAGGAAAAATTAGCCGAGAGGAAGAAAATACTGCTGAAAACGGCTCAGAAGTAAGTGTGGCCTTGTCAGCTGACTGTACTTTCAGGAGGCAGCAGTGTGGAACGGCAGGAAAGGAATAACACAATATTGCTGGGGTACTCTGTAATGGCTCACTGGGTGAGGGCAGTGAATAGCTGATTCGTACAGACCTCGTTTCAGAGTGAATCATATCCCTGCAGCTGGTTCTTTTTCCAATTATTTTGCATCTGTGTCATCTGGTTACCGACCCTTCTGCCAGTGGAAATAACTTATCCTTATTTACTCTGTCAAAACCCTTCATAATTTTGAACACCTGTATTAAATTTCACCTTAACCTTCCCTGCTCAGAGGAGAACAATCCCAGGCTACTCTAGTAAATCTACACAACTCTCTAAGGCCTGGGTTATAGGAGGAGAAAAATAAATCAGATAGAGTTCCTGCTTCTGGGTAATCTACTCAGTGCCAAGCTGAGATGCTGCTGTCAGTGTTGACGTATATTGTTGCTGAATATTTGTAATGGAATACTGGAGTGCCCCCTGATGGCAATCAGCATACTATAGGAACTACCCCTCTTATATTGCACTGAGTCTACAGCACAGAAATAGGCCATTTGGCCCAACAGATGGTGTTTATGCTCCATAGGAATCTCCTTTTTTCTTTATTCATTCATGTGATGTGGGTATCGCTGGTAAGGCCGTAATTGCCCTTGAGAAAGTTGTGGTGAGCCGCTTTCTTGAACCGCTGCAGTTCATCTGGTGCGGGTACTCTCACAGTGCTGTTAGGTAGGGTGTTCCAAGATTTTGACCCAGCGACAATGAAGGAATGGCGATGTTGTTCCAAGTCAGGAAAGTGTGTGGCTTGGAGGGGAACTTGCAGATGGTGGTGTTCCCATGTGTCTGCTACCCTTGTTCTTCTAGGTGGTAGAGGTCGCGTGTTTGGAAGGTGCTGTTGAAGGAACCTTGGTGAATTGCTGCAGTGCATCTTGTAGATGGTACACACTGCTGCCACTGTACGTTGGCGGTGGAGGGAGTGAATGTTTAAGTTGGTGGATGGGTTGCCGATCAAGCAGACTGCTTTGCCCTGGATTGTGTTGAGTTTCTTGAATGTTGTTGGAGCTGCACTCTTCCAGGCAAGTGGAGAGTATTCCATCACACCTCTGATTTGTGCCTTGTAGATGATGGACACGCTTTGGGGAGTCAGGAGGGGATTTACTTGCCTCAGAATTCCCAGTCTCTGACCTACTCTTGTAGCTGCAGTATTTATATGGCTGGTCCAGTTCAGTTTCTGGTCAATGGTAACCCCCAGGATGTTTGACAGTGAGGGATTCAGCAATGGTAATGCCATTGAATGTCAAGGGAAGATGCTTAGAAACTTGTTAGAAATGGTCATTGCCTGGCACTTTTGTAGCGCAAATGTTACTTGCCATTTATCAGCACAAGCCTGAATGTTGTTCAGGTCTCGCTGCATATGGACACGGACCGCTCCAGACTGTAAATGGTACTGAACATTGTGCAATCATCAGCGAACATCCTCACTCACCTTATGATGGAGGGAAGCTTATTGATGAAGCAGCTGAAAATGCTTGAGCCTAGGCCACTACACTGAGGAATTTCTGCATGGATGTCCTGGGACTAAGATTATTGGCCTCCAGCAACCACAACCATCTTCCTCTGTGCTGGTATGACTCCAACCAATGGAGAGTTTTCCATTGAATTTCCTTGATTTCCATTGAATTCAATTTTGTTAGGGCTCCTTGATGCAGCCTTGATGTCAAGGGCAGTCACTCTCACCCTCCGTCTTGAGTTCAGCTCTTTTGTCCATGTTTGGACCAAGGCTGTAATGAGGTCAGGAGCTGAGTGGCCCTGGTGGAACCCAAACTGAGCATCACTGAGCAGGTTATTGCTGAGTAAGTGCTGCTTGATAGCACTGTCGACGACCCCTTCCATCACTTTGCTGATGATCGAGAGGAGGCTGATGGTGCGGTAATTGGCCAGATTGGATTTGTTCTGCTTTTGTGGATAGGACATACCTGGGC
Organism: Heterodontus francisci; assembly: GCF_036365525.1. Lineage (NCBI taxonomy): Eukaryota > Metazoa > Chordata > Chondrichthyes > Heterodontiformes > Heterodontidae > Heterodontus > Heterodontus francisci. Next base: position 18,795,576 of record NC_090407.1, on the reverse strand, counting down.
AATTTTCCACATTGTCGGGTTGATGCCAGTGTTGTAGCTGTACTGGAACAGCTTGGCTAAGGGGTGGCTAGTTCTGGAGCACAAGTCTTCAGTACTATTGCTGGGATATTGTCAGGGCCCATAGCCTTTGCAGTATCCAGTGCCTTCAGCCATTTCTTGATATCACATGGAGTGAATCGAATTAGCTGAAAGATTGGCATCTGTGATTCTGGGAACCTTAGGAGGAGGCCTCTTCATCTAACCCTATCAGCATAACCTTATGCTTCTCCCTCATGTACTTATTTAGCTTTCCCTTAAATACATCTATGCAATTTACCTCAACCACTCCACCCAAAAGCAGATTTTGAATCACTCTTTGGGGAAAGAAGTTTCGCCTGAATTCCTTACTGGTTTTATTAGTGACAATCTTTTATTCCCACCCTCTAGTTTTGGACTCCCTTCACAGAATCATTACAGTGTAGAAGCCCATCATGTCCACACTGGCTCTCTGAAAGAGCAATCCCCTCAGTTCCATTCCCCTGCCTTCTCCCCATAACCCTGCACATTCTTCCTTTTCATGTAACTGTCTAATTCCCTTTTGAATGCTTCAATTGAACCTGCCTCCACCACGTTCTCAGGCAGCACATTCCAGACCTTAACCACTCACTGTGTGAAAAAGTTTTTCCTTATATCACTTTTGCTTCTCTTACCAAATACTTTAAATCTTTGCCCTCTCGTTCTCGATCCTTTCATGAGTGGGAACACACTTCTCTCTATCTGCTCTGTCCAGACCCCTCTTGATTTTGAATACCTTTTTATTTATTTTTTATTTAGAGATACAGCACTGAAACAGGCCCTTCGGCCCACCGAGTCTGTGCCGACCAACAACCACCCATTTATACTAACCCTACAGTAATCCCATATTCCCTATCACCTCCCTACACTAGGGACAATTTACAACAGCCAATTTACCTATCACCTGCAAGTCTTTGGATGTGGGAGGAAACCGGAGCACCCGGCGAAAACCCACACAGACACAGGGAGAACTTGCAAACTCCGCACAGGCACTACCCAGAATTGAACCCGGATCCCTGGAGCTGTGAGGCTGCGGTGCTAACCACTGCGCCACTGTGCCACCTCTATCAAATCACCTCTCAGCCTTCTCTTCTCCAAGGAAAACAGTCCTAACTTCTCCAATCTATCTTCAGAACTGAAAATCTTCATCTCTGGAACCATTCTTGTGAATCTTTTCTGCACTCTCTCCAATGCCCTCACGTCTTTCCTAAAGGGCGGCACCCAGAACTGGACACAATTCTCCAGCTGAGGCCGAACTAGTGTCTTGAAAATTATATCTAAAGGTAAATGCTCCAAAGAGTGTCAAATGAAAGCAGTTATTTACATTTCCACTTCAATTTGAGTGTTTATCGGACGTAACAACAGTGAGATAATCAGTATGTGGAACCTGTTTCCCAGCACTCAACGAGGTAATTCCAAGACACACAACAGATCCAGGCCATCCTTGCTTCATGTACATACAGTCTGCGTTTCATACTGCTGGATTAAGAGGGGCAGCAGGCTATAGAGACATGCATAAAAAAGGCCAGCAGTAATGGGCACATTAGACCTCCGTTCCTTTGGGCTAGGAAAGGGGTAAATCACCCAGGGTTCTCATTCCTGACATCCAGTGACCCTTGCTGGAAAGGGCTGGATGCCAGTTTTCATAGTAATATCACTATGAGCAAATACGTTGCTGGCACTCAAAGTGTGGACTCACACAAAGAATGATCGGTTGGGTTAGATTACTGAGGGCAACTGTTATACCCACTGAACTGAATCCCAGTGAGAGTAGGCACCTTCAGGGGAGGAGGGGGCCTGAATCGGAATGAGAGTCAGCACCTTCAGGAGAGGAGGGGACCTGAACCCCAGTGAGAGTCAGCACCTTCAGGGGAGGAGGGGACCTGAACCCCAGTGAGAGTCAGCACCTTCAGGGGCGGAGGGGACCTGAACCCCAGTGAGAGTCAGCACCTTCAGGGGAGGAGGGGACCTGAACCCCAGTGAGAGTCAGCACCTTCAGGAGAGGAGGGGACCTGAACCCCAGTGAGAGTCAGCACCTTCAGGAGAGGAGGGGACCTGAACCCCAGTGAGAGTTAGCACCTTCAGGGGAGGAGGGGACCTGAACCCCAGTGAGAGTCAGCACCTTCAGGGGAGGAGGGGACCTGAACCCCAGTGAGAGTCAGCACCATCAGGAGAGGAGGGGACCTGAACCCCAGTGAGTGTGTCAGCACCATCAGGAGAGATGGCTGTGGGGGGTGGGCCAGGAGTGGGGAAACTGACCAGAAAGAAAGACAGAAAAGGAGCTAGATGGAGCCTCGTGCTCCAACTTTAAATCTTCTGATTCTTTTTCCAGTCAACATGAAGAGAAAGAGAAAGCTTTTAAAGAGCAGCTCTCGAATATGGCCGCACTCCTGCCCACACTTCAGGTGAGTGAACTCAGGAATTGGGAATGGGGGTGTCAGACATGCTGCTACAAACAGAGTCAAACAATAAATCAAAGGCTGCTCATCACCAGCTTCTCAAGGGCAAGCAGAGATGGGCAATAAATGCTGGCCTAGCCAGCAACTGCCACAGCCCATGAAAGAATTTTTAAAAATGGTTCAACTGGGCAAAGGAGAACAGATAATAGAGTGATAGAGTTTTACAGCACAGAAACAGCCCTTCGGCCCAACGTGCCTGCGCCGACCATCAAGCACCCGTCCAAACTAATTCCATTTCCCCGCACTTGGCCCATAGCCTTGTATGCTATGGCGTTTCAGGTGCTCATCTAAATACTTCCTAAATGTTGTGAGGGTTCCTGCCTCTACCACCCCTTCAGGCAGTGTGTTCCAGATTCCAACCACCCTCTGGGTGAAAAAGCTTTTCCTCAAATCCCCTCTAAACCTCCTGCCCCTTACCTTAAATCTATGCCCCTTAGTTATTGACCTTTCCGCTAAGGGAAAGTTTCTTCCTATCTATCCTATCTATGCCCCTCATAATTTTGTATACCTCAATCAAGTCCCCCCTCAGCCTTCTCCGCTCCAAGGAAAACAACCCCAGCCTATCCAGTCTCTCTTCATAACTGAAATGCTCCAGCCCAGGCAACATCCTGGTGAATCTCCTCTGCACCCTCTCCATTGCAATCACATCCTTCCTATAGTGTGGTGACCAGAATTGTACACAGTACTCCAGCTGTGGCCTAACCAGCGTTTTATACAGCCCTTCAGTGATCTATGGACAAGCACACCAAGGTCCCTCTGACCCTTTGTACTCCCTAGGGTCCTACCATCCATTGTATATTCCATTGCCTTGTTAGACCTCCCAAAGTGCACCACCTCACACTTCTCAGGATTAAACTCCATTTGCCACAGCTCCGCCCATCTTACCAGCCTACCTATATCGTCCTATAATCTCATGCTTTCCTCCTCGCTATTTATGACACCACCAATGTTCGTGTCATCTGCGAACTTACTGATCATACCTCCTATATTCATGTCTAAATCATTAATGTACTCTACAAACAGTAAGGGTCCTAGCACCGATCCCTACTGTACCCCACTGGTCACAGGCCTCCATTCGCATAATCAAAACTTCCATGTTAATTCTGTGGCACTAAGCATCTTTTATGTTTTATTTATGTTAATTTTCTCCTTTCTGCTCCTGTTCATTATTAATGTACACGCACCCCAGATGGTGGGTGTCAGTAGGCTATTTTACCATGTATGGCATCACCATTAAATCTGATCTGCCCTCACTCAATATTCATGCACACCAGGGGCTGGTGAACAGCAATCAGGAGCATGAGTTTGACCCAATTTATCTTTCCTGATTCACACCAGGAGTCAAACCTGGAACCGTCCTGATCTGCATGGCCCAGCTACTGGACCACTGGGACAACAATTGGCTCTTTATGTACAAAGGGCTCTCCAGATGGTTGAGAGCATTAGACATTGTTTCTGCATAAGAAATTTTTGTCCATTATCTGCCCTGATCTCTGTTTGGAATTCTATCTCTCTGTTTTATTTGTATGGGTATCCATACCTTGTGTTCTTCCGTTGCTTGTCCATTCGGCTTTCAGGTATATCGGACTGACAGGCTGAGTGGCCTGATCAGAGACCCTGGTCAGGATAGCACTGGGCCTACTAGGGGAGTGTGAGAGCAGCCCTGCCATAGATTCTTTGTCCTGCAGGAGGATCTCAGCTAATCCTCACCATCCTGCAATATAGCAGAGACTGGCAATTTGGAAGATTTGGTGGGGTTTACATGGGCCCCCAACTCCCCTGCTCTGTGCCACTGGTAATGTGTGCATTTTGGGCAGTCTCCCTTTCTGTAAGCACTGTCAGAGATGCCCTCTTTTGGATGAACCAAGGCCCCACTTGCTTTCTAAAGTAGCATGTAGAAAATCCCATGGCACCATTTTGGAGAAGAACAGGAGAGTTCTCCCTGTGACCTGGCCAATATTTATCCTGCAGCTAACATCACTAAAACAGATTCTCTGGTCATTATCACATTGCTATTTATAGGACCTTGCTGTGTGCAAATTGGCTTCTGTGGTTCCTGCAGTGACTTCAAAAGTAATTCATTGGATGTAAAGCGCTTTGGAATGTCCTGAGGTTGTGAAAGGTGCAATATATATAAATGCAAGTTTTCTTTTTTCCTTTTCTTTCTCTCTCTGTGTGCTTATCTCTGTCTCTATCTGTGTGCCTCATTCTTTCTCCACCTATAAAACAGTCACCATACCCAAAAGTAGATAACTGTGTGAAGTGCTTTGAAATGTTTTGAAGATGTGATAAAGTTCAACATAAACACAATCATTTCTTTCTTTGCTTCCTTTAAAGTAAATGAACAAGATAAACTGATTGCTGTCCCTCTCTCTTTCCACCTCTTTCAGGTCCACCTCGTCACCTGTTCTGCTTTCCTCAGCTCTGCCAATAAGTTTGAGTTCCTGGACTTGGGCTATGTAAGTAGGAGCAGTAGTTCTTGAAAGTCAAGTGACATGAGAGTTGTCTCATTGCAGCCCACTGGATGGTCTGAAAAATGCAAACTTGTACTGGAGCATGGCTACCCGACCCGAACCCAATCGGACCCGACATGTGTCAGGTTCGGGTCGGGTCACTCTTCTGGGTCTGGCATTCGGGCTTGGGTCGGACACACTCTATCACCACCTCCGGTATGTGGCTCCAATCTTAATGTACCTTTTAAACAACCTCTCAAGTCCAGTTACAGTTTTTGTTGCTTATCTGCACAAGCTTAAAAAGTGAAAAATGTAAGCTAGGTTAACTGAACATTCGGTGGTCGGGTCAGGTGTGGGAAAAAATGAAAGGACTCAGGCCGGGTTGGATGTGGTTCTGTTGGGCTCAGGTTGGGTTTCATTTGCAGACCAGAGCCGGCCTTTAATTGGTACTGAAGTGAAATCAGCCTGTCGTTGGATTAATGGTCTTTTTTCACCTCGATTTCCCAGTTGGTAAACACACTGAGCTGTATATAACAGGAGAAGCCCAGGTTTGTTCTGCAGTTTCTGCTCAGTTAGCTGATCTCTGCCAGGTCAGCAGTAGGAGCTAATATTGTCTGCGGAGTCCCTGGGTTTGGAAAATCAGCCAGAGGTCCTGATGTCTGCGTGTGTGCGTGTGTCCGTTCACATTGCATAAGGTCAGGATCAGCTCTGATGGCATATAAAAACAGAAAGTGATGGAAGTACTCAGCGGGTCTGGCAGCATCAAGCAGAGTGTTTCAGGTCTGTGACCTTTCATCAGAACTTTCATCAGAATCAGAAATGCATTCTGATGAACGATCACTGACCTGAAACATTAACTCTGCTTCCCTCTCCACAGATGCTGCCAGACCTGCTGAGTTATTCCAGCACTTGCTATTTTTATTTCAGATTTCCAGCATCTGCAGGATTTCGCTTTTATTTCAGCTCCGACGGTCTTCCTTGCGGGGAGGAAGGTGACAAGTACATTGTCAAAATAACTGATTGTGCATGCCTCTCCGGTTTCTTAGTGATTCTATCCCTGGATACATTCCACCCACTGTTGACCTCCCCACTGATCCCAGAGTACATTTCATCTGTTATTGACTTCTCCCCGCCCCACCCCCATCCCTGGGTACATTCAATCCCCCAATTCAATGCTCCTTTTAAACAACTGTTTTTCTCTTTACTTTCTCCTTTTTTCTCCCAATTGTTCCACTTCCTCTTCTGAAGATGCCAAAGGCACCTGTCTGACTATGTATGAATCTAGGCAATTTATTCAACAGTGTGAGTCATCACAGTTGAGCCCCAAATTACCCTTAGCCAACAAGGACATGCACACACTTTCCAGCAAGGGTCACTAAGCAACTATCAGGACTGGCAACCATTGCTAAGCTAGGCGAACTGCAGCCCAAACCCAAAAGCTTGGTCAAAGAGGTAGGTTTTAAGGAGCATCTAAAAGGAGGAGAGGTTTAGGGAGGGAATTCCAAAGCTTAGGGCCTAGACAGCTGAAACTACGCCTGCCAATGGAGGGTGAATGAAGTCAGGAATGCGCAAGAGACCAGAATTGGAGGAGTGCAGACATCTTACAGGGTTATTGGGCTGGAGGAAGTTACAGAGGTAGGGAGGGTCTGAGGCCATGGAGGGATTTAAAATCAAGGATAAGAATTTTTAAACGGTGGCATTGCCGGACTGGGAGACAATGTAGGTCAGCGAGCACAGGGCTAATGGGTGAACGGGAGTTTTGGATGAAAAATAAAGATGTCTCAATATGGCACTAGTTTCTCACCCATTTAAAAACAACTGAAAATACATCCGAGGTAAATGGGCTTCAATCAGACAGATTAAAAGCTCATTGCATGGGGGAGTATTGGATGAGTGACGAGGTGTTACAAGGGCATTCCAGTCATTGTTTTACCATGTACAGACTTGTGTGTTTGTGTGCAAGTTTTCCCCCACCCCCACCCAGCCACTCTCCTTGCTTTGTCCTAAAGATATTGGCAGCACTGTTTTCTTGGAAAAGCTCCACTCAGTTTGAGCTGCTACAGTTTAACCCGCAGTGTCAGACACCTTTCAACAACAAGAACAACTTGCATTTATATAGCCCCTTTAACTAGTAAAAATGTCCCATGCTGCTTCACAGAAACGATTATCAGACCACATAAGGAAATATCAGGACAGATGACCAAAAGCTTGGTCTGAGAGGTAGATTTTAAGAGTGTCTTAAAGTAGGAAAGAGAGGCAAAAAGGTTTAGGGAGGGAATTTTAGAGCTTAGAGACCAGCAGCTGAAAGCACAACCATCAATAGTGGGGCAAAGTAAGTAGTGGACGGACAAAAAGCCAGTATTGGAGGAGCGGAGAGATCTCAGAGGGTTGTAGGGTGGGGAGGGGGGTGTCGAGGCCACGGAAGGATTTGAAAACAAGATTGAGAATTTTAAACTTGAAGTGTTGCCGAACAGGGAGCCAATGTAGGTCAGCGAGCACAAGGGTGATGGGTGAATGGGATACGACCATCTCCTCACTGAGGTCACATCTTCCAAACTGCAAAACATCTCACAGAGGAATCTGTCCCACAGGTGCGAGGTGCAAATGGATTGATCTGGAGGCTCAGACCTCCAAGAGCTTTGGGCCATCACAAACGTTTTATTTATTCTGTGATGAGCTCAGTACATTTTTTTTTTAAGTGTATTCAGAGGTGAGGTGAGTCGGGGGGATCTGTGTTCAGGTTGTCAACCCTCCACGATAGGCTTGGAGTCTTCAAGAAATGAAGAGTAATCTCCTGGACACTGCAGCCAGCAACTCAGAAGAAAAACCACAGAGGCTTATAAAGAAAGTATTTTTTTTCATATTAACAAAAATGTGCAAAGAATAAATCATAGAAATATTGGAAATGTGGGAACGGCTGTTTGACCGAGTGGGGCAGTTGGAGGCGGGATTTCATATGATGAAACCTCCAGGAGTACGTCCAACCAGAGTTGTCAACCTTAAATCGCATGTGGAATTTCAACTCTTCTTTCTTTTTACCTCTCGGCAGCAGCTCATGGAGAGGCTGCAGAAGATCGTTAAACTCCCCCACCGCCTGAGGCCAACACAGAGCAGCAAGGTAAGATCAAAGTAGCCAGCTTGGAACACTGGTAATTGAACATCTTTGGGAAAGGCCAACGGTTCAAAGTTAAACAGTGATAATTTCTTTTTCCAGATTAACACGGAGTACAGGCCAGAGTTTGCACGGTGTCTGGAACCACTGCTCTTCCTGAACCAACGGCGTTCTGGATCAATGACTGGAGGGGGCCCAGGAAATGGAATGAACAATGGAAATGGAATGTAAGCTGTTGTACAGACATCATGATTAATAGCACAGGGGTCAACAGCTTGCATTTATATAGCACCTTTAACATAGTAAAATGTTCCACGGTTGCTTCAGAGGAGCATTAAGCAGACAAAATTTGACAAGCCACATAAAGAAATATTAGGAAAGAAAGACTTGCATTTCTATTATGCCTTTCATGGCCTCAGGACTTTACAGCCAATGAAGTATTTTTGGAGTGTAGTCACTGTTGTAATGTGGGTAATGCAGCAGCCAATTTGTGGACAGTAAGCTCCCACAAACATCAACGTGATAATGACCGGATAATCTGCTTTTTGTGATGTTGATTGAGGGATAAGTCTTGGCCAGGACACCAGGGTAACTCCCCTGCCCTTCTTTGAAACAGTGCCACGCATTCTTTTATGTCTATCTGAGAAAGCAGAAGGGACCTTGGTTTAACGTCTCATTCGAAAGACAAAAGGGCAGGTTAGAGGCAGGTAAGGAGCATCTTCAAGAAGGAGAGAGAGGTGGAGAGGTTTAGGGAGAGAATCTCAGAGTTTAAAGCCTAGGCAGCTCAAGGTCAGCAGCCAAGGGTGGGGTGAAGGAAATTAGGGATGCACAAGAGGCCAGAATTGAAGGAGCGCAGAGATCTCAGAGGGTTGTCAGGCTGGAGGATGTTACAGAGATAGGAGCAGATGAAGTCATGGAGGGATTTGAAAACAAGAATGAGAATCAAAGATAAGCAGCATGTACGAGCCAGTTAACGATCTGGGGAGGCCTGATGATCTATTGAAGTAACAAAAATTACGGAGTCTAGCAGCTATTTTAGTTACTTTCAGTCTTGTCAGTAAACATCTTGAATTGTTTTTATTTTCCCTTTTCTCACTAGTTTCTTTCCTTCTTTCACAAAGGCAAGGAATACCCCTCGATACAGTATGGTTCTGAGGGCATTGGTGACACTCTGGTACCTCACCCAAGTGCCCCTTCTTCATGTTTGGGTTTATTCTGCCTCCAGCCCAGTGCTAACCCCAGACCTGGGGTGTTTGATGAACCCTCTGCACTAACAGTTCACCTAAATTTGCCCAGTTCAGTGCCTCTATTTCAGGACTCAGTCCCTCACACAATATACTTAAAGGGAAAAGTTTCACTCACGTGGCTCATGACATTTGTACAGCCTGTTCACTCATGCCCAGCCTTCTGTTGAGTGAAGAAATTTCTCATCATCTCAGTCCTAAATGGCCAACCCCTTAGCCTGAGATTATGCCTCTTAGCTCCAGACTCTCTAGCCAGGGGAAACACCCTCTCAGCATCTACACTGTCAAGCCCACTAAGAATTTTATATGTTTCAGCAAGATCACCTCTCATTCTTTTAAATTCCAGAGAATATGGGCCTTTAGACTCAATCTTAGTACAGGGTAAGAGGGGCAAGTGGTCTTGCACGTCTGTAGCTGAGACCATGTCTACACCGAGGTCCCAATCCCAAATAGTGAGACTACAGATAGAGTACGCAGTATGTTGAGCCCACAGATGTGGCACAAACAGCCTTTGCCCATGAACACACGGAGAAGCGTGTAATTCAGTGTGCAAGGCAGAGTCCGTACTTGACTAAAGTGAAGCTGCATTCTGTCAGCTAACAGGTGGCGGGTGGATAATCTGAATACGTAGAATAGTTATATTTCCAAGCTATGACTGCCAAATCTGTCAGTTCTTGGAAATGTAGATATGGAACAGTGGAGGGCTGTGGTGTTGCATGGTCCATGGGGGCTGGGCATAGACACACATTCCAGACTGCAGCAAGCCCATTTCAATCCTTGTCTTTATTTTTTCTCCATTCTTCCCTATATTTCTCTCCAGGCTCACTTTAGAGTTTGGTTCCATAGTACAAGCAGCCATTCAGTACCTTCATGTGAGTCCAGACAGCGAGATGGATGTTTGACTGTGGAGGGCATCACTCCCTGCATGATCCTGTTCTCATCTGTGTGATTTGTCGGAGGTGCTGTCTTTTGGATGAGAAGTTAAACCAAAGCCCATCTGTGCTCTCAGCTGGATGTACAAAATCCCATGGCATTATTTTGAAGAGGAGCAAGGGAGTTCTCCCTGGTGTCCTAGTCAATAGTCATCCCTTAACCAACATCACTAAAACAAATTATCTGGTATTATGACATTGCTGTTTGTGGCGCCATTGCTGTGAGCAAATTGACTGCCGCGTTTCCTACATTACGTTAGTGACTACACTTCAAAATTACTTAATTGGCTAGAATACACTGTGGCATCCTAGGGTTGTGAAAGGCACTATATCAATACAAGTATTTTCTTTGTAAAGTTGTATATGATCCATTTGTACCTTGCTTTTAGGTGCAAAAATGCTGCAGATTGTTCAATGGACGAACCATCTCAGTCAGCACTGTCTCACCTTTTGCTTTGTGTACAGTAACCTCACAATATGGCAGTCAGGCCCTCACCTGCCTTTTATAGTCAGTGTCATGGTACAGGCTGTGCTGGACAGATTAACACGTTATCAGCTCTTTGCTGAATGATGACGTGAACCTCAGTAATTTTTTCCACATAAATCCTCCATAGTTTTCAGCCCCGGTTTCTCCCAGGAGTGATTGACAGGCGTCTCCAGTGGCAGACGAGGCCCCAGGAGCAAGGCCTTGCCTGCTGCCACTATTTTTATCAGAATTTCAGGGAACTGTCTAGGACACAATTCACTGGGATTGTTTATATTTAGTCTTGTTGATGTCAGTATGTGGCCCTCACAAAGTGAAATAGTTACACAGGGAACTCAGACAGAGGGGAACATCAAGGAGACCGGGGTCTGGAGTAGGCAAGATAGTTACGAGAGATTTCAAAGCAGAACTCTGTGTTGCTGAGCGGTCGGAGAACAAGAGACAGTCCCATTGCAGGTAAGTTGCTGATTATGGTTTAATTTACTAGTTAATTCATTCCAGACTGTCATCCTTGAGGCTGCAATGGGTTATAACCTCTTTTGCACATCTTTCACTGCCAATTGTAACTCCAGAACCTCTGGCTCACCTTCACGTTGAGTGTAAACTCCTGTGCAATTGCTCCTGTTTCTCAGTGAATATTCACTTCTCTTGTTAATCTGTTTTCCTGGTGTGTTTTGTATCAACCACTGTAAATGAAGGTTTGTGACAACCCAAGGCTGCAGGGATTTGAAACACCCCTGAATCTCCAGCCACTTTGGTTACACCTCATGATTTCAATACTTGGCTCAATATTCAACTTCATGAAACCTTCCCCAAAATATGGTGTCTCGGATCTTTTGTAGTCTACAGCTATGTGCAGTCTCCCCACAGATCTCACTCCCAGGTTATGGTCCAGCTTTGTGACAGTTTGTGATTTGGTAGCTGCCTTGATGGCTCATTTTACCAGTGAGTAAGTGAATCATAAACCCAGACAGTCCTGGAGTGTAAAAAACAATCTTTTTTAAGTTAACAGCTCACAGCTGGAAAAGCTAAGGCGAAGGGGGACAACATATCAGCCAGGACTCCTGCTCCTGATTACTATCCCATGATCCTTGCTGGACTGGGCTTATCTGCATTGTCGCCACAGATGAATAGCCTGCCGACACTCAATGTCTAGAACGACATAAAAACGAATAGAAAGACTTGCGTTTATACAGCATCTTTCCATTCCAAAGGCCATATAGCCAATTAAATACTTTTTTTGAAGTGTGGTCACTGTTGTAATCTAGAAAATGTGGTAGCCTATTTGTGCACAGCAAGGCCTCATAAATAGCAAAGTAATAATGACCAGATAATTTGATTTAGTGATGTTAGTTGAGGGATAAATATTGGTCCAGGACACCAGGGAGAACTCCCCTACTCTTCTTTGAACAGGGCCATGGACTCTTTTACATCCAGCTGAGTGTGCAGACGGGGCATCGGTCTAACATCTCATCTGAAAGACCTGTTAAGAATAGTCACTTGGGTGAGCTACTGGTGCCCAAGGAACCGAATCTCAGTAACAGTCAGCACCTTCAGGAGACCCGGGGACTAAACAAGAGAAAAGGATTTTTTTTCTCCTCACGTGACCTCTCATTGTTGATTGCTGCTATGACATTTTCAAACTAACCGAACCCCTTGATTTCACTATGTTTGTATTATTCATTAATAACTTAAAAATATGTATTCAGAGAACACTTCTGTTTTTTCTGCAGATTTTTACGATCTGTCTTTAATTGTGCTCCATGGTCTTTGTTTTTTGAAAATACAGGAACTTAGTGGGCACAAAAACATTTCCAGTTTCCGCTTCTCCTGCATCCCTGGGGGACATGTCCCTAACAAATACAGTGACATGCAAGCCGACCTCCCATCGCTACATTAGCACCAAGGTCCTGCTGGCGGAGGGAGGCCATAGCCCTTTTATGGAGCATTGCCGGAATTATGAGAACACGTTCAGGGTAAGGGAGATGTGAAATGAGCAGTGGCCAGTGATCCAGGTTGCTACAAGCCTGCAGCATCCAGGGGGTTTAGTGCTTTTAAGTTCAAAGGGGGAACATTGTCTGGTGGAGTGTCTGTGGGACAGGCTGTCAGTCCATCAGCGAGAAAGACTTGCACTTTGTGGGCTCAGGCTATCCCAAAACATTTTACAGACAATGGAATATATCTGCAACCTTGCCACTTAGGAGACATGGCAACAAATTTGCACTTTGGCAGGTCCGGAGGTCATGAAAAGTGCTATATCAATGCAAGCCTCTTTCTTTCTTACATTAAAGTCCCATATTTGATCCTCAGTTTGTACTGAGGTAGCCAATCTCAGCCAGGGCAGCAGTTTGGTTGCTTCATTTGGTTTCGAAACTCCCAGGCTGAGGTGTTTGCAGGGGCTGTGGTGGGTAGGGGGGGGGGGGGGGGGGGGGGGTGAAATCATCCAGGCTTCCCACTCCTGATAATTATCCAGTGTATGGATGGTTTGGCTATGAGGCTCTTTATTAGTAACTATCATGGAGATACTCACTGTCTTGGTTCACACCTGAGAAATGGCCACTCGAGAGAAATTGCAGAAAGTCGGGCGGGTCAGGAAAGACATACCTTAGCACCTCTCGGGAGAGTTGGGGCAGGGGCAGATGGGGGTAAATTTTAGGGCTTAAGAAATATTAGCAATTGACTGCACCTCTCCTGTGGCTGACCGGTGATTGTTTGATTTGCCCAGGCCTTACAGACAGAGCTACAGACACTGAAAGACCAGGTGCAAGAGATGCACAGGGATCTGACCAAGCACCACTCGCTCATCAAGACAGACGCAATCGACGAGGTCCTACAGAAATCACTGCAGATGGACACTCAGATCTCCTCCCAATACTCCTCCATGGAGACCATGAGGACCATGTTTGAGGAGGTATGGCACAATGCTAATTGTTTTACCGTAGCGATTTTTTTTGTGTGATTTTTGTGCTTACCAAAAAAAGGATTATTAATTAGTGCTGGGGGATTGAATACTTTCCATTCAAGGACTCTGTCAGTGTTAAGCCAGACACAGCCGGGTTAGATGTGGAGTGAAGCTCCCTCTCTACTATGCCAACCAAGTATCTCAGCCTCAGAAGAGGACTGCATACTGCAACAGTTGATAGTTTACATTTTCTCCACCAATTAGCCTGTGACTTCTGAGTTAGACAACCAGTTTCTACTAAGTTAGTGGCATGTGAACAGGAGTAAGCCATTCAGCCCCTCAAGCCGATTAGATCCTGGCTGATCTGTATCTGAACTCCATTTATCAGCCTTTGCTCCATATCCCTCGACACCCTTACCTAACAAAAATTTATCAATCTCAAGCTTGAAAGTTTCAACTGATCCGCAGCATCCACAGCCTTTTGAGGGAGTCAGTTACAGATTTCCAATACCTTTTGTGTTGAAAAGTGCTTCCTGATTTCGCTCCTAAATGACCTAGCTCCAATTTTAAGTCCCATTGTTCTGGACTCTATCCACCGTATCAAGGCAGTTTTATGCCCAAACTAATTTCTCATCACACTCATAGCCAGTAACAGGACAAGGCATTGGGACTAAATAAGTCCAGCCCTTTTGACAGATCAACTCCACTCACCCAGCTTCTCACCAAATCGCTCAACCCTTTCTCTCTTTAGAAAGGCATTGAATCACATTTATACCATCCACCTAAATGCCCTTCTCTAGTACCTTATTCCATAAATCTTATTCAACGGATGAAAATGTTGTGCCTGAACTTACTTTCTTGCTGGTTTTCTCCCTGGAATGAGCTCAGTGAATGGGTCAAGTCCATGGAAACTGGGCAAGTTCACCCAAGTGGCCATCATCAATGTGTGTGCTCTAACTGTGAGTATCAGCAGCCAGTGGGGGTTGGAGGGGGTGAGAAATCAGAGCTGAGCCAATTTCTGCCTCCACACATTGTCTCCATACTTGCAGTTCCCAGCAGGAGCCACTAGATAGTGACTGGGAATGCCGGCCAATTTATCCTCGCTAATGCAAAGGCAATAAGACAAATCTGTTGCTGCTGTTGCCACTCCAGCTGAGATCAGCTAACTCAGCACAGACCAGTGATTGAGCCTGGGACCTTCCTGGTCTGTATGGTTCAGCTATCCACAAGACAAACTCACTTGAGGGAAGGTCATTAACTATAACATCCTCTCTTAACTCTCCATTCCAATGTGAATGCTGTTCATTGAGAGAATCTGTTTGGCAATATTATTATGAGCATCAATTAGACGAAGGATGCCTGATGGGAAAGGGAGGATTCTGAATATCTCATCTGTCCCAAAATTTGTGCTCTGTTCCTTCTTGACCAACAAATGACATTGCTAAAATGAGTAAATAAACAACACAAAAGAAGAATGCTGCCCCTACTCAATTTTAGCAAAGAGGTCTTCATTCCTGTTACTCCAGTCTCTTGTGCAAGGTGTCAGCCGTGGCTCAGTTGATAGGACTTTCGCCTGAGTCAGAAGGTTTTGGGTTTAAGTCCCATTCCTGAGACTTGAGCACAAAATCTAGGCTGCCACTCGCAGTGCAGCACTGAGGGAGTGCTGCACTGTCAGAGGTGCTGTCTGTCATTTGCTCTCTAAGATAGATGTAAAGATCCCACAGCACTATTTCTAAGAACAGGGAGTTCTCCTGGTATCCTGGTCAATATTTATGCCACAACCAATATCACTAAAAGCAGATTATCAGGCCATTATCATATTGCTGTTTGTGGGACCTTGCTGTGCATTTCCTATGTTACAACAGTAATGCACTTTGGGACCTACTGAAGTCATGCAAGTAAATGCAAGTTTCTCTCTCTTCCCCAACGTGCCTTCGACTGCCGAGGCTCCATGCCAAACGCCTCCACCTCCCTCTCCTTTACAATCGTCCTTAAAATCCATCTCTGACCAATGTCACCTGTCCTAACGTTTCCTTCGTTGGCCCAGTGTACATTTTTTGGTCATGCTTCTGTGAGTGCTTTTGGACATTTATCTAAGTTGAAGGCGCTAAAAGTTGTTATAAGAGTTGCACATCTTCATCACATAGGAAGGATAAACTAATGCTTACTTTTCTCTTTAGGTTTGGGAGGAAACATACCAGAGAGTTGCAAATGAGCAGGAAATTTACGAAGGTATTGATATTAGTTGTGTCTGTTTCTCAGACAGATGTTACTCAAGTGACTGGCTGGCTGGATTTTTTAAGATATTATTTCAATCATAGGAAGATGCAGTGAAATATTTGCATCTTCGTGTCTCAACTGCTACCTGGTTTGCATCATCTCTTTTGCTAATCGACAAATAGCCTAAACATCCAAACATCAGCATACCGTAGTGTCAATGTGTATAAAATTTAGGAGATGTACTGCAGCAATTCACCAAGGCTTCGACAGCAGCACATCCCAAACTCACGACCTCCACAATCTGGAAGGACAAGGGTTGCAGGTGCATGGGAACATGAACACTTTCAAATTCCACCCCCCACCCCCCCATGCTATATAGAACTGGATATATGCCGGCGTGCCTTCATTGTCCCACCACAGTCTGGAATGTGCATTCACATGACTGCAATAAAGTGGATCATACAGGTTCCACATTATATTTTCCAGCACAACTGCATGACCTGACGCTGCTCAAGCAAGAAAACACATATCTAATGACAATTGCACGCCAGATAAGTCCCTACATCCGCTCGATTGCCAAAGTGAAGGAACGCCTAGAACCCAGGTTAGTCACTCCTATCATTCCTACTTTTCCACTCCCTCCAATTCTCTGAGTTCCTTTCCTCTCTTGAAGGTTCTGCATGTCACAAGGGTGGGCGTTATGGGCACCAACCTACTTCCACAGGCCTATCTTCATCTATAGACCATGGAGGTTGGCTGCTTTTCAACTGTAGAGGCATCACAACAAGGCCTAATCCTGTCTTCAGCCAATATCTACAAACATGGATAGTTAATTCCTGGGAACCGGGAATGAGTTTGCCCTCTTGTAACCCAGGAATGGAAACAAAAAAGAAACATATTCTCCATTACATTTTCATGTCTTTATATTCTCATGAGGATAACTGGCTTCTTAAAATAAAGAAATTTAATTTGGGGGCTTTTTCACCATTGTTCAGGAAGGACTGAAATGTTTAGTGATATAACTATGGTCAGTTCTCTTCTGAGCTAGCTTTCTAAACTGAAAATCAGCTGCCTTGCACGATAATTCCTCCTTGCATTCCTCATTACACTGTCTCCTAACCATAATGCATCTTTCCCAGAATGAGTTAAGAGTAGGGAATAGTGAAATGAGTCTGTGGAACTGCTTACTTTCCTCATTTTTTCATTTTTTCCTTGCTCCTACAAGCTTCAGATTTTCAAAACCCAAGCTGGGCATCATCTAATCACTACTTCATGATTTACCTCATCACTTTTCAAACTTGGTGCCGTCTTGCACCATAGACCTTGTCCCTTCATCGGAGTTTTTACATAGAATTTATAGCACGGGAGCAGAACATTCTGCCCAACTGGTCTATGCCAGTATTTATGCTCCATACGAGCCTCCTCCCACCCACCCTTCTTCATCTAACCCTATCAGCATAGCCTTATACCCCTTTCTCCCTTCCAATGGAACAACAGGTCACTTGAGCCTTTGACTTCAAGATTCTGTCCCTTTTACCAACACTTCGATTTTGCTTGTTTCTGCCAGATTGAAAGAGCCAAAGGAGGTGAAGGATGACAGAACAGATAACATGTTGAAGATTTATGACGAAAGCTCCATCGTGACCGCAGATGAACAGCACAGGTAGGACCTCTCGCAAAGTTGCCATGAGCACCATCCCTAATGGTTTATCCAGTGAGTTGCTGAACCAGACACATCAACAAGATTCCAAAGACTAGCTTGCATTTATATAGCACCTTTCACGATCTCAGGACGGCACGAGGCGCTTTACAGCCAATGAAGTAATTTTGAAATTTAGTCACTGTTGTAATGTAGAGAACAATTTGCGCACAAGGTCCCACAAACAGCAAATGTTGGTTGGGGATAAATATTAGTCCAGGACACCAAGATAACTCTCCTGCTCTACTTCAGATTAGTGCCTCGGGATCTTTTACATCCACCTGAGGGGGCAGACAGGGCCTCGATTTAAGGTCTCATCCAAAAGTCGGCACTTCCAACACTGCCGCACTCCCCCAGTACTGCACTGGGAATCTCAGCTTAGATTATGTACTCAAGTTTCTGGATTACAAACTACTGCTTCAGAGGCGAGTGCTACCCACTGAGCCACGGCTGACAGATCTAATCTGACGTATCTGAGCCAAGCCATTGCAGTATCCTTAGCCTCAGGACCTGTGGGTTAAGAGGGAAAATCATTCCTGATCACTATCCAATGACTATCACTGCCAGAAAATACATTTACCAAGGCGTCAAATAGTCTACCGAATGCTCAGACTAATCTCATATCATTAAGGTTAATTTTGCTAAGCTATCAGAGAGGGTCCAAAATATAGAAATATACCCCACAACATCATCAGTGAGTGTTGAGAGGGGGCATATGACGATTCAGAGGTGACATATTTCTGATCTCAATTCAGACCACACAGTGTGATAGGTCGTGGAATTGTGGGTGTGTCACTCTGCAATTATTGTGATGAAATAGAGTAGAATGTCATTGAAACGTATAGAACAGGCAGAGGCCATTTGGCTCACTGTGTCTATCTGGAGCTTTGAACGAGCTATCCAATCAATTCTAAACTCCTGCTCTTTCCCCATAGCCCTGCAAATTTTTCCTTTTCAAGTATATATCCAATTCCCTTTGGAAAAGTTACTATTAAATCTGTTTCCACCACCCTTTCCAGCAGTGCATGCCGGATCATCATAACTCACTGCGTAAAGAAAAATTCTCATCTCTCCACTGGTTCTTTTCCAATTACCTTAAATCTGTGCCCTCTGGTTATTGACCCTCCTGCCAGTAGAAACAGATTCTCATTTTTTCTATTAAAACCCTTTCTTAACAAAAAAAAATGCCTGTGTACAATTTATAATGCTCTTTCATTGGTGTCTAACATTTAAGCTGGTCGTCCCTTGTGGCCAGTAAATAAATATATCAAAAACCACGGTGCTGAGTGATAAATCATTAAAGTCTAGTCTGTACTGAATCAGTTGATTTCGGCTGGGGTGACTTGGGATAACCAGAATTGGCCTCACGCCCCCTGGGCTGAAGACGATGGGGATGGGGGAGGGTGCAAACAAGTCAGCCAAAATTCCTGTTCCTGATCACAATGACTGCTGCTGGGAAGGTCTTGTGTTTGGTCATTGGGTGAGGATGGGAGTTCAGCATTGATGCTCACTGTTGCTGAATAGCCTGCTGACAATTGATGCCTGTCTGCTCACATCCATAGAACGAGCACTTGGGCAAGATATTGACAGCTGGATTTCTGCAGAGACGAGGAGTAAAACCAGGAAAAAAGACGTATAATATTTTGATTCCCTTTTAGGAATGACCTCACATGCGCAAGTGAAGACAAAGAACAATCGATGGACAAGGTCATTGACAACCGAACACTGAACATTCTGCCTGAGGATTCAGAGGTGAAATCCAAAGAATTATACCGGATGACAAAACAAATGAGTGGATTGGACAGCCCTGACAGGAAGGAGCTCACCTCATAGCACAGGAGCACGAGAGGCACACCTCCTCAACTGAACTGTGACAGCCCTCAGAATGTAAATACAACTTATTGGCTCTCCCATGGCTTTGACGATGTTCCCCATTTGATTTTCGCAACTTCAGGTCTAGTACACAATCCAGAAGTTCATATTTAAAAGTAAATTATTAGATACCTGTGGATAAAAGCATACATATTTGGTTCCGTTATCTTTCAGGAGGGAATTAATCCCTAGCGACAAACAAAACTTGCATTTATTTAGTTCCTTTAGCATAGTATAACATCTCTAGGCGCTTCACAAGAGCATTAACAAAATTTGACACCGAGATGCATAAGGAGTTATTAGCTTGCTCTTTATGTTGCTGTTTGCTCTCATTTTAGTTATGCTCATGTTTTATGCAGTTGCTTATTACTCTGATGACAGTGCTTTGTATTTTAACAAAAGCCTGAATTGCTATGAAGGGTTTATCTTACAAAGAGTGACACTGACATAATCAATGACTGGTAAATCTGTGTAGAACTCAAAGCCGAAAAGAATTTATTAATTTATCACCCTTAAAGCCTTGGATTTTCATTGCGGCTCCAGGAGATTACATGGCTGCAGGGGTGTGGGGGTGGTGAGGGGAGAGGAAAGAAGTGTTTAGCCAGGATTGTCCAGCCATTATACTATGGGGCAGGCTTGATGGACCAGCTGGTATTTTGCTGTCTGACAATTTTGTACATTCTAATTCCTTGCTGGGTACATTTTCACACACACAGCTTGTACTTGTGGCAGTGTTTCACCTGTGAGCCCAGACTGTCGAGCCCTGATTTAATAACTGCAAAATAGTGCAGATGCTGGAAATCTGAAATAAAAACAGAAAGCACTGGAAATACTCAGCAGGTCAGGCAGCATCTGTGGAGAGAGAAGCAGAGTTAACGTTTCAGGTCTGTGACCTTTCATCAGAACTGGCAAAGGTTAGAAAAGAATTAGGTTTTAAGTAAGTGAAGGTTGCGGGATGGGGGGTGGGGTGCAGTTGTGGGGAAGAGAACAAAAGGGAAGGTGTGTGATAAGGCAGAGGGCAGAAGAGATTAAATAACAAAGATGTCATGGGACAAAGACAAAGAGAGTGTTAATGCTTGTGGTGAAGGACAAAGCATTAATCCAGAGAGAGTGTTAATGGCAGAGTAATGAACAACTCTATCCAAAAGCACAAACATGAAAAACATGGTTACAAAAATAAAATAACATAATAAAAAAGTAGAAAAATAGAGAAAAAAGGCCAGTCATGCTCTGAAATTATTGAACTCAACATTGAGTCCGCAAGACTGTAGAGTGTCTAATTGAAAGATGAGGTGCTGCTCCTTGAGTTTGCGTTGATGTTCACTGGAACACTGCAGCAGGCCAAGGACAGAAATGTGGGCATGAGAGCAGGGAGGTGTGTTGAAATGGTAAGCAACTGGAAGCTCGGGGTCATGCTTTCTGACTGAGCGAAGGCGTTCCGCAAAGTGGTCACCCAATCTACATTTGGTCTCCCCAATGTTGAGGCGACCACATTGTGAGCCCGAATACAGTATACTAAATTGAAGGAAGTACAAGTAAATCTCTGCTTCACCTGGAAGGAGTGTTTTGGGACCATCCAGTGAGAGCACATTCTATAAACTTAAATGGAGAATAAATCGGGCATGGTGTGAATCAGATGTCCAACCCAAACCCACCCCTTTTGCGCAGGGTGGGTTAGGTTAAAATCGGGGCTTAATTGCAAAGAATTCAGTCGTAAAGGGCAGCCTAATCCTACCCTCCTCACCTGGTATCCATAAACATATGTACTTTGCAGCAGTTGATGGTCAGTGATTAGGAATGCTAGCTGTTCTTTTTTGCCCTCTGCAGTCATAGAGTCATACAGCACAGAAACAGGCCTTTCGGCCTAACATGTCTGTACCGGCCATCAAGCACCTAACTATTCCAATCCCATTTTCCAGCACTTGGCCCGTAGCCTTGTATGCTATGGCGTTTCAAGTGCTCATCTAAATATTTCTTAAATGTTGTGAGGGTTCCTGCCTCCACCACCTCTTCAGGCAGTGTGTTCCAGATTCCAACCACCCTCAGTGAAAAAATCTTTCCTCAAATCCCCTCCACATCTCCTGCTCCTTCCCTTAAATCTATGCACCCCAGTTATTGACCCCTCCGCTAAGGGAAAAGTTTCTTCCTATCTAACCTATCAATGCCCCTCATAATTTTGTACACCTCAATCATGTCCCCCCTCAGCCTTCTCTGCTCTAAGGAAAACAACCCTAGCCTTTCCAGTCTCTCTTCATAACTTAAATGCTCCAGCCCAGGCAACATCCTGGTGAATCTCCTCTGCATCCTCTCCAGCGCAATCACATCCTTCCTATAGTGTGGTGCCCAGAACTGTACACAGTACTCCAGCTGTGGCCTAACTAGTGTTTTATACAGCTCCATCATAACCTCCCTGCTCTTATATTCTATGGCTCAGCTAATAAAGGCAAGTATCCCGTATGCCTTCCTAACCACCTTATCTACCTGTGCTGCTGCCTTCAGTGATCTATGAACAAATACACCAAGGTCCCTCTGACCGAATGTACTTCCCTGGGTCCTACCATCCGTTGTATATTCCCTTGCCTTGTTAGTCCTCCCACTTCTCAGGATTAAATTCCATTTGCCACTGCTCCGCCCATCTTACCAGCCCATCTGTATCGTCTTGTAATCTAAGGCTTTCCTCCTCACTATTTACACCACCAATTTTCATGTCATCTGTGAACATACTGATCATACCTCCTATCTTTCTTTGGCCTCCTTGTCTCGAGAGACAATGGGTAAGTGCCTGGAAGTGGTCAGTGGTTTGTGAAGCAGTATCTGCAGTGGCTATAAAGCCAATTCTAGAGTGACAGACTCTTCCACAGGTGCTGCAGACAAAATTGGTTGTCGGGGCTGTTACACAATTGGTTCTCCCCTTGCGCTTCTGCCGTTTTTCCTGCCAACAGCTAAGTCTCTTCGACTCGCCATTTTTTAGCCCCGCCTTTATGGCTGTCCACCAGCTCTGGCGATCGCTGGCAACTGACTCCCACGACTTGTGGTCAGTGTCACAGAACTTCATGTCGCGTTTGCAGACGTCTTTAAAGTGGGGACATGGACGGCCGGTGGGTTTGATACCAGTGACGAGCTCGCTGTACAATGTGTCCTTGGGGATCCTGCCATCTTCCATGCGGCTCACGTGGCCAAGCCATCTCAAGCGCTGCTGGCTCAGTAGGGTGTATATGCTGGGGGTGTTGGTCGCTTCGAGGACTTCTGCGTTGGAGATACAGTCCTGCCACCTGATGCCAAGGATTCTCCGGAGGCAGCGAAGATGGAATGAATTGAGACGTCGCTCTTGGCTGACATACATTGTCCAGGCCTCGCTGCCGCAGAGCAAGGTACTGAGGACACAGGCTCGATACACTTGGACTTTTGTGTTCCGTGTCAGTGCGCCATTTTCCCACACTCTCTTGGCCAGTCTGGACATAGAAGCGGACGCCTCTCCCATTCGCTTGTTGATTTCTGCATTGAGAGACAGGTTACTGGTGATAGTTGAGCCTAGGTAGGTGAACCCTTGAATCACTTCCAGAGCGTGGTTGCCGATATTGATGGATGGAGCATTTCTGACTTCCTGCCCTATGATGTTAGTTTTCTTGAGGCTGATGGTTAGGCCACATTCCTTGCGGGCAGTCGCAATCCTGTCGATGAATCACTGCAGACACTCTTCTGTGTGGGATGTTAATGTAGCATCGTCAGCAAAGAGGAGTTCCCTGATGAGGACCTTCCATACTTTGGTCTTCGCTCTTAGATGGGCAAGGTTAAACAACCTGTCATCTGATCTTGTGTGGAGGAAAATTCCTTCTTCTGAAAACTTGAACACATGAGAGAGCAGCAGGGAGAAGATGATCCTAAACAGTCTAGGTGTGAGAACACAGCCCTGTTTCACGCCACTCAGGATAGGAAAGGGGTCCAATGAGGTGCCGCTATGCTGAATTGTGCCTTTCATATTGTCATGGAATGAGGTGATGATACTTAGTAGCTTTGGTGGACATCCGATCTTTGCTAGTAGTCTGAAGAGACCACGTCTGTTGACGAGGTCAAAGGCTTTGGTGAGATCTATGAAAGCAATGTAGAGGGGCATCTATTGTTCGCGGCATTTCTCCTGTAGCTGGCGAAGGGAGA
Organism: Heterodontus francisci; assembly: GCF_036365525.1. NCBI lineage: Eukaryota > Metazoa > Chordata > Chondrichthyes > Heterodontiformes > Heterodontidae > Heterodontus > Heterodontus francisci. The sequence continues at coordinate 18,771,990 of NC_090407.1, read as the reverse complement.
ACCAGCATGTCAATGGTGGATCTGTCTGCTCAAAAGCCACACTGTGCCTCAGGGTAGACACGCTCAGCCAGCTTCTGGAGCCTGTTTAAAGCGACTCGAGCGAAGACTTTCCCCACTATGCTGCGCAGGGAGATTCCACGGTAGTTGTTGCAGTCCCCGCGGTCACCCTTGTTCTTATAGAGGGTGATGATATTGGCATCGCACATGTCCTGTGGTACTGCTCCCTCGTCCCAGCACAGGCAAAGCAGTTCATGGAGTGCTGAGAGTATAGCAGGCTTGGCACTCTTGATTATTTCAGGGGTAATGCCGTCCTTCCCAGGGGCTTTTCCACTGGCAAGAGAATCAATGGCATCACTGAGTTCCGACTTTGTTGGCTGTTCGTCCAGCTCATCCATGACTGGCAGAGACTGGGCTGCATTGAGGGCGGTCTCAGTGACAACAGATTGATTGATTCTTCCTATATTCATGTCTAAATCATTAGTGTACACTACAAACAGCAAGGGTCCCAGCACCGATCACTGTGGTACACCACTGGTCACAGGCTTCCACTCGCAAAAATAACCCTCGACCATCACCCTCTGCCTCCTGCCACTAAGCCAATTTTGGATCCAATTTGCCCTCGCTACCTTCTTAGCCAATCTCCCATGCAGGACCTTATCAAAAGCCTTACTGAAGTCCATGTAGACTACATCAACTGCTTTACCCTCATCTACACATCTAGTCACTGCCTCGAAAAATTCAATCAAGTTAGTTAGACACGATCTCCTCCGACAAAGCCACAATGACTATCCCTGATTAATCCCTGACTCTCCAATTGGAGATTAATCCTGTCCCTCAGAATTTTTTCCAATAGTTTCCCTACCACTGATGTTAGTCTCACCAGCCTGTTAATACCTGGTTTATCCCTGCTACCCTTCTTGAATAATGGTGCCACATTCACTGTCCTCCAATCCTCTGGTACCTCTCCTGTGGCCAGAGAGGATTTGAAAATTTGTGTCAGTGCCCCTGCTATCTCCTCCCTTGACTCACAGAACAGCCTGGGATACAACTCATCTGGGCCTGGGGATTTATCCATTTTTATGCCCGCTAAAACAGCTAATACTTCCTCCCTTTCACTATTAATATGTTCAAGTATATCACAATCCCCCTCCCTGATCTCTACACCTACATCGTCCTTCTCCATAGTGAACACAGATGAAAAGTAATCATTTTAAACCTCACCTATGTCCTCTGGCTCCACACACAGATTGCCACTTTGGTCCCTAATGGGCCCTACTCTTTTCCTGGTTATCCTCTTGCCCTTAATATACTTATAAAATGCCTTAGGATTTTCCTTTATCTTGCATGCCAGTGTTTTTTCATGTCCCCTCTTCGCTCTCCTAATTACTTTTTTTTTTTTAAGTACCCCCCTACACTTTCTATACTCCTCTAGTGCCTCCGCTGTTTTCAGTGCTCTGAATTTGCCGTAAGCCTCCTGATCCAATCCTCTATATCCCTTGACATCCAGGGTTCCCTGGACTTGTTGGTCCTACTCTTCACCTTAACGGGGACATGTTGGCTCTGAACTCTCAATATTTTCCCATGAGAAAACTAACAAAGGGCTCCTTGAGATTCCATTATTCTTACTCAACACCATTTCCATTCAAGATCTGGAATATGCACTGAACTCAACCCCATCCTTCACAGTGTATCACCTACAAAATAAACTGTACTCTTTTAACAACTGAGACACTAGGGAAGTTCAAAGACAGTGTGTGGCTGAAGCATAGAGAAAATTCCGTATTCAGTCATCGATACAAACGAAGTGAGGCTGATGTCAGCTGGGGCAGTGTTGTTGCTAACATGGGCAATGGCGCCTTTTTTCTTGGGGAGGGGATAGGCCATCAGGCACTGTTATCCAGACTGGAAAGCACAGATGTTGGATGAAAAGCAACATCAGTCCAGATACCTGCAGCACTTTCCTCCATAATTGCTGTCCATTGGAAAGGTCTGAAGCACTGATGTCTCCCTCTTATCTTGCAGGTGTGAAGAAATTTCTCATCTCAATCCTAAATTACCAACCCCTTACTGCTTTTAGTTCATATCCAACCAATCTAAGTACAAAATAAAAAGTTCCTATTCAGCAATCTTCTGCATCAGATGCAAAGTGCGCATGCCAGATCTAGATGGTTCCCCCCATTACTGCTCCCCGCTGAGATAAGCTAATCTATCTTTTACATATTTAAATGCTTTGCATCTAGCATGCATATGCAGTGAGAAAAATATTTCACACTTACAGGAAACAGAGTGTAGGACACCCTTACATTTGATTGGCTAAAACTTCATTCATAAAGAAACAGTTCACTTATAGCTAAATATTACCGATCGCCTCAAATGTTACTGTACAGCTAGATATGCAGAAGGGGAATTCACCAATCAACAAGGAGTAAGCAAGTATTAAATTAAGCAATGAAGAGTAAGCAAATCAGCAGGAACAAAAGTACAAATAAAAGAAAAAAACTGCAAATGTGGAAAGCTGAAATAAAAACAGAAAAGTGTTGGTATGCACAGCAGGTCAGTCAGGGCCTGAAAAGAGAAAATACAAGTTAAATGTTCTGGATGTATCCCTAGTGAGTTCTGATGAAAGATACATACCCAAAATGTTAACCATTTTTCCTTACTGACTGATCTGCTGTGTACTTGTAGCATTATCCTTTTTGTTTTGTCAGTAGAAGTATACAGCTAAGAAATCTACCAGTAAACAGCGAGTAAGAAGGGAACAAACTGATCAAAAATGCTACCTTGCTTTCTCAGTAATTGAAAGATAATTAAAAATAGTTTTCAACAATTAAAATACACAAAAATGACATGATAATTCCCAGAAAGTACCAGCGTTATTCAGTGCATGTAACTCTGATGGACAACTCCCAGAGTTAAGCTTTAGGCTGACACCTTCTGGGATATGAGATGTATCTGGGCTTTGAAGCAGCAAGTTGCAAGAGATGCTTTGTGAATTACCACTGTCAATCATGTGAAAAGAATTGTACTTTAAAGACACTACATAATTTTATGATTAGACTTTTGAGAAAATAAAGTTAGCCAATCAGATCCAGAATTTTTAAAAATCACATTCGCAGTATTTGACATTATAGTTCTGCACCCTGCCAGTATCAAGCAGACAATCCCTGTAATAAAGCAGAACTAGCAGGCAATGATTAGCCTACTGATACAAATCCTGCTCGTCTTGTGCAACAATACAACTAGAACGTAAACAGGAACAGGAGTTGGCCATACGGTTCCTCGAGCCTGCTCTGCCATTCAGTATCATGGCTGATTTTCTGCATTAACTCTACTTTCATGCCCAATCCCCATGTCCCTTTATATCCAAAAATCTATTGATCTCATTCTTGAATATACTCAATCACTGAGCATCCACAGCTCTCAGGAGTAGAAGATTCACAACCCTGAGTGAAGTAATTTCTCCTCATCTCAGTCCTAAATGGTTGACCCTTGCCCTGAGACTATGGCTCCTAGTTCTCGACTCTCCAGTCAGGGGAAAACAGCCTCTTAGAGCACTTGGCAGGGAATATGCTAAGAATTTTATACGTTTGAATGAGATCACCTCTCATTCTTCTAAACTCCAGAGAATATAGGCCCATTCTACTCAATCTCTCCTGATAGGACAACTCACCCATCCCTGCAATCAATCTAGTAACCATAATAGAGATTGTGCAGAACTGGACAGACTTCACTGGTTGCTGTTTATACCAATGGTTTGTGCATCTGAGTTTATTATAAAGTTACCAGAAGAAAAACTGTAACAAACCCTTGCTTCTCTTGGGTCCAGATTCAACATTCTACTTCTTTTCCACCAGTTTGGAACAGAACATTACAACCAGACACCCCACCCAGACAGTGCTATGGGCATCAGCTAGTAAGATATAGTTATCATCTGGTTAATGACCCTCCTCCTATGTAGGCATTTAGAAACAGAGAATAGGTCAACCTTTGCAGTAAATAATCAAAACTACCATTTGGAATCAAAGGGAAGGTATGGTCTGATGAATTGCTCCCATATCCTAATGACTGTAAAGTGAGATATGTTTAGACTTACTGGCATGTCTCAATCACTCCTACAATGCACTGTCCCCATTCATAATGTCACTGGAATAGAACATCGTATTGTTGCAGCCTTGGTGGAGATTAAACAAAATATCAGCTTCCAGGTTCTCTGTAGTAAACAGTTCTAAAACATAAAACAGCCTAAGAAGTAGGGTTAATGATATATTCCTGGATGTTTCATCACATGATTTCCTGGCTTCAACTGCCCTGCCCCACGTTCTGCCAATGGTCAACCAACATGCACATCCTCACAATGCCCTGTCTTCCTACACCAATCGGAAAGTGAATAGACTCATTACCTGATCAAATTACACTTCACTTACAGTCAAAGTCTTTTTTCCCTCATGTCCAATTTTTTTTTAATGTAACTAATACGAACAGGAGGAGGCCATTCAGCCCCCTCAAGCCTATTTTGCCATTCAATGAGTTCATGGCTGATCTGTATCCTAACTCCATTCACCCACCTTGGCTCCATATCCCTTAGCTAGCAAAAATCTATCAATCTCAGATTTAAAACTATTAATTGAGATTGCATCAAGTACTTGTATGATAAAGTGTTTCCTAAGTACTCCACTGAATGTCTTGGCTCTGATTTTAGGGTCATCTCCCCTTGGTCTAGACTGCCCCATCAGCGAAAAAGGTTTCTCTCTATCTACCTTCAATTCCTGTCAAAATCCTAAAATTTTCAATCAAATCACCCCTTAACTTTCTAAATATTCCAAGTCTAGTTTAAGCAATCCTTGATAACATTCTGGTGAATCTACACTGCACTCTGTCCAAGGTCAATATATCCTTTCTAAGGTAGTGTTCAGAACTGCACACAAAACGATTCAAAGGAAATTTTAGAAAGAACTTTTTTTATTATCCCTATGATTTTTATATTGTGTTTTGCTCACAGCAGTGTCATGAGATTAATCATTAATTCCTGGAGACTCCAGGGCAATTCTGGAAGGTTAGCAACTCTAAGAAGGAGTGATGGCCATGCAGTTCTAGTTAAAATACAGGAATGTTAAGTAGACTGTTATTTCTCTTTAATAGAGCACTGTCATGAGGAATTGTAACCTGAAAACGATAAAATGGTCAAATTTGGGAGGGAGAATGGACCGGAGCAAAGCAAGCAGGAAACAAAATACATTTCTTAATCAAAGCATTGTCCATCAGGCAAGTCCTTCACCAGAGCAACAGCACCAGAAGAGAAACACTTCTTCATGCAAGAGAGAAAGCCCGAAGGGAAGACGGAGCTGGGGCTGTTTTCTCTAGAAAAGGGAAGACTGAGGAGTGACCTGGTAGAGATCTTTAAAATTATGAAGGGGTTTGATTGGCTAGACTTAGAGATGTTTCCACTTGCAAGCAAAATCCACAACTAGGGGCCATAAATAGAAGATTGTCACTAATAAATCTGAGGAATTGAGGAAAAATTATTTTACCCAGAAAGTGGAGAGAATATGAAACTGATTACCACAGGGAGTTGTTAGGCAAATAGCATAGACGCATTTAAGGGGAACCTGGATAAGTATATGAGGGAGAAAGGAATAGAAAGATATGTTGATAGGATGAGATGAAATAAAAAGAATGAGTGGAGGCTTACACGGAGAATAAACACTGGCTTGGACCAAATGGACTGAATGACATGTTTCTATGATGTAAATTCTATGCAATTCCTTGTTAAAACCAGAAGGTTTACTTTGTGGTTTGTGCTGAAAAAAAAAAATCATAGGATCAGGCTTGGATGTGACATCTTCTCCCTGGTTGAATACCTTTCCGATAGGCATTGTCTAGGCTTTTGTAATGAAGAACAACCATTGGGGCAAGTACTTGGAGGGCCATTGATGCCCTCGGAAATGTATCTCAACGAGGAATCAATGTTGAGGAAAGGAGGAGAGGAAATTGAAAACATGACAAATCATCTCAAAAGAAATTGATACAGCAGGGGCACATTCTAGATACCATCTTTGATTTTCCTCAGAACAGTTTGCAAGCCAAAAAATTCTGTTTTTACAGCCTCTAAAAAGGATCTTGTATAACCTGAATTAGAATTTAGCTCATTTGTTGACACTGCATTGACTCAAACAGCTCAACATTTCTAACTTCTCAAGGGCAACTTGGCATGGGCAATAAATGCTGGCCTCGACAGCGATGCCCACATCCTGAAGAACGCTAAAAATAAGGAGGCTAGACAGTAAAGGTTGGCTGTTTACTTGAATGCGTTGTGGACAGTAGCAGGCTCCGTTCTTATCCTCATCTAACCCCCTGCGCGCGCGCACACACAATGTTCAAGAGCAAGAATCCTACTTGATTTTTCCCTTCTTTAACCCAGGGGCACTGAGGCTAATTGCAGCTCCCTACACCCAGCCCAGAAATAGAGCCTGTGGGATCTTGCTGTTTTCAATGGCTCACTGCCTTTACCAACCAAGTAATCTGAAGAAGCATTCTGATGTTTTCAACATGCTTGGGAGCCCACATGCACAGATTCGTTGAGGCTTATTTTAATAATGCTGTTTCTAGGTTCTCCAACTTGATTAACAGTCAGAGCACTGAATGAGTTGTTAATTTTAATCACTGTTCCTTCAGACCCAAGCCCATTACTTCTATTTCTCTTTTCCCCCCCCCCCTTATCTTGGTCCCTTGTGGGACCTTCCCTTTTGTTTCTTCACCTTCCTGATACCCAGTCATTCCATCTTTTATTTCTCCCTTCTCGAATGCTTTGTTCACCTAATTCCTACTACAACCCCATCATGTATTCCTCCTCTGCCTTCCAACTCTCTGGACATCATCCCAGGCTTGTTTTCCCCCTTTGGTAATTCCAGAGCTGTGCTCTATGTCTCTCTCATCATTGGGGCACCTTCGAAGCAGCATCTTCTTCAGCCAGCCTTCCCAACCAGTGCATCTGCTGGGGGCTAATCTTATTGAACTTCATCCTGTCCTTTTCAACCCATTCACCACTGCCCCCTCAAGAGACTGTTGTCAGCAGGTCAATTACAACCCCCTCCGCATTTACATAGAATATCAACTGTACAGCACAGAAACAGGCCATTCGGCCAAACTGGTTTATGCTGTGTTTCTACTCCACACGAGGCTCCTCCCAATCTAATTACTTCTCACCCTATCCCCATATCCCTCTATTTGTACACCCTTGTGTGTGCATCAAGCCTCCCCTTTAGTGTGTCAACGTTATCTGCTTCAACCACTCCATGCGGCAGAGTTTCACATTCTTACCACAGTGTAAAAGAAATTACTGATAAATTCTTTATTTGATCTGTTACTATCTTTTATTTCAACCCCCCCGTTCTGCACTCACCCATAAGCAGAAACAATTTATCCACATTCATCTTAGCAAACCCTTTCGTAATGATTTCCACTACTTTGACTGATTATGTCTCTGTGTGACACTTTGGATACTTTTCTATGTTAAAGGTGATATAAACAAAGTTGTTTTTGCTAGTATGTGCAGTTGTTGAGTGAGGATATGATCTGGCTCAGCTGTAATGCCAGAGTGAAATCATACCCCAGTACTGGATTACCTTGGCGGGGTGAGAGGGCCCACCTCTCGGAGAAAATGGACAGAAGAGGCTATAATCTTTAACATGCTGTGCTCCTGATGTCAGCTGCACATTTGCAAGGAAGTTGATTAGCAGTGCTCAAGTCTCACAAAAAAAATTCCTGTGTTGATATATCCAAACCTGGACCACAATTCTACACTACCCCCTCCCCACCACCATCATCTCTGAACAGACTCCACATTACTGCCTCATGCGGTGTATTTTGGTTCTGACTTCAATGCATTGACCTATAAATATAAAATCTAAACCTTTCCAAAACAATTTTGATTTAAATATAAAATAATTACATTATGCTAGAGTTTGTACAGTGCAGAAATAGGCCACAGTGATCCACAATATACCACAGGTAACAAAACGGTATTGGATACAGATGCCATGGACCAAATGGCCGCCTGCTGTGCCGTATGATTCTATAGTCACAGTGGTAGGCAGAGAGGTGCCAGTAAAACACATTAGGATGTAACAAGTGGACAATATGATGATGACTTTTAACATGTTAATGAGTATATTACTCTTTAAAGAAGTACCCCCCCCCCCCCTCCCCCAACACTTTTTTTTTTAAACCTTTACTAGAGATGCAGCATCAAGCTGGGGCACCATTCTGTTTGTTTGGTTGCCCTCTGCTACCTCACTCATGACCATTTCAAATCTGAACCTATCCAGTGAGCACTGGCAGGCTAATTTACCATGGATAGCATTGCAGCTGACATCCATCCATATGAACTTTCGTTCAGGGAATCAAAGCAGAACAACCAGAACACAAACTCTAAGTATTCCCCCACTACCAATCCAGGGGCACTTAAGCCAATTGCAGTGGCACATAGTTTCACCTCTACCAAGGTCAATTTACTCACTACAGACCCAGGGATTAAATCTCACACTTGTGGCTTTGGATCAGCTGCTACATTAATGCTCACCCATCTGCCTTCACAGCTATCAAAATAACACTTAAAACAGACCTGTCTAGATATTAATACGCAGTAAGTTAATTTACACTGCAAAGAAACATACTTTACGATGCACATTTTCACATTCACCCACAACGATGTTGTCACTGGGTCATCAGCAGTCTTGAGATCATTCATCACTGTCTGACATGTCCCAATTACCGATAGCAGCCACTGTCTGAATTACAGCAGACATGTTGTTTTATAGTACAATAACACAATTGCTGCGGGTTAATCAAAAAAATCTTTGCATTGGTAGAAAACCTGATCCATCCCTACAGCCTCACCCACAAACACTCTAACAGACTCTCCCCTCCTCACTTGACATTTGGCAGCAAGCTTTCACTCCCCAAAACCTCTCCACCTCTCTCCTCAAACCAATGAATCGTACAGCGTGGAAAAAGCCAATTCAGCCCATGGTGCCTGTGCCAATACTTTTCAAAGAGCTTTTCAATTCATCCCATACCCCTGCTCTTTCCCCATAGTCCTGTATATTTTAACCCACCTCTTTGCCCAAGCTATTGGTCACCCCTCCAAATATCATCGTTGGCTTGGCATCTATTTTTGTCTGATTACACCTCAGTGAAGCACATGGAGACATTTTTCTACATTAAAGGCACGATATAAAAGCAGTTGTTGTTGATGATCCAAAATATGGGACACAAACTGTGCTACATTGGGATAGTAATCAATAATTACTGGGCCACTGTTTCCACATTGGTTTGGCCTAGGGAATGGGGTTCTTGGAGACAGGAATAATTGAGGAGAGAATCAGACAACTTCAAAATGGCAGATGGTGCTTTGATGCAGAATTTTTCTTTAATTTGAAAGATATTTGCTGGCAGATCTCAAAAGGAAACCTTAATATGCAAATTTCCAGGAAATCTCCACACACATGTATACACACTGAACCTGCTCATGGTAACTCACAGCCAGGCTTAGAATCAAGCACGTCTTATGTTGTTACAAAAACTAGGAAATGCTGGAAAGCACAGTGAGTCAGTCAGCATGCAAAAGATAATAGAGAGCTTAATATTTCAGGTAAGCACCCGTTTTTATTTCAGGTTTCCAGCATTTCCAGTTCTTTCTTTTCATATTTAAGTAGACAATGCTTTTCCATTTCCTCTCCCTCAACAGTGCAGATTAATCAAATTGGACTCAATAGAATGTGGTCATTTTGTGTGTGTTCATTTTTCTCATCAAGGTGAGGAATGTCAGTGCTGGGGAATGGGACACTTTCACTTGAGGCACCCAGCATCAGCTTGTAGTTGTCCCAACGTACAGTAGGTACAGGACAGGTTAGATACAGAGCAAAGCTCTCCTTACACTGTTCCAACAACATGCCTCAGCCCTAACCTCAAAAGGACACTCTTAATTGCACCAATATGAACAACCCCCAGCTCACTTCTCTTTAGTGAGATTGCCAATGTAGTGTCAATTCATCCAAAATGTTGCAGATTGAGGAATGGGCCCCATGCCCAGTATAAACTGGATTAAGACGTCGCCCAACACATTTTATGAAGGGCCCTTGGAAGAGAAAACTTTAAATATCCAGTCAGGCTGATAGGATGTTTAATTGGAACCCAGAGGTGAAAGACTTGTCTTGAGTCAATTTTTAAAAAGCTCAATGTAAATCATTAATTTTAGCATCTTCCTGAATAAAATGTAACAAGTTTTGGTCCAAACAAAATAAAAAGCAGTTGTGCCTATTTTCTTCAAACCATGATTATCCAGTGTTTACAATAAGAGACTGATAATTATGGAATTTACTTTTCCTGATACAGTATGTTGGTATATTGCAATACTGCAGCATCCCTATACAGTATAAAGCAGCCCTCCATGGACTTTTTTTGGTCAAAAACGAACAGTCTTTACGTGAAGTATCAAGTTTATAACGAATGGCTTTGTCAAAGCAATAGCTGGAGCGAGTGGCTTCTACAATTCACACTGTGTTTCCAGTTCCCACTATCCACAACACAGCGCCCCTGTACACACAAGCCCTCTGCAGCACCGCACTCTTGCTCTAACAGACTGAAGCTAGCTAACATATTCTCGACAGCAACAGCCGTGGAATTCTTTTCAAAGCTGAAATCAAACAATATTCGGGTGCTAAGGATTTAACGGCAGCCCACGTGTTCATGGCCCGTTTTGATTGCGTATTTCTCTCCTCTCTCTTCCAAATTCATGGCTCTAGTTTGGCACCTTTGATGAAGGGAAGCCGTGTTGGAATCCGTTTCTTGTACTGCTCATAGTCTTTGCCGAAAAACTGAATCAGAGTTATCTCCTCTTCCTCGATGCGTTCACGGAAGAAACGCCATGAAGCCAGAGTGTATCCTACCATACAGATGGGGTTACACAAAATTACCTGAAAGAGAGACAGACAATTAGCCCATTACTTGGACAATGTCTGTTAAAGTTTCATCACTAAGCGCACTTGTATTTTGTAGCAGGGGGAAAAAAAGGCTATAATTGCATTTTACTTGTACCACACTGCAATCGGTTGTTGTGGAACTAGTACCTACCACTCACAGCCCCTGGTAGAAGTGGCATTTACAGAGCAGGATATCCTCAAAACTTGCCCGGATTCCACCCCCCACATCTCATTTGATCAGTCCTGCGAAATAAACCGATCCTATGAATCCAAACCTTTGCAGCCCCTTTTCATTGGGTGAGAGAACTCTTCCAGATCCCAATAACCTTCGAAGGCACTTTTAGAGGTGCCAGGATTCCAAGAGTGTAGCACTAATATGCGTGACCTTTCAGTGCCAATCTTTTTTGCTGGAGCTATTGGTGCCCAACGAAAAGAGGTTGGTTGGTTTACAAGTGCCACAAAAATCTGGTCTCATTTCAGAAACGTGGACCCACCTTGATTGTAGTACATAATGTGTCAGCGGCACCAGGAGTAGTGCACTCCTACTCCCGACGGCACACTGATGGTGCGGAAGCCAATGATGAACCTACCTGAGTGCCGATACTCCAGTAAAACCAGCCCACGTAGGAGGGGTGCCTGGACCAGGAGTAGACACCGGAGGTAACAAGCCTGTGGGTCTCAGCCTTCTCATTCTGGACAATATGATTGAAGTTTGACCCAGCAGTCAGCATGGCTGCCTTGCGCAGCAACTCCCCAATCAAGACCATCAGCAAACCAAAGACACTGAGCCATGTGATCTGCTTCAGTTCTGCAAGTGAAAAGCAAAGCAGCTTATTTTTCTCTATAATTAGAACAGAAAATGCTGGAAAACACTCAGCAGGTCAGGCAGCCTATGTGGAGAGAGGAACAGATGTTAAATGTTTCAGGTTGTTGACCGATCATAATTGCAAAATTTTGGAGATTAATAATTTTAAGTACTAAGGCAGTAAAAAGGTGGAGGGGGTTTGATGGGTAGTGAAGGAAAGAACAGTACGTCTGTGATAGTGTGACAGGCAGGATTGATTAGATGACAAAAGGGATGATGTAACATCTTCCCTAGAAGATCTAACATCTTCCAGTTGTGACAAAAGAACACTGACCTGAAAGTTAGTTCTCTCTTCCCACAGATGCTGTTTGACCTGCTGAGTGTTTTTCAGTGTTTTCTGTTTTTATTTCAGATTTCCAGTATTTTGCTTTAATTTTTCTCAATTTCCAATTTGTGATGTAGCCAAAGTCAGTTGTTACGATGGAGATGAGGGAGTGACAAACTAGGACTGCCATTCCTGATATTCAGTGGCCCCTCCTGGAAAATGTACATCTATAGATGTTAGATTGGGCTTAGCTATGATCTCTATCCCGACCCAAGGCAGAGTTTTATCAACATTAGGTTTAGATTCACAGATGAAGAAAGGCTACATAGGTTAGATTGTCATGAAACTGTACCAGAACAAAAGTCAGCACCCTTCAGGAGAAAAGGTGGTGGAATGAGGGGGGAGAGAAATAGCAATTTGGAAAAAAAAACACAAGCAACTGGACAATGGTGTGATTCATGCAGTCCTTATGGTTGCAGAAGTGGGTGGTGGGTGAGACCGTGGTCTACATCAAAAGGATTTCACAACTGCTGCATTCTGCCCAAAATTCCAGGCAGTCAGTAAGACTCCTGTCAGATGCTGTGGTCAAGTGAGTGACCCTCCCCAGAGCCATCTGCCATTTAACTCAGACAACTCCACTGAGATGAGTAAGCTTGCCCGGCATCCCTCACCCCAATGTGAATGCTTAAATTCAGATCAGAATCCAAACTCCAACTGCCGTCTGGTTTCTTTACAGGCCAAATAGGTGAATTGGTCATGAAAGTGCCCGGCCTAACACCAGCCTGCTGGAGAAGGGATTGAATGGTATCCCTAATGTAGGGGTGGCTTTCCCTGGGGATAGGATGTTGTTTAGCAAATGGGTGTGAGGGCCCATTTATAGATTCCTCCCCTGCCATTTGAACACAATCATGCTTATCAGTGGTGAACACAAAGATGTTTCTAGATTAATTCCACTACCCTGGGGTCCTCGTGACCCAGAGGATCATAGGCCAATGGTTTTTTAATTACGAAGACCGAATAAGCATCAGAGATCTCAACATCATCCCATTTTCCATCAAGTGACAAATTGTTTGCATTATTGTTTTGTAGTCAATTATTGCCCCGTACTGATTTAGCACGTCAGTTCCAAAAATTCCCCTCCCATCTGGGATGGTCATGAAAACAGGTGATGGGAGTGCCTAGATCAAACCTCCCACCCACAGTTGGGAAGCCTCTCCCAAGTAGGCAGAGGTTGTCACATTTCTGTCAAAACCTGTGAGCGGTAAGCGTTCCGTTTTGGCTGCAGCATAGCTTTCAGGGTGTGGGGTACGCATGATAGTAACGGCCGAACCTGTGTCAATTAGCATAATCTATTGTCAGCCCCCATTTACAACAGGGATCACAGGTCGCCCGTGACCGTCACGTGGAACCCCACTACTGACTGTTCGAAGGGGGCTGACTTCTCTCATTGGGTGGAGACACTCTACGGGGCCGAGGGTGGCACAGATGGGGTTACCCAAAAAGCACCACAAACCAACTGTCTTGCTTTGTCTACCCCCATGGCATTAGCTGTGGTCATCAGGGCAATCAGTTGGTCTAACTTTTGCTTGACCCCGGATGGTTTCAGATCAGACCGGGGCAGAGGCCCCTTCGTGGAACAGTAACAGTCGCTAGCCATGTGTCCCATTGTACCGCAATTGTAAGATGTCCTCCTTGTCCCCTCTCAGGATACCTCTTTGGGCTTTTCACAATGGCTCTGGCTTTCTTTAGAGGCACAGCCTTTGGGGTGTCCGCACTCGGAGTCTCTTACTGCTTCATATGCGCGTTGGGCAGTATTATCTCAGCCCACTGTTGTTTCAGGTAGGTGGTTATACCCATAGCCTTCTTCACCAGTGGTTGTAGCTGGGCTAGAAACAGTTTTAAATTGTACCTGATCGCTCCCACATGCACCGGGAGCCCTATGCTGAGATCATTCATACAGGTTGTACAATCGATTGCCGAACACCTTAGGCGTCTCATCCTTCTCCTCTAGGGTCTAACCACACATTGCCGTTAGGTATTCAGAGTATGAACCTAAATGGTTAAGGGCAGCCTGAATAACATCTTCTGTAGTCGCCCCCTTCGTCAGCTACAAAATTGACCTTAATGGTGGTCGCCAAAGGACTAAAAAGGATTCTAAGACCTTCCCCTCTAGATAGGGGTGGATTTGTCTAAAGACAGCCCACCGCTGGTTCACAGTTATCAGGCGATCCCCATCCTGCATGGGCCCAGTTCGAGCTAAGCACTCAAATGGAGTATTATCTCCAATTCTAGGCACCGCACTTCAGGAAGGATGTGAAGACTTTAGCGCGGGTGCAGCAAAGATTTACTAGCATGGTTCCAGGGATGAGGAACTTCAGTTACATGGATAGAGTGGAGAAGCTGGTGTCATTTCCTTACAGCAGAGAAGGTTGAGAGGAGATTTGATACAAGTGTTCAAAATCATGAGGGTTCTAAACAGACTAGATAGAGAGAAACTGTTCCCATTGGCAGAAGGGTTGTGAACCAGAGGACAACAATTTAAGGTAAATGGCAAAAGAGCAAAAGGTAATAGAAGGAAAAACCATTTTTGTTTTTAAAACGCAAGTGGTTATAGAGCATGGCTACTTGACCCAAACCCGACGGGACCTGACGACATGTGTCGGGTCAGGTCGGACACAGTGACAGCCAGGACGTCAAGGCGGGAAACACTTCACACTAGTTGGCGGTGAGCGATTCCATCCAAGGTGGAGCACAACCTCTTCAATAAAGTTGGCTATATTCTGGTGGTCGGGTGTGGGAAAAAATGAAAGGACTTGGGCCAGGTCGGGTTTCATTTGTAGACCCGAGCAGGCCTTTAAGTGGTTATGATCTGGAATGCACTACCTGAAAGAGTGGTGGAGGCAAATTCAGTGGTGGCTTTCAAAAGTGAATTGGGTAAGCACTTGAAGTGAAAACATTTGCAGGGCTAGTGCAGGGGAGTGGAACTAGTTGGATTGCTCTTGCAGTGAGCCAGCATGGAATGGATGGGCCAAATAGCCTCCTCTGTACTGTAACCATTCTATGATTCAAACTATATCCGTCAACTACATGTGCTCCTTTTGCTAGAGTGAAGGGTCCGACTGCATTACAAATAAGCCACAGTACCCTACACTAGAGATGCAAAAATAAAAATCACCAATCACTACCAAGCAGTTGCTGCCATGAAGGGAACATCACACAAGGACTGGATTGGGCTTTGGTCTGCATGGTCAAATCATTAACACAATGTCAAATCTCAACAAAATTAACCTCACCAGCAGAGTGTAATTCTGGGTGCATATTATGAAACACACCAGAAATATAATGGACAGGGAAATTCAGTACTGTACTCAGTATCTCAAACATGGCACCACACCCTATGAATCCTAGAACACAACTTGTTGACACACCTGGAAAGAGAAGTTTCTCAATCGTAAATTCCAACCAGGACGACATGGCTGCGAGCGTGTATTCCACACTATGATTTAACAGGAAAGAGTCGAGAGAGAGGGACTTGGGATTGATAACTGCAGTCACCAGGTATTCAGAATAATGGAAAAAACTCAGCGAGCACAAATACCTGTGAAAGAACAAACAGAAATTTGCAGCATTACTCAAATGCAAGAGCTCTTTATCCCAACTATTAAACAGAGAAGAGTCATCACAGGGAATACAGGTACGAGCTAGGGCTACCAGTCAGGGGGAAAGTATTGGAACACTAATTACTCTTCCAATGTTACATCTGCATTCGCTGGGTGCCAGGAAATCACTCAACATCTGAGTGTATTGCTCCCATTTTTATTTTTGCAGATGGTTGAGAGAGAGATTACATTTTTTTTTTTTAAAAACGTACAACACAAGAGTACTTTGGGAGAGCAGCCTTAGAGTCACTGGTCACAACTGTACATCTCCTATATTTAAGTGAATCTTCCATTATATTCCTCACAGTTGATGCTGACGAACCATGTGTTTTAACAGGACAAAATGGCAGGTGGATCTGGAAGGACTGAACAGCAGTGTTACAGAATCGACTTTTAAATCAATGAGCAAAATTTTCGAACACAAGGCAGCGTTGAACAAGTCAGCTTACCAGCCAAAGTGTTGCCATGACGATCCTCCAAAGCTCAGTATTAAACCACAGCCGCAAACAAAGCCAAGGAAACAGGCCCTCACTGCAATCTAGATTAAAAGTCAGGAAATACATTTGAGAAACTGCCTCAAAAAGAGTTCAAGCAAAGCAGTTACAAGTAGCTAGAACAGTTTAAAAAAAGCACAGTTGAGAAATGGGACGTGACCCACTGAATCATCAAAATTACAGCATGGAAAGAGCCCATGAGGCCAATCATGTCTGAATCGATCTCCTAGTACTCCAGCTCACCCAACACGTTCATCTGCGTTTCGAACTCCCATATGTCTGACTTGACCACCTTACCTGCTGGATTACTCTAAACAGCTTGAGGGAGCAGGTCAGGGAGGAAGCTTTGTTACCTCCCAAGTTCCAAGGTAAAAGATAACTCAAAGACCAGCAAAGATTATGGAAGGTGGGGGTGCGGTGGGGAATAGGAGATTAGAAAGCAGCTTAGGAGCTGGACTTTAGGGGTGGTAATCTCCAGGTTATGTTCTGGAACAGAGAAGGTTAGGAAGATTACTGGCTAAAGAGTGGTGTCAGGAGGAGAGGTTTCAATTTATGGGAGCTAGTCCATAAGGATGGGCTACATCTGAATGAAGTCCAGTTGATGAACTGGGAAACTAAGATTCCAAAGGGGCTTGACAGGGTAGACACAGAGGTTGTTTCCCCTTGCTGGGGAATATAGAACACGAGGGCACAGTCTCAGGATAAAGGGACAATCATTTAGGACTGAGAGGAAGAGAAATCTCTTCACTCAAAAGGTTGTGAATCTTTGGAATTTCTACCCCAGAGGGCTGTGAATGCTCCAGCGTTAAGTATATTTAAGGCTGAGATAGACAGATTTTTCGTCTCGCAGGGATTCAGGGATATGGCGAGAAGGCGGGAAAGTGGAGTTGAAGCCAAAGAACAGCCATGATCGTATTGAATAGCAGATAGACCATAGGTCCTGCTCCTATTTTTTATGAATTGGACACAGTGAAATGAAGATTCATTTTAACTAGGATGAAAGGGAGAGAGGGGAAACATGTCAGGTTATATTTTTTAGGAGGGACAGAAGAGGTACAAAAGGAGGAGAGTGAATGCTGGTGAAGGAGGGAATGCAGGGCAGACTAATGCATACAAAAATAGGTTCAGGCAGGATCAATATAATTAGGGATCAAAGATAAAAAGGGACTGTTTCATGAATAGATTTGCTATAGGAGGGAAATAGAAGAGGAAATCAGCGAACAGATCAGGGAGCTGAGTTTGGAATGATATTATTCTAGATTTCAATAACCCATTCATTGATCAGGACAGGGAAAGAGTAAAAGAAGAAAAATAATGTGTGCTGATCAGCTTCAAGGAATATGTTTGTATGTTGAGAGAGAGAGAGAGGTGTTGCTAGATCCTGTTACAAATAACTCACCTACTTGATCTAGTTTGTTAAGTGTAGATAAATACCTCAGCAGCAGCGACCATAATCTGAATAGGTCAACGCTAGCACAAAAGCAAGGGCACCAGATTGGATTAAGGCAGGTTTCAGAAAGGTGAATGAGATGAGGTGGAAAGCAAATGGGGACACTGGATTTTAAATTCAACAATGCAATCTCCTTTAAAAATATATCATTGTTGAATAAATATATATAGCATTAAAAAAAACCTTCAAATTCCAGAATGCCAAGGATATATGAAGTGTTAGAAATAAACTAAAACTGAAGAGGGTATAGGCAGCCTAAAGGTGTGATAAATAAGAGAAACAAATAAAAAGGCTAAGGAAGGGATAAGGAAAGCAAGGGAGGAATTGAGTTTTTTTTTAAATGAACAGTATTCTTCAAATGTATTAGTGAAAGAATTGTCAAATCTGAGGTGAGGTCCCAAGGGGAGAGAATTGTGGGTTTGTGGAGGATAAACTGCGACTGACAACAGACTCAACAAGTTCCAATTTAGACAGTTGGTTCAAATTCTCTGTTTCTGTGCTGTAACTTCTATGCAATTCCATGTAAAAATAGGAAGACAGACATGAAAAATTGGGACTGTGTTTGCTGGAACAAAGAATATTACAGGGTGATTTGATCATGATTAATATATTGAAAGGATGTGACAAAGTTGATGGAAGCAGACTGTTCTGGTGATTGAGAGGTCTAGAATTGAATTATATGTAAAAAATTTAGGACAAGGAGGAGAAGCTATTTTTTTTAAAAAACAAGTGTTGTCAGGCTTTGGAATCCACTACCAGAGTTAATGACTGAAGCAGAGACCAGGTCAACATTTAAGAACAGGTGGTTTTTAAATAGGTGGATGATGGAAAAGGAGATAAAGGGATGTGGGAATAATAAAGTCACATGGGATTAAGACAACCATGGAATGGTAGAGCTGAATGTGTGTTGTAATTTATCACCTTTTAAATAATTAGTCGAAGATCTATTTTAAATTTACTTTTCACAAATTTAAATTTATGGGTCCTTATCCTAAAGACTTGATTTACCTTGAAACTAGATCAACTTTCTCTTATACCAGTCAGTACTTTACATAACTATGAAAGTTCCACCTAACCACCTTCTTTAACAAGATTCTGTTCACCATACAAGAAGCCAACTATTGAGCTCATCCCAACTTGAGCTCAGTGAATCTCACTGGGGTACAGTTCTACAAACACCATTTGCCCTCTGGTACCTCACATAAGTCAGCAACAGTTTGCCAAGGGAAGAATATTGGCCATGATACCTGCTGCTTTTCTCAATAGGGCCAAGGGATTTGTATATCCCATGGCAAACAGTGCTCTCAATTTAGTGTCTCATCCCAAAGGGTGATGTCAATACAACAACTTGTACTTAGATAGCAACCTTCAACAGAGTAAAATGCCCAAAGCCCTTCACAGGAACATCAAACAAAATTTGACAATCACATAAAATGTTAGTACAGATGAACAAAAGCTTGCTCAAATAGGTAAGTTTTAAGAAGTGTCTTAAAGGAGAGAGATTGGTACACAGCCGTCGGCAACACTCCCTGCAATATTAAACTGGTACAACGAGAATAGGGATAACGTTAGCCAGGTGAATAGAGAAACTACCCACTCCAGATAACTGAGCAACACGAGCGTGCTATTCAACTGTTAGAGGCATCACGTCCAGCTCCCTACCCTGTCCGTACCTCCTCGGGGTCATTAGAGGGCGGTGCAATGCAACTGATGAACAGCAGCCGACTTTCCCTTTTACCGCCCGGAACCACCCTTCGGCCAGAGAGCAACTAACTGAGCAAAGACCCGGGATTCCTCCTCCCCCGTCACTCTTTCCTCCGCCGAGGCCTGTCTCCTCCCACCGCTAGCGTTACCTGGTAATGGAGGCCCCGGTACAGCAGCAGTAACAACACGTTAATCACGGCCAGATAGGTGCCGAGCAGCGCGCGGGTGATGAAGCCGGACTGCGCCCCACTAAGCCCCGGCACCAAGGTAACTGACACGCCAAGCGCAAAGCTACCGGCGCTGAGGCGACCCTCAGCAACCAGCCGGCCACCTGCCATCTCCGTAGCCAGTATCGCGAGACTTCACACCAAACACCGCCAGACAAGACAGATCTCGCGAGAGTTCCCGGTATTCACCAAACATCGCCTTAAAAGACGGCTGGCCCGCGCAGCCGCAGAGTATTGGCAGGTTTGCGGCGAGCATTTGGCGTAGATAGGCCTGTAGTGAACACTGAGCACTAGCAGTCCTATAGTGAACACAGTGCATTGGCAACCCTGTAGTGAACACTGGGCACCGGCAGCCCGGTAGTGAACACTGGGCATTGGCAACCCTGTAGTGAACACTGAGCATTGGCAACCCTGTAGTGAACACTGGGCACTAGCAGTCCTACAGTGAACACTGGGCATTGGCAACCCTGTAGTGAACACTGGGCACCGGCAGCCCGGTAGTGAACACTGGGCATTGGCAACCCTGTAGTGAACACTGAGCATTGGCAACCCTGTAGTGAACACTGGGCACTAGCAGTCCTACAGTGAACACTGGGCATTGGCAACCCTGTAGTGAACACGAGGCACCGACAGCCCTATAGTGAACACTGGGCATTGGCAACCCTGTAGTGAACACTGGGCACCGACAGCCCAAAGTGAACACTGGGCACTAGCAGTCCTATAGTGAACACTGGGCATTGGCAACCCTATAGTAAACACTGGGCACTGATAGCCTTATGGTGAATACTGACAACCCCACACTGGCAGATTGCAGCTGGCCCTGGTGAGGCTGCACTCCTGGCACTGGAAACCAGCAACGGGAAACCAAAAGCCGAACACTTTGGAACAGGTGTAGGCCAGTCAGCACCTTGAGCCTGTTCTGCCATTCAATTAAATGGTGGCTTATCTGAACACTTGGAAACACTTAGAAACTGAGGAAAATACATTTGTATTTCTCATTGCCTCCAATCTACAACACAAGAGCAGGACATTTTATCCAACTGGTCTATGCCAGTATTT
The DNA here is from genome assembly GCF_036365525.1 of Heterodontus francisci. Classification (NCBI taxonomy): domain Eukaryota; kingdom Metazoa; phylum Chordata; class Chondrichthyes; order Heterodontiformes; family Heterodontidae; genus Heterodontus; species Heterodontus francisci. Next base: position 18,751,288 of record NC_090407.1, on the reverse strand, counting down.
ATACTCCACACAAGCCTCCACCACTCTAATTACCTCTTCCCATCTTGACCCATATCCCCTATTCCCTTCCTCATGTAAGCATAAAGCCTCCCCTAAATATATAAGAACATAAGAAATAGGATGGCTATTTGGCCACTTGAGCCTGCTCTGCCATTCAATAAGATCAATATTAGGTCAAAATCCTGGAACTGCCTTCCTAACAGCACTGTGGGTGTACCTACCCCACATGGACTGCACCAGTTCAAGAAGGCAGCTCACCACCATCTTCTCAAGGGCAATTAGGGATGGGCAATAAATGCTGGCCTAGCCAGCGACGCCCAAATCCCATGAATGAAAAAAAAAAGGTCATGGCTGATTTGATTATGACTTTCACTCCACTTTCCTGCCTACCCCCATAATCCTTTACTACTTTGTTGATCAAAAATCTGTCTAACTCAGCCTTGAATATATTCAATGACCCAGCCTCCACTGCTCTCTGGGGTAGAGAATTCTGAGAGAAGAAATTCCTCTTCATCTTCAAAAGGAGACCCCTTATTTTGAAACTGTGCCCCCAGTTCAAGATTTCCCCACAAGGGGAAACATCGTCTCAGCAGCTACCCTGTCAAGCCCCCTCAGAATCTTATATGTTTCAATAAGATCACCTCTCATTCTCCTAAACTCCAATGACTATAGGCCCAACCTGCTCAACCTTTCATCATAAAGCAACCCCTCCATCCCAGGAATCAACCTAATGAATCTTTTCTGAACTGCCTCCAATGCAAATATATCCCTCCTTAAATAAGGAGACCAAAATTGTATGCAGTACTCTCGGTGTGGTCTCACCAACGCCCTTGACAGTTGTAGCAAGATTTCCCTATCTTGATACTCCAACCCCCTTGCAATAAAGGCCAACATTCCATTTGCCTTCCTAATTACTCGCTGTACCTGCGTGCTACTTTTTGTGATTGTACAAGGACAGCCAGATCCCTCTATCCTGCAGCATTCCACAGTCTCTCTCCATTTAAATAATATTCTGCTTTTCTATTCTTCCCACCAAAGGGGACAACCTCACATTTTCCCACATAATATTCCATCTGCCACATTTTTTCCCAAACACTTAACCTATCTATATCCCTTTGTAGACTCTTTATGGTTCTCCTCACAACTCGCTTTCCTGCCTATCTTTGTATCGTCAGCAAATTTGGCTACAATACACTCAGTCCTTTCATCCAAGTCATTAATATAGGTTGTAAATTGTTGAGGCTCCTCCACTGATCCCTGAGGCACTCCACTAGTTACAGTTTGCCAACCTGAAAATGCCCCATTTATCCTGACTCTTTGTTTCCTGTTAGTTAGCCAATGCTCTATCCATGCTATTACCCCCAACACCATGAGCTCTTGTGCAGTAACCTTTTATATGTCACATTATGGAACGCTTTTTGGAAATCCAAATACATTACATCTACTGGTTCCCCTTTATCCACCCTGCTTGTTACATCCTCAAAGAACTCTAATAAATGTGTCAAACATGATTTTCCTTTGACAAAACCATGTTGACTCTGCTTGATTGTATTCTGATTTTCTAAATGTTCTGCTACTACTCCTCAATAATGGATTCCAGCATTTCCCAATGACAGATGTTAGGCTATAGTTTCCTGTATTCTGTCTCCCTCCTTTCTTGAATGCAGGAGTTCCATTTGCAGTTTTCCAATCCGCTGGAACCTTTCCAGAATCTAGGGAATTTTGGAAGATTACAACCAATATCACTTCAGCCATTTCTTTTAAGACCCCTGGATGCAGGCCATCAGGTCCAGGGGACTTGTCAGCCTTAAGTGCCAATAGTATTCTTAGTACTTTTTCTCTAGTGATAGTGATTGCTTCAAGTTCCTCGCTCCCTTTTTCCCCTTGATTTTCTACTATTCTTGGGATGTTTTTAGTGTCTTTTTCTGTGAAGACAGATACAAACTACTTGATCAAAGTCTCTGCTATTTCCTCGTTTCTCATTATTAATTTCCCAGTCTCATCCTCGAAGGAGTCGATGTTTATTTTAGCTACTCTGTTCCATTTTATATACTTGTAGAAGCTCTTACAGTCTGTTTTTATATTTCTCACTAGCTTATTCTCATATTCTAATTTCTCCCTCTTTTTTAAGTCATCCTTTGCAGGTTTCTAAAATTTTCCCAATGTTCTGGCCTACCCACTAATCTTCACAACATTGTACGCCTCCTGAGTTAGCCACGGATGATGCATCCTTTTTGTAGAGTCTTTCTTTTTCAATGGAATATATCTTTTTCAGAGTTATGAAATATTTCCTTAAATGTCTGCCACTGCTTATCCACAGTGTTACCTATTAACTGATTTTCCCAGTCCACTCTGTCTTCATACCTTTGTAATTGTCTTTATTTAAGTTTAAGACACTAGTTTCAGACCCAAGTTTCTCACCCTCAAACTGAATGTGTTATTCCATCATATTATGATCACTCTTGCCTAGAGGATCCTTTACTATGAGATCATTAATTAATCTTGTCTTATTACACATTACCAAGTCTAAAATAGCCTGTTCCCTGGCTGTTCCTCCAGGCTACCTTTGCCAATTTGATTTGTCCAATCGATATGAAGGTTAAATCGCCCACAATTATTGCAGTACCTTCCTTACAAGCTCCCATTATTTCTTTATACCTGCCTACAGTGTGGCCACTGTTAGGTGGCCAATAAACTACTCCCAACAGTGACTTCTTTCCCTTGCTATTTCTTATCTGATTCTACAAATTGATCTTCTGAGCCAAGATCATTTTACACTACTGTACTGATCTCGTCCTTTTTAGAATTAGAATTAGAATTAGAACATTACAGCGCAGTACAGGCCCTTCGGCCCTCGATGTTGCGCCGACCTGTGAAACCATCTGACCTACACTATTCCATTTTCATTTATTAACAGAGCTAACCCACCTCCTTTTCCTTTCTTCCTATCCTTCCAAAATGTCAAAAAGCCTTGAATATTCGATTCCCAGCCTTGGTCACTCTGCAACCATGTCTCTGTAATGGCTATCATATCCTACCCATTTTTTTTTGTGCTATAAATTCATCCATCCTGTTATGAATACTGTGTGCATTCAGATAAAAAAGTCTTTAATTCTGTCGCTTTACCATTTTTCCCAACTCCTACACTATTTGTTGGTGCACTCTTATGTTTGCACGCTCCATCCCTTTCTGGCACACTGGTTATTATCATCTATATCGCTACCCTTCACTATTGCCTTGTCCTTTCTTGTTAACTTTCTAAATCTCCCCTCATGTGAACCTTTCCCCCCCCCCCCCCAACTATATAGTTTAAAGTCCTCTCTACAGCCCTGATTATATGATTCCCCAGGACACTGGTCCCAGCACAGTTCAAGTGAAGCCTGTCCCAATGATACACCTCCCTCTTTCCCAGTACAGATGCCAGTGCCCCATGAATCGAAACCCATTTCTCTCACACCAATCTCTGAGCCATGCATTCAACTCTCTGACCTTATTTACCCTATGCCAATTTGCTTGTGCCTCAATAGTAATCCAGAGATCCAGAGGTGCATCAACTGCCCTGCTATATTTATTGTATTTTGTTTAACTAACTCGGGTTTCAAGTTTAGAAATATCACTCAATGATAATTTGTAGTTATATTAAGTAGTTTAACTAGTTAGCCTATAAATTTAATACAAAAATCATATCTCCCTGGTACTTGTTCCAACTGCTGCCCCAGTTTTGAGAAAATGAAAGAAACTGTAAACCTCATCAACCAATCATCAAACCTGCTTACCTAATTGATGCCTCTAGTCTTCAGCTCTCAGGTCTCACTGTGTGCCGCTCCCTCTCTTGGACCACTCCTTGTTCTGTAAAAGACTAGAATAGCACCTCTTCCCTCACTGCGCCAAATTCCCGCACTCACTAAATTCCCTACTTAACCAGTCTGTTGAAGCAGGACTCAATCGAACTGGATTTTGTGCTACTTACTTATCAATTCTCTCTGCTTCAACAACTCCATGTTGAAGAGTTCCACATTCTTACCCTTGTGTAAAGAAAGTCATGCTTATTTCTTTATTTGATCTGTTAGTAGCTATATAATGCCCTTGCTCTGCACTTACCCCCAATTGGAAACAGTAAATCCACATTTATCTTGTCTAACCCCATAGTTTTAAAGAGCTCTATCAGGTCTCCTATCAGCCTTCGCTTTTCCAAAGAACCACAGCCTGGTCAATCATTCCTGATAGTTGCATCCTCTCAATTCTGGTAACAACTGTGTAAATCTTTCCTGTATTTTCAGCAGTGCTTCAAAAACCTTTTTGTAGTGTGGAGACTCCAATGTGGTCTAACCAAGATTTTACATAACTTTAACACTATCTACCTGATTCTGTACTTCATTGCTCTGCAAATTATCCCAGTACGTTGCACTCTATATGGCCTTATCAAATTGTGCTGTAGCTTTTAGCTGTTTATGTATCTGTAGTCACAGATATTTTCACTCCTTTGCCCCTTTTAGTTTCTCACCCTCCAAAGAATAAGTGGTCTCTTTATTCCTCCCATCAAGATGAACCACCTCACAGTTCACTAAATTGAATTTAATTTGCCTTTTATTTGTCAACCATGCAAGTCTGATCCCACATCCTTTATGTTTATGGTGCACAACAGTAGTCCCAGCATGAATCTCTGTGGGACATCAGTTCTCACTTTCTGCCAGTCTGAGAAACTTCCCTTAGGGCGGCACAGTGGCGCAGTGGTTAGCACCGCAGCCTCACAGCTCCAGCGACCCGGGTTCAATTCTGGGTACTGTCTGTGTGGAGTTTACAAGTTCTCCCTGTGTCTGCGTGGGTTTCCTCCGGGTGCTCCGGTTTCCTCCCACATGCCAAAGACTTGCAGGTTGATAGGTAAATTGGCCATTATATATTTGCCCCTAGTATAGGTAGGTGGTAGGGAAATATAGGGACAGGTGGGGATGTGGTAGGAATATGGAATTAGTGTAGGATTAGTATAAATTGGTGGTTGATGGTCGGCACAGACTCGGTGGGCCGAAGGGCCTGTTTCAGTGCTGTATCACTAAACTAAACTAAACTAAACAACTACCCTTGTGCATAAAAACATCTCAAAGGAGTTTAACATTAAGCAAGAAACGAAACAATGGACACCCTGCATAGGGAAACTTTGACAGGGTTAGGGTAGCAGTTTCAAAGTACAAGTGAAAAGAAGCATTATGAAAGAGTTTTTAAGGAAAGGAGGGAGGTGAAGGGAACTGCTAAGAGAACTCCAGAGGACAGTTGAACCCACTAAGGGCTGAGTCAGTTACCAACAGTTGTGAAAGAGAGGCTGTGCAGAACAAGAAGCCCAGTGTTAGACAGCTCGATGTGTTAGCTGTGGCCCAGCGGGTAGCATTCACACATCTGAGTTAGGTGGTTCTGTATGGGTTCAAGTGGCACTCCAGGGACTTGAGCACATAATCTAGACTGACAGTCCAATGTTGTACTGAGGGAGTGCTGCGCTGTTGGAGGTTCCATCTTGTTAAACTGAGGCCCTGTTTGCTCTATCACATGTACGTAAAAGGTCCCATGACATTATTTTGATGAAGAACAGGGTAGTTGCCCCGATGCCCTGGCCAATATTTATTTCTCAACCAACATCACCAAGATAGATTATCTGTTGTCATGCAGGCCCCCACCTGCCAAGACTGAGGTACACATTATTTCGCCACAAGAACATTAAAACTTAAAATTGTGGCTTGGATGAAAAGAGGGCCTATCACAAGGAATTGCCAAGCCCCTGACTAGAAAGACATTTGCATACTGGCAGAGACAGTGTTGGAACAAGGGTCCCAGTCCTTGCTTCCCCAATACACAGAAGAAGTGATCAGACCAGTTTAGTCACATGACTAACTGGCTGTTTGAATTTGAACTTGCCACAGAGTGTTTGAAAAGCAGAAAGCTGTTTGCTCCTGGACTGAGGACACCTCTCTCCTGTCTACTCTCATCTCTTTCTCACGGAACTGATGACCCATTGAAGACACATGAACCCCAAGAGAGAAAAGTATCCTACAGTGAGCAAGGTTTAAGAAGAATACTGGGCTCTAGCTAATAGTGTGGTACAGTGGCGCCGTGGCTAGCACCACAACCTCACAGCTCCAGCAACCCGGGTTTGGTTCTAGGTACTGCCTGTGTGAAGTTTGCAAGTTCTCCCTGTGACCATGTGGGTTTCCTCCCACATGCCAAAGACTTGTGGGTTGATAGATAAATTGGCCATTGTATATGAAAAAAAATGATCCTAGTGTAGGTAGGAGAATTGTGGGGAAGTGAGAGAGAAAATGGGATTAATGTAGGATTAGTATAGGTGGGTGGTTGGTGGTCAGCATGGACTTGTTGGGCCGAAGGGCCTGTTTCAGTGCTATATTTCCCTCTATGACTCTAAAAGCAAAACTAACTACAATCAAGGACTACAGCGAGCTCAAAGCACAGTAAAAACCCCTCTTCAGAGATTGTCTCAAACTTTTTACTTTATTTTTCTTCTGCTCTTTTCTGTCCTATTTGCATGTGTGTATCGCATATGCATGTTAGCGTGGAGCGCGGCATGTATCCGTAGTCGTTAACCGTATTTGAGTTTAACTTCTAATAAATTTCACTTTTCTTCTTTAAACCTAAGAAACCTGGTGTACTCATTTCTTTGCCTCATAATTGGAAAGCGGTGAACAAGGATTCACCAAGGGGGAGCTCAAAACACAGTGTGTTTAAAATTAAACCCTGTTACAATGAGACCGGGTAAAGACTGTAAAAGACCCCTAGACACCTTTCTCACCTGGTCATAACACTGATCATTATCACATATCGGTTTGTGGGAGCTTGCTGTGCACACATTAATTGCCGCATTTACAATATGACAAGTGACTACACTTCAGAAGTATTTCATTGACAGTAAAGCATTTTGAGAGGTCATAGTGTCATAGAGTTATACAGCACAGAAACAGCCCCTTCGGCTCAATGCGTCTGCACTGACCATCAAGCACCCATCCAATCTAATCCCATTTTCCTGCACTTGGCCCGTAGCCTTTTATGCTATGGCATTTCAAGTGCTCATCTAAATACCTAATAAATGTTGTGAGGGTTCCTGCCTCTACCACCCCTTCAGGCAGTGTGTTCCAGATTCCTACCACACTCTGGGTGAAATAATTTTTCCTCAACTCCCCTCTAAACCTCCTGCCCCTTACCTTAAATCTGTGCCCCCTGGTTATTGACCCCTCCGCTAAGGGATAAAGTTTCTTCCCATCTATCCTATCAATGCTCCTCATAATTTTGTACACCTCAATCAGGTCCCCCCCTCAGCCTTCTCCACTCCAAGGAAAACAATCCCAGCCTATCCAGTCTCTCTTCATAGCTGAAATGCTCCAGCCCAGGCAACATCCTGGTGAATCTCCTCTGCACCCTCTCCAGTGCAATCACATCCTTTCTATAGTGTGGTGACCATAACTGTACAAGGTACTCCAGCTGTGGCTTAACCAGTGTTTTATACAGCTCTAACATAACCTCCCTGCTCTTATATTCTATGCCTCGGCTAATAAAGGCAAGTAGCCCGTATGCCTTCCTAACCACCTTATCTACCTGTGCTGCTGCCTTCAGTGATCTATGGATAAGGTTCCTCTGACCCTTTGTACTCCCTAGGGTCCTACCATCCTTGCCTTGTTAGTCCTTCCAAAGTGCATCACCTCACACTTCTCAGGATTAAATTCCATCTGCCACAGCTCCGCCCATCTTACCAGCCCAACTATATCATCCTGTAATCTCAGGCTTTCCTCCTCACTATTGACGACACCACCAATTTTCGTGTTGTCTACGAGCTGACTGACCATACCTCCTATATTCACGTCTAAATCATTCGTGTACACTACAATCAGTAAGGGTCTCAGCACCGATCTCTGCGATACCCCAATGGTCACAGGCCTCCATTCGCAAAAACAACCCTCGACCATCACCCTCTGCCTCCTGCCACTAAGCCAATTTTGGATCCACTTTGCCAAATTGCCCTGGATCCCATGGGCTCTTACCTTCTTCACCAATCTCCCATGCGGGACCTTATCAAAAGCCTAACTGAAGTCCATGTAGACTACATCAACTGCTTTACCCTCATCTAGTCATCTCCTCGAAAAATTCAATCAAATTTGTTAGACATGATCTCCCTCTGACAAAGCCACGTTGACTATCCCTGATTATTCCCTGCCTCTCCAAGTGGAGATTAATCCTGTCTCTCAGAGTTTTTTCCAATAATTTCCCGCCCATTGACGTTAGCCTCACAGGCCTATAATTACCTGGTTTATCCCTGCTACCCTTCTTGAATAATGGTACCACATTTGCTGTCCTCCAGTTCTCTGGTACCTCTCCTGTGGCCAGAGAGGATTTGAAAATTTGTGTCAGAGCCCCTGCTATCTCCTCCCTTGCCTCACACAGCAGCCTGGGATGTATCTCATCTGGGCCTGGGGATTTATCCACCTTTAAGCCTGCTAATACAGCTAATACTTCCTCCTTTTCAATGCTAATTTGTTCAAGTATATCACAATCCCCTTCCCTGATCACTACACCTACATTGCCCCTCTCCATAGTGAATACAGATGAAAAGTAATCATTCAAAACCTCACCTACCTCCTCCGTCTCCACACACAGATTGCCTCTTTGATCCCTAATGGGGCCCACTCTTTCTCTGGTTATCCTCTTGCCTTTAATATACTTATAAAACGCCTTGGGATTTTCCTTTATCTTGCATGCCAGTGTTTTTTCATGTCCCCTCTTCGCTCTCCTAATTACTTTTTTAAGTACCCCCTACACTTTCTATACTCCTCTAGGGCCTCCATTGTTTTCAGCACTCTGAATCTGCCATAAGCCTCCTTTTCTTTCCTTATCAAATCCTCTATATCCCTTGACATCCAGGGTTCCCTGGACTTGTTGGTCCTACTCTTCACCTTTACGGGAACATGTTGGACCTGAACCCTCATTATTTCCTTTCTGAATGACTCCCACTGGTCTGATGTAGACTTTCCTACATGAAGCTGCTCCCAGTCCACTTTGGCCAGATCCTGTTTTATCATATTTACATCTGCCTTCCCCCAATTCAGTACTTTTATTTCTGGTCCCCCTATGTCCTTTACCATAATTACCTTAAATCTTGCAGAGTTCTGGTCACTATCCCCGAAATGCTCTCCCACTGCCACTTCTACCACTTGTCCGGCTTCATTCCCTAGGATTAAGTCCAGTACCGCTGCTCCTCTTGTAGGACTTTCTACGTGCTGGCTCAAAAAGATCCTGAGATGATAGGTGTAATCAAATTGCAAGTCTTTCTTTACAGTCCTAATTCACATAAATTAGTGAGTTTGAAAAGTCTGGGGAAATATATTGAGAATAGTAGAGTTTGTGGATGGGGTTTTTACCTTTATAAAATATCAGGATAATGTCATGCAGACCCCCACCTGCCAAGAATGCGGCATATTAATTTTGTCATATGTACATTGATTTTAAACTGTTGCTGGAGTGAAGAAAGGACTTGTTAAAAAAAATCACCCGCCAAGTGTCTGGAAAAGTATTTGCATACTAACAGACAGTGCTTGGAGAGACAAAGGACTATTCCTTGGTCCACTTAACCCAAAATGGGCTGTGATCACCAGACATTGAAGGTGAGGATGGTCACATTCCAGGATGATTGCTAAGATGGCAGAATCCACAAACAGAAATGGTCAAACCAGCTAATCACATGACTAACCTGCTGGGCAACCTGGGGTTTTTTGAATTGTCATAGAGAGATACAACACTGAAACAGGCCCTTTGGCCCACCGAGTCTGTGCCAACTAACAACCACCCATTTATACTAATCCTACATTAATCCCATATTCCCTACCACATCCCCACCATTCTCCTATCACCCACCTACACTAGGGGCAATTTACAATGGCCAATTTACCTATCAACCTGCAAGTCTTTGGCTGTGGGAGGAAACTAGAGCACCTGGCAGAAACCCACATAGTCACAAGAAGAACTTGCAAACTCCACACAGGCAGCACCCAGAACCGAACCCGGGTCGCTGGAACTGTGAGGCTGCAGTGTTAACCACTGTGCCACCCTATACCACAAAGAGGCAGAAGGCTGTTTTGAACTGGAACCTGGAGAAAGGAAGCCTCTCTCGTTCTCTCTCAAGCCAGCGGACCCACGGAAGACATGTAAATGTCAAGAGAGAAAAGATTCCGACCTCGAAACAAGTTGAAGCGTGCACTAGGCCCCAACGAATAGCAAGTCTGACCGGCAACCAAAGACTTCACAGCAAACTCAAAGGACAGTAAAATAGAAACCCATCTATTACCTCAAGCTTTTACCCTTTATACCCTTCGGCACAGTGGCGCAGTGGTTAGCACCGCAGCCTCACAGCTCCAGGGACCCGGGTTCGATTCCGGGTACTGCCTGTGTGGAGTTTGCAAGTTCTCCCTGTGTCTGCGTGGGTTTTCTCCGGGTGCTCCGGTTTCCTCCCACAAGCCAAAAGACTTGCAGGTTGATAGGTAAATTGGCCATTATAAATTGTCACTAGTATAGGTAGGTGGTAGGGAAATATAGGGACAGGTGGGGATGTTTGGTAGGAATATGGGATTAGTGTAGGATTAGTATAAATGGTCAGTGATTATGTGACTATTGACATAATCACTGACCAACGCAAACAGATGGACCGCTGGGTTGAGCACTACCTAGAACTGTACTCCAGGGAGAATGCTGTCACTGAGACTGCCCTCAATGCAGCCCAGCCTCTACCAGTCATGGATGAGCTGGACATACAGCCAACCAAATCGGAACTCAGTGATGCCATTGATTCCCTAGCCAGCGGAAAAGCCCCTGGGAAGGACAGCATTACCCCTGAAATAATCAAGAGTGCCAAGCCTGCTATACTCTCAGCACTACATGAACTGCTATGCCTGTGCTGGGACGAGGGAGCAGTACCCCAGGACATGCGCGATGCCAACATCATCACCCTCTATAAAAACAAAGGTGACCGCGGTGACTGCAACAACTACCGTGGAATCTCCCTGCTCAGCATAGTGGGGAAAGTCTTTGCTCGAGTCGCTCTGAACAGGCTCCAGAAGCTGGCCGAGCGCGTCTACCCTGAGGCACAGTGTGGCTTTCGTGCAGAGAGATCGACTATTGACATGCTGTTCTCCCTTCGTCAGATACAGGAGAAATGCCGTGAACAACAGATGCCCCTCTACATTGCTTTCATTGATCTCACCAAAGCCTTTGACCTCGTCAGCAGACGTGGTCTCTTCAGACTACTAGAAAAGATCGGATGTCCACCAAAGCTACTAAGTATCATCACCTCATTCCATGACAATATGAAAGGCACAATTCAACATGGTGGCTCCTCATCAGAGCCCTTTCCTATCCTGAGTGGTGTGAAACAGGGCTGTGTTCTCGCACCCACACTTTTTGGGATTTTCTTCTCCCTGCTGCTTTCACATGCGTTCAAATCCTCTGAAGAAGGAATTTTCCTCCACACAAGATCAGGGGGCAGGTTGTTCAACCTTGCCCGTCTAAGAGCGAAGTCCAAAGTACGGAAAGTCCTCATCAGAGAACTCCTCTTTGCTGACGATGCTGCTTTAACATCTCACACTGAAGAATGCCTGCAGAGTCTCATCGACAGGTTTGCGTCTGCCTGCAATGAATTTGGCCTAACCATCAGCCTCAAGAAAACGAACATCATGGGGCAGGATGTCAGAAATGCTCCATCCATCAATATTGGCGACCACGCTCTGGAAGTGGTTCAAGAGTTCACCTACCTAGGCTCAACTATCACCAGTAACCTGTCTCTAGATGCAGAAATCAACAAGCGCATGGGTAAGGCTTCCACTGCTATGTTCAGACTGGCCAAGAGAGTGTGGGAAAATGGCGCACTGACACGGAACACAAAAGTCCGAGTGTATCAGGCCTGTGTCCTCAGTACCTTGCTCTACGGCAGCGAGGCCTGGACAACGTATGCCAGCCAAGAGCGACGTCTCAATTCATTCCATCTTCGCTGCCTTCGGAGAATACTTGGCATCAGGTGGCAGGACTATATCTCCAACACAGAAGTCCTTGAAGCGGCCAACATCCCCAGCTTATACACACTACTGAGTCAGCGGCGCTTGAGATGGCTTGGCCATGTGAGCCGCATGGAAGATGGCAGGATCCCCAAAGACACATTGTACAGCGAGCTCGCCACTGGTATCAGACCCACCGGCCGTCCATGTCTCCGTTATAAAGACGTCTGCAAACGCGACATGAAATCGTGTGACATTGATCACAAGTCGTGGGAGTCAGTTGCCAGCATTCGCCAGAGCTGGCGGGCAGCCATAAAGACAGGGCTAAATTGTGGCGAGTCGAAGAGACTTAGTAGTTGGCAGGAAAAAAGACAGAGGCGCAAGGGGAGAGCCAACTGTGCAACAGCCCCAACAAACAAATTTCTCTGCAGCACCTGTGGAAGAGCCTGTCACTCCAGAATTGGCCTTTATAGCCACTCCAGGCGCTGCTTCACAAACCACTGACCACCTCCAGGCGCGTATCCATTGTCTCTCGAGATAAGGAGGCCCAAAAGAAAGAAGTATAAATGGGTGGTTGATGTTCGGCACAGACTCAGTGGGCCGAAGGGCCTGTTTCAGTGCTGTATCTCTAATCTTTATACTTTTCTGTATCTATCTGTGTGTGCGTTTATCGCGTATGCTTGGTCGCGTTGCATATTCGTAGTCGGTAAGTGGATTAGAGTTTAAGATTAATAAACTTCTACCTTTCTTGTTTAAAATCTAAGAAAACCTGTCTGAATTGATTTCTTTGCCTTCCAATTGGAGCAGTGAACAACGATTCACTAATGGAAAGATAAAAACACGGTATTTTAAAAATGAAACCCTGTTACAGTTAAACCATGCAAAGGCCGAGAGGGAACCCCTAGACTCCTTCTCACCTTGTCGTAACAATAATTAGGGTGGCTCTGTAGGGTGTTGGGGAAGGCTATGTTTCTCTCTGGTGATTGATTGAAGAGCCATAGGCTTGTTAGTTCTTGTTTCTTTGTGGGAGATGGCCATCTTCATGAAGAAAGATAATGACTTTACTGAATTACTATGTTCCCACTCAGCAGCCTTTAATAATGTTTTGGTGTCCAACCCCTGTGGGCTTTCAGTTGAGCCACAAAGGATTATGAGTTTAGCTCCAGTTTGTTGCAGCCCCAGTCATTTCTGGTTTTAAATCTCCAATTTAACCAGATGTCTATTGCATGGAGCCACCATGATGATCGCCTAGAGGCAAATTCATTAGTAATGCATCAAGTATACGGAATTGTGTCGAGTATTTCATTGCGATGGGCTGCATTTACACACGAAAAGGAGACTGGCACTTCTTCAGTGAAGTTGCCAAGATCTGGCCCATGCCCATCGTTTCCATGGTTGCAAGCTGAAGCTTTTCAAGATGGCGGCCGAAAGTCTCGGAGCTGGCACGTGATCAGCGTGAGAATCTCGGCCGCCATTTTGAGATGCTGCTGCGCATTGTGGCCACCGGAGGCGTAGGACGGGTGGAGAGAGTGTTGGACAGTTGGGTAGACAGTTACCTGGAGGTGGGGGAAACCTTGGACGAACAGGGGGAAGCAGGAGTCAAATGGTGGTGGAGGAGGAGGGAGAACTCTTCCAAGTAGCGGGCAGAGGGCTACGACGGTTCTGTGGCGCAAGCGCGGAGCGCGGCAGGGTACCGGCCGCGCATGCTCAGTTTCGCTTGACTCATGCTTAAAAATGATTTAAAGCATTTTTATTGAAGGATTCAAACTGGGAACCTCATTCACATCACAGTCAACTACAGTGGCAGTCAAAAAACATCACCTTCCAGGTAGGAAAGCCTAAAGTGAATCACCTAAAAGACAAGTGCATCCTTTTACTGTCAGTCAACAGCCCTCCTGCTTGTAACCTCTACTACTTTGGGAAGATTTATTCAGCAATGAAGGGAAATGGGGCTTTACCCCAGCTTCAAAAGGTTCTGTGACTAATTGCATGCATGTTGTGCTTTGCCGAGTTTCCTAACTGTTCGCTGACGTTTTATTGTGCAGATTTCTGATTAAAATTATTTTGGCCTAAATAGGCCTTTTAAAAAATAAATAAATTCTGGAACTTGAGTTACTGAAAAATTAAGTACCAATTTGAGCTGGATGCAATGTGTGTGTATCAGAATAACAAGTGAATTATGCAGAGTTAACTTGTAATTCATTTTATACAAATGCTTTTCCCCACAATGCCCTAAATTTATTTTTATCTGTGTAACTACATTAAGACAATATAATTTGTTCTATAGGCTTCTTTGAGAGGAAGGCTGAAAGATTCTCAGTGATCCGTGTTATGTCTTCATGTGTAAACTGAGTTCTGTACAGATTGTGTTTATGTTTTTGAGACGGCCCCTGATTTGAAGCTGGGTGTTTCCAAGCTGAACCCAGGTTAGATGAAGAAACAGCCTTGTGACTGAGGGGAAAACAAACAATTTTTAATCGGATACATGTGATTTTTTTAGTTTGTTTAAGTCTGTATAGAGTTAAGCTATCAAAGGAAAAAGCTGTGTGAGTTTGTCATGAAGATACCAGTGAGAGTGTTAAGTCAGAAAAAGGCTGCATGGTTTTCACAGGAAGTCAGCAACAGAGCTGGATGTTGTTGGTTTTAAGAGTCTCCCAAGGCTGCTGAACATAAATAGGAACAAGAGTAGGCCATTCAGCCCCTCAAGCCTGCCCTGTCATTCAATAAGATCATGGCTAATTTGTCCCAGGCCTCAATTCAGTGTATCACTATCAGTAATGTGATGGAGTCAGAGGCTTGGGAGACCAGTGGAGGAGCGTGTGCAAACTTTTGAATAGATAACTTATTGAATTCTGTTAGGTGCACTGACTCTGGTTTCAAAGCTTTTTTTGAGACAGTCCCTGGAAATAAAAAAAAAACTTCAGGGTTCTGGGGAGAGAGAATTGGTTGAAACCAGATAAGAGAGGGTGTAATTTGACCAGAGGCATGTGACTAGAGCTATCCAAATTCAGATTACAAGATTGGAGAGTTCAAGCAGGCTGCAGGTAGAGTTTTGTGGCAGACAAGCTGCAAAGAGTGGGAGCTGATTCTGGGAGCTGGCCATTGGCAAATCCAAGTTGCAGCAGCAGCTTTTGGTGACTTAAAGAAATACTGGTAGATCCACGCCATCAAGACAGTTGTGAGCAGAACTGAGGAGGCTCGGGAGTAGTGCGCTGTTTTTGGTGGAGACTGTACCTGTGGAATTCGGGATTGCAGGGAAACTGCTGTCAGATGAAAATCGGTGATTGCATCTTCGAAGACAGGAGCTGGACATCTACCTGAAGAAGTTGAGTTTTGAAGAACTTTGTGGCTGTTTGGTGCCATTTTTGCTGAGGGACTGCCTAGTAAAAGTGAAATCTTGTCCATTCTGTAGATTCATTTCTTTTGACTTATTGATCTCCACGGGGATCATAATCATGATTACAATTCTTGATTACCAGTTCATGATATCTCGTTGTATGGGAAAGTGGAGAATCATAAATCTTGGGATTTTAGCAGCCAAGTACTTGTGGCACATTGGGATCTGTAGGCCTGAGATGAAAACAAAATCTTTCAAACTATGTCTTGTGCATAACTGCAGCAACCAATGCTACTGGTTTGAGTGTGCAACTAATAAAGACATGAGGAAGCTCTCGAGCCAGACAGACTTACCTTTCTATGGCACCTTCCGTGACATACCAAAATTCTTTACAGCCAATTCAGTACTTTTTGAAGCGTAGGCACTGTAATGTAGGAAACATGGCAGCCAATTTGCGCACGGCAAACTCTCTCAAACAGCAATATGATAATGACCAGATAATCCATTTTACTGAGGTTGAGGGATAAATATTGGCCAGGAGACCAGGGGAGAACATGCTTTCAAAATAGTGTTGTGGGATCTCGTACATCCACCTAAGCGGGCAGATGGGACCTTGGTTTAGCACCTCATCTGAAAGGTGGCACCTCCCACAGTGTAGCACTTCCTCAGTGCTGCACTGGGAGAGTTAGCCTGGATTTTGTGATCGTCTTTGGAGTGGGACTTGAACCCACAATCTTCTGACTTGGAGGCAATAGTGTTACCACTGAGCCAAGGTAATACCAAAGGAGTAAAACTGAAGGCAGTGTTGAGGGAAGTTGTTTTAGTCAGCTCCATTTAAGTTCATTGCTTGTCCAAGCAGAGAATCCCATGGGATCAGGCCTTTTAACAGTGACTCCTACTATGCAGAATCCCAATGTGCATAATCCTTCTCCATTCACTCCAACTGGATATAGTCCCAATGGACCAAACTCAATGTATAGAATTTCAATGGAGCATTGTATTCTCCTACCCTTTCCCAATTAGAGTTCTGAGCTATCCAGGAACTGTTCCCCAGTTATCTGGGGCTACATGCACAGCTTCTGAATATTGGCGGTTTTTATTACATTTGCCTCAATTGGACAGGTGTGGACGCTGGTGTAAAGTCACCTTGTGCCCAGGGTTATCTGTTCTTGTTTAGGATGAGTCACTGATCAAATGATTTGATTGTGGTACAAAGAATTACATTTATCTGCAATTACTTGAAATCCTTACTTTTATGCTTATCAGTCTTCTTCTGCCTCCTTGTCTCGAGAGACAATGGCTAAGTGCCTGGAGGTGGTCAGTGGTTTGTGGAGATGTGCCTGGAGTGGCGATAAAGGCCAATTCTAGAGTGACAGACTCTTCCACAGGTGCTACAGATAAAATTGGTTGTCGGGGCTGTTACACAGTTGGCTCTCCCCTTGCGCTTATGTCTTTTTTCCTGCCAACAGCTAAGTCTCTTCGACTTGCCACATTTTAGCCCCGACTTTATGGCTGCCCGCCAGCTCTGTTGATCACTGGCAACTGACTCCCACGACTTGTGATCAATGTCACAGGACTTCATGTCGCGTTTGCAGACGTCTTTAAAGCGGAGACATGGACGGCCGGTGGGTCTGATACCAGTGATGAGCTCGCTGTACAATGTGTCCTTGGGGATCCTGCCATCTTCCATGCGGCTCACATGGCCAAGCCATCTCAAGCGCCGCTGGCTCAGTAGGGTGTATATGCTGGGGACATTGGCTGCCTCAAGGACTTCTGAGTTGGAGATACGGTCCTGCCACCTGATGCCAAGGATTCTCCGGAGGCAGCAAAGATGGAATGAGTTGAGACGTTGCTCTTGGCTGACATACATTGTCCAGGCCTCGCTGCCGTACAGCAAGGTACTGAGGACACAGGTTTGATACACTCGGACTTTTGTGTTCCGTATCAGTGCGCCATCTTCCCGCACTCTCTTGGCCAGTCTGGACATAGCAGTGGAAGCCTTTCCCATGCGCTTGTTGACTTCTGCATCTAGAGACAGGTTACTGGTGATAGTTGAGCCTAGGTCGGTGAACTCTTGAACCACTTCCAGACCGTGGTCGCCGATATTGATGGATGGAGCATTTCTGACGTCCTGTCCCATGATGTTCCTTTTCTTGAGGCTGATGGTTAGGCCAAATTCGTTGCAGGCAGCCGCAATCCTGTCGATGAGTCTCTGCAGACACTCTTCAGTGTGAGATGTTAATGCAACATCGTCAGCAAAGAGGAGTTCCCTGATGAGGACTTTCCGTACCTTGGTCTTCACTCTTAGACGGGCAAAGTTGAACAACCTGCCACCTGATCTTGTGTGGAGGAAAATTTCTTCTTCTGAAGACTTGAACGCATGTGAGAGTAGCAGGGAGAAGAAGATCCCAAACAGTGTAGGTGCGAGAACACAGCCCTGTTTCACGCCACTCAGGATAGGAAATGGGTCTGCTGAATTGTGCCTTTCATATTGTCATGGAATGAGGTGATGATACTTAGTAGCTTTGGTGGACATCCGATCTTTTCTAGTAGTCTGAAGAGACCACGTCTGCTGACGAGGTCAAAGGCTTTGGTGAGATCAATGAAAACAACGTAGAGGGGCATCTGTTGTTCACGTCATTTCTCCTGTAGCTGGCGAAGGGAGAACAGCATGTCAATGGTGGATTTCTCTGCTCGAAAGCCACACTGTGCCTCAGGGTAGACTCGCTCAGCCAGCTTCTGGAGCCTGTTTAAAGCGACTCGAGCGAAGACTTTCCCCACTATGCTGAGCAGGGAGATTCCACGGTAGTTGTTGCAGTCACCGCAGTCACCCTTGTTCTTATAGAGGGTGATGATATTGGCATCGCGCATGTCCTGTGGTACTGCTCCCTCGTCCCAGCACAGGTAAAGCAGTTTGTACAGTGCTGAGAGTATCGCAGGCTTGGCACTCTTGATTATTTCAGGGGTAATGCTGTCCTTCCCAGGGGCTTTTCCGCTGGCTAGAGAATCAATGGCATCACTGAGTTCCGATTTTGATGGCTGTACGTCCAGCTCATCCATGACTGGCAGAGACTGGGCTGCATTGAGGGCGGTCTCAGTGACAACATTTTGCCTGGAGTACAGTTCCAGGTAGTGCTTAACCCAGCGGTCCATTTGCTTGTGTTGGTCAGTCATTAGTATCCTTTGGTTTTTAACATCTCTTGTCTTAAATTTCTTTTACCTGTTTTTTTCTAGATTTGAAACTGAAGTTAGGATTTGTGACATTGCTGAAATGAGTTTCCACTGTTATTTAACTGTTAGAAATAAATAGTTAAAGCTCTCTTTTTAGAGTGGAAACAGGGTGGATGGGCAAGGAAATGGTAACAGTGACATGCTGGGGCATTATAGATGTGCTTCTGAGTTTGGGGCCTTGACATACTGAAGGGACAGTGTAAAGGGAACTGTACTCTGTATCTAATCTGTGCTGTACCTGCCCTGGGAGTGTTTGGGGCAGTGAAGAAGGTGTTTTACTCTGTATCTAACCCACGCTGTACCTGCCCTAGGAGTGTTTGGACATTTCAAATAATGTGCTTATCAATGATGAATAATGCCTCTGTTTTTTTTAGTCATGGAAGACCACTTTTCCGAACACAGCAAGAAAATTCTTCATGCTTTGAACAAACAACGGGAAGATGGTAAATTTTGTGATGTTACACTGGACCTCGGTGGCCATTATTTAAATGCACACCGCAGTATCCTGGCCTGTTGTAGTAATTTCTTCTCCAATATCTATGGAGCTGGCACATCCACTGAAATCAACCTTCCTGATAGTTGCACTGGTGTCTTGGGGCTTCTTTTTGACTTTATATATACAGGTGAACTTCAGCTGACCCAAACTAATGTTGCCAAGGTGCTCAGCGCAGCAGAACTCCTTTCAATCCCTGACGCTATTCAGGCTTGTCGCCATTATCAGCAGATGTTCATAGAGAATGAGAGGAGGAGTGAGGAAACCTCATGTAGCCAACCAGCTGCTGAGGATGGACCTGTGAAGGTACCAATAGACACCACAAAACAGACTAGAAAAGTTGGAACTCCTGAGAGACGAATCTCAAATTTCGAGTTCAGACATCTTAGCAGAAGGAGCAACAGATACAACCAGAAACAAAAGCTCAACTTGCTGACTGAGAAACAAAAAGACAAAATAAGATGTTTTGCTATTCAGAGAAGGTCTAGAGAATCTTTCACATCCCCTGGAAGTCAAAATTATAAACAGGTAGAGAAAGCCAAGGAAGGTGGTCTAAGAGACAGCAGTGAGGAGAATAGTCATGAGAGCACCAATGGGAACAGTGACCCTGCATTGGACATGGGCATCATCAAAGTGGAAGAAGACGAGGAGGATGAAGGTTTGAACGATAAAGGCGAGCTAGACCATGACTACATTCCATCCAGGAACGTTTGTAAGAAACGGAGAAAAGCTGGCACGCTGGGGGAGACCACACAGGGACTGGACAGACAGAAGCTCAAAACCTCGTCGGACCCAGTAAACAGAAAAAGCGAACCTGTAGAGTGTCCGACTTGTCAGAAGAAGTTTCTCAGCAAGTATTACCTCAAAGTTCACAACAGGTAATCCCAATGCTCACAGTCACAACTTTTAATTGTTGAAGAAAATTGGAGATGTTGTTGTGTCATGTCTCTGTAATATGGAGAATAATGGAAACCCAGAAGCAATTGAAGGCACCTCATCACACTGACTTCATTATTCAGGAGAGCAAACCGTGAGTGACTTATAATCATCTGAGATCAGGGATGAGATTGCTGGCCTAAAATCGCTCCCATTTATCTATTTAAAAAAAATTATTGAATGCTATGGAGGTGTCAACACTTTGGTGTGTTTGTGTTTTGGGGGAAATGTTGGCCAAGATACTCTATGCATCAGGTACAGGGGATATCCTGACTGATTAACGGTTGTAGGGTAATCAGTCCTGTTTGGTTTGAGTGTCAACCTCATTTCATCACACGAACAGTCAATCAAATTGTGTGGTTACAGTAGGGCTGGGGTTACGGGCCTTGATTTCCGCTCCCCCACCTCTCTCGCTATCACCACCTCCCAGAGTTTGAGTGACAAAACTGCAATTTCTTTCCATACGCTGGCCAATGGCTATATTCCAGTTTCATTGAGGAGAATATTTGTACCAACTGTTGAGAGATTTGGGGCAGGGCAGCTTGTAGATCGTGGATTTTAACGCAGTCAACACTAAAGCGGAATTGCAAGGCATTCAAAACGGGGAATATTAAAACAACCTCTGCACTACTTATATGCACTACTCTTGCAATACTCTCTGTACATATTCATGGTGAATAAAGATCAGTAACAGTTCAAAAGAAAATATTAGCGTGGGAGGGATAAGGGAGTAGTTTTAATCTAAAGTGCTTTGCAGGGTCTGAGAAAGTATGCAAAAGAATATGTGGTCACCTACAGCCTCTTGGGGCCCACTGACTCAAATGATGTATCCCGCAGGTCTGTCTGTTGAACTTGCTCATTATCGTCCCTGTGTTTGGATGCTGATCCCGGTACACACAGCTTTTGTAATTCAAAGCTCATTGAAATGGCATCTCACAGTAGTCCCAACATCGCGGGCTCCTGCTGAGTCTTTCGGAAGCAAAGCATTCATTAACTTCATAGAATTGTAGAAGACTGATGGGGGCCATTCGGTCCATGGTATCTGTGCTGGCTCTTTGAAATATCTATCTGATTAGTCCCATTCCCCCGCCATATAGCCCTGAAATTTGTTTCCTCAAGTATTTATCCAGTTCCCTTTTTGAAAGTTACTGTTGAATCTGCTTCTAGGCACTGCATTCTCAATCATCACAACTTGTCGCATAATTTCTTTTCCCCCTCATGTTGCCTCTGGTTCTTTTGCCAATCACCTTAAATCTGTCTCCTCTGATTATCATTAGAAACAGAATAAATAACTGTTAAAACACTTCAAGATTGTGAACACCTCTATTAAATCTCCCCTTAACCTTCTCTGTTCTAAGGAAAATTTTCTGGGGAAAGTATTTTAAATTTAAAAGCAGTTCCTTCTTGCTGTTCTTAGTGAAATTCCCTCTTAAATAGGATAGGAAGGTCCTACTCACCTTGGTTAAAGGGTGCATAACCAGGGAGCATAGATTTAAGCTAAGAGGTAGGAGTTTTGAGGGGATTCAAGGGGAAACTTTTTCACCCAGCGGGTGGTAGGAAACTGGAACTCGCTGTCTGAAAGGCTGGTAGAGGCAGAAACACTCATCACCTTTAAAAAGTACTTGGATATGCACTTAAGTGCTATAATCTACAAGGTTACAGTCCAAGAGCTAGAAAGTGGGATTAGGCTAGATGGCTACTTGACAGCTGGCATGAACATGATGGGCCGAATGGCTGCCTTCTGTGCAGTAAATATCTATGATTCTATGACTTTTGACACTTAGCGTTCAAATTCTATCTGCCTGTTGTATAACCACAGCATACCTCTTGACTCCCCAAAGCCTGTCCACCATCTACAAGGCACAAGTCAGGAGTGTGATGGAATACTCTCCACTTGCCTGGATGGGTGCATCTCCAACAACACTCAAGAAGTTCGACACTATCCAGGACAAAGCAGCCTGCTTGATTGGCACCCCATTTACAAACATTCACTCCCTCCACCACCGATGCACAGTGGCAGCAGTGTGTACCATCTACAGATGCACTGCAGCAATGCACCAAGGCTCCTTAGAAAGCACCTTCCAAACTCGCGACCTCTACCAACTAGGACAAGAGCAGCAAATGCATGGGAACACCACCACCTGCTAGTTCCCCTCCAAGTCACACACCATCCTGACTTGGAACTTTATCGCCATTCTTTCACTGTAGCTGGGTCAAAATCCTGGAACTCCCTTCCTAACAGCACTGTGGGTGAACCTACCCCACATGGACTGCAGTGGTTCAAGAAGGCAGCTCACCACCACCTTCTCAAGGGCAATTAAGGATGGGCAATAAATGCAGGCCTGGCATGTGATGCCCACATCCCATTAATGAATTAAGAAAAACAATGGCAGCGAGCAGTTCAACATATGCTATACTTGCTCATAAAGAGCATTACTCACTCAAGTTGTTATTTCTGACTTGAGAATGAACCCCAATTTATTTCACAGTTCCCTCTCTCTTCCTGAGATCACTTCTCCAGTATTGCCTCTCAAACCCATACCTCCACCATCTAGAAGGATAAGGGCAGCAGGTGCATGGGTATGCCGTTGCCTGTAAGTTTTCCTCCATGTCACACAATACCCTGACTTAGAACTAATTCGCCATTCTTTCATCATTGCTGGGTCAAAATTCTGGAACTCCCTCCCTAACAAAACTGTGGGAGCACCTGAACAACATAGAATGCAGCATTTCAAGAAGGTAGTCCACCACCTCAAGGGCACCCAGGGATGGCAATGGTTTCCAAATCTGGACAGATTTCTGGAGGTTTCATCACATGACCTTTTGGATGGCACAGTGGCTAGCACCGCAGTCTCACAGCTCCAGCGACACAGGTTCGGTTCTGCGTACTGCCCTTGCGGAGTTTGCAAGTTCTCCCTGTGACCGCGTGGGTTTCCGCCGGGTGCTCCAGTTTCCTCCCACAGCCAAAGAATTGCAGGTTGATAGGTAAATTGGCCATTGTAAATTGCCCCTAGTGTAGGTAGGTGGTAGGAGAATTGAGGGAAGGTGGGGATGTGGTAGGGAATATGGGATTAATGTAGGATTAGTATAAATGGGTGGTTGTTGGTCAGCACTGACTCGGGCTGAAGGGCCTGTTTCAGTGCTGTATCTCTCTATGACTCTAAATGCTGGCCTCGCTAGTGATGCCCACATCCTGTGAATGATCAAAAAAAAAGATAAATAACGAAATGTTTGTTTGTTTGAGTCATCTTAACTGATCCACCCAGAAAGACCCTATAGTCTCTTTCCTCCACCCACCTCCCCCAACCCTGCCTCACAACTGTTCCTTAAATTGTTGTAAGATTTTGCCTCCAGTCTATTCTGTGTGTTGATCACTTTGTGAAGGACTTCCTTGTCAGTTCTAAGTTTGCCTTTTGCCAGTTTAAACCTGTGTTCACTCATACTAATCTCACAGTTTAGTTTGAAATATGCTTTGAATCAGTCTTTTCTACGTTACCATCTTTACTTCTCTCTCTCGGCTGAAGAACTGAAGTATCTTTTCTCATAACTCTGATGTCTGATACTGGGAGTTAGTCTCATGGTTCTCTACACCACTTCCTCAGCTTAAATGTAACCAGAACTGCGCATAGTTCCTAAACTGTTGAAGTGAATTTGGGATAGTTATAACTGTCTCAGTGTTGAGTTCAACAGCTTCCCTCTTCTCACTCCTCCCCCACAAATGACATATCTAAAATAAAAACTGAAGCTGTTGGAAATACAGAGTAGGTCAGTCAGCCACTGAAAGAGAAAGAAGTTAATGATTCTGAGGAAGAACTTTTATTGGAAGGCTTAAAACATTATTCTGTCTTTATATTGCTCATTAACTTGCTTGTGTATTTTCTGTTTGTGTTCCCAATGCTGAGACAGTCTTTATTGCATTTTGAGGTAACTCTTGTACATGATTGATTTGCCTTTTAGGAGACATACAGGAGAGAAGCCGTTTAAATGCAGCAAGTGTGGAAAGTGTTACTTCAGGAAAGAAAACTTGCTTAAACACGAGGCTAGGAACTGCATAACCAGGATGGGCGCGGTATGGAAACTAGGTTTTTAAACATCTTTTTTAAACTGGGTATGTTTGGGTGAATGTGTTAATCAAATTAACTGTCGGTGGCAAGTTTTAGCATTTAATCCATATCTGGCATCAATGTGGTCTTGAAGTTGTATTTACATTTCTTGTTTTCTAGTATAAATTATGTGCAGCTGGAAAGTGCTGCAATTAGTGCTGTTGCCTCATAGGTGGATAAATTCTAAATCAGAACACGCAGACCTGTTAACAGCAACTTCAGATTGATGGAAATCAATGGGAACAGGGATTTAAGAAAATAAAAACTTGCATTTATATAGTGCCTTTCTCAACCTCAGGACATTCCAAAGCTCTTCACAACCAATCCATTACTTTGAGGTGTAGTCACTGTCATAATGTATGAAATGCGGCAGCCGATTTGCACGCTGCAAGACCCCAGAAACAGGAATGAGATAATGACCAGATAAATCCATTTTAATATTAGTTGAGGGATAAGTATTGTCCCCTGGGTCTTGGACAACTCCCCTGCTCTTCAGAATAGTGCCTTGAAATCTTTGTCGACCTGAGGGGGGCAGACAGAACCTCACATTTGATGTCTGATTTGAAAAGCCAGTGCAGCGCTGGAGTGTAAGCTTAGTTTATATGCTCTTGTCTCTAGAGTGGGGCTTGAACCTATAACATTGTGACTCTGTTGAGAGTGTTGCGCACTGATCAAAAGGCTGACATCTGCTTAAACTATAAAAATGGCTGCTGACACTCCAGTGCATGTACCTGTGCAGCTGGGCAATTATAGCTGTGACATCTTAGTGTACTTAGAAAATATAGCTTGCTCATCACTTCTGTCCTCACTGACCATCATGGGCCCCTTTCCTCCAATGCACTGACTTCAAAGTCCTTGTTTCCTCCTCCTGCCCTACATCCTAACTCTTGCTGTAATGTCTTCAGACTGTGGCATTCTGAACGGTCCCACTCTGCTCAACCATCAGTAGCAGAGTTGTCATTTTCTGATTCTCATTCTATCTCGGAACTTACTCCCTGAGTCCTTCCTGCATTACTACTGTCCCATACCTTTTAAAACCTCCTCAAAGCCTGTGTTTTCAACTGTACTTCCCATCATCTCTCACAATTCTTCACTGTTGCTTGATGTCCTGTGTGAAGTGCCTCGGCGGGAGACATATTATCCTGTTAAGTGGTGCTGCATTAATGCATGTTGTCAGCACAATGAGAACAGGCCTATTGGCCAACTAAACCTCTTCCCTCTGAAGACCAGTCTTATTCTGACCATGGTTTCAAATGCTTTTTTCCATAGATTTACACTTGTCATGAGTGTAAGGAGACATTTAAAAGAAGGATTGAGCTGAGGAAACACCTGATATCTCACACGGGTGAGATGCCCTTCAAGGTAGGTCCGATGTCACTGACCAATTGCGTCAACTGATCTGGGGTTAGCATTTTGGAACTACAATTGGCCTCAGTACCCCAGGATTCGGGGTGGTGGGGTTTGGGAATAAGTCTGGACTCCCCTTCCTAGTGACTATCCAGCATTCATTGTGGAGGCATTGACCGTGATCTGGGTGTTGAGGCTCAGTAAGAAGGTGTAGCCAGTTAGGTTGGTGCCAATTGAACCAGAGGACAGCAAAGCACAATGCCTGGAGAATAAAAGAGGCGGGAAAATGAAGCATGCAGCACAGAAAGAGGCCATTTGGCCCATCATGCCTGTGCCAGCTTTTTGAAAGAGCTATCCAATTAGTCCCACTCCCCCTGCACTTACCCCGTAGCCCTGCACATTTCTACTTTATCCAATTCCCTTATAGAAAGTTATTCAATCTGCTTCCACCACCCTTTCAGGCAGTGCACTCCAGATTGCAACAACTTGCTGCATTAAAAAAAGTTCTTCATGTTACTTCTGATTCTTTTGCCAAACACCTTAAATCTGTGCGCTCTAGTTACCAGGCCTTCTGCCACTGCAAACAGTTTCTCCTTATTTACTCTTATCAAAACTCCAAGATTTTGAATACCTCTCCCCTTAACCATCTCTACTCTAAAGAGAACAACTCCAGTTTCTCCACATAACTAAAGCCCCCCGTCCTTTCTGGTGCATCTCCTCTGCACCCTCCCCAAGGCCTTGACATTCTTCCTAAAGTATGGTGCCCAGAATTGTGCACAAACCTCCAGCTGGGGCCCAACGAGTATTTGATAAAGTCTTACCATAGCATACTGAAAGATGATGCAAAGTCCAAAAAATAATCAGGCAAAATGCTGAATAAGTGCAGACGTCCGATGTAGGTGTAATCCATAAGCAGTACACCATCCATGCAGGCAGTATATAGTGTGTATATCTGCCTCACAGTGATGCTAGATGTAGTAAAAGCATCTCCTTTGATGCCAGCAGAACTTGCTGAATTGCAAATATCAACTCCTCTGTCATAGGACAGCAACAGGCAGAGAGAGCACTAACCTCACAATGTCTTAACAAAAATTGTGCTTTTGATCCTGCTTGCCTCCTTTCAATTCTGTTGATTCTCTGTTTTAACCCTTTCAGTGCCCCTCATGTCCTCAGCAGTTCATGCAGCAGAAACACCTGCAAAGTCACATGATCAAATCTCATGGAGCCCCCAAACCCTACCCGGTGAGTAATTCACGTTAGTCATAATAGACTCACATTTATGCGGTAGCTAAAAGCCCTACATAAAGGAGTCCAGTGACAGTTACATAGCCAAACCTATAACAGCTACATCCCATTAGATACTTGAGATGAATGGCCTGTTGACAGGATAGAGAGGCAGGAGAATAGAAAAGGGGTGGAATAAGGTGGGATAATAGATCCGGGTGGAAAGGCTGTCGGATGGAAGGGGGCGGTAGTAGGAAGCATTAAAAAAAAAAATGGGTTCCACTCTGTATGGAGCTCAGGGCCAACCAGTTCTCTAGATGTTGTGTTTTGGTGTTTGCTGTCAGATCTGAGGAAGGCAGTTTGTGGAGGCAAGGTCCTTGCTACCTGAGTTTTTAATAAATCAGTCTGGGGATTGGGACGTCGCTGGCAAAGCCAGCATTTATTACCTGCCCCTAGTTGCCCTTGAGAAGAAGGTGGTGTGTCTTCTTGATGAACCACTGTAGTCATGTGGTGAAGTTACTGCCACTGTACTGTTGGGTAGGGAGTTCCAGATTTTGACCCAGTGACAATGAAGGGACAGCTGACATATGTCCAATCTGTGATGGTGTATGACTGAGTGAAACTTGAAGGCGGTGGTGTTCCGTGCACCTGATGTCCTTGTCCTAGGTGGTAGAGGTCATGGATGTGGGAGGTGCTGTCCCAAGAAGTCTTGGCAAGTTGCTGCAGGGCATTCTCTAGTTAGCAGCCATGGGGTGGTGGATGGGTTGGTGGGATGATTGTGGGAGTTGAAATAAGAAGGGAAAGGAGCCAAGTAGAGGGGCACCCCAAAGAAGAGATGCATAAAATATATTAGCAGAGAGCCTGAATGACTGACTGATTCAATTGGTATATGCACCACCAGGCATGGTACCAGGGTCAATCCTTTGTCGTTTGCAAATCTGTGCCAAGGGCAGTGAGGGGTACTAAAGTCAGACTTGATGCCCCCACCCAAGGAGCCTGATCACTACTGTGTACCCTGCTGGAAAGTGCTGCACATGAATATCGGGTAAGAACAGGATTGGGCTCAGCTATAATTACGGAATATGATTACTGATGCTCGCTGTACAAGTTCGCACAGGGCATGCCCACTTGTCCCGAGGTGCTGGACAGCTGCTTGGTGTCTGTGAATCTGTAACCCAATATGAGTCCTTGCCTCCCAAGAGCAGCAATGAGGCAAAAAGATGGATTAGAAAACAATTAAATTGTCGTATGTTTCTTCTTCGTAGTGTCCCACTTGCTCCAAATGTTTCCATTCGCGCAATGATGTGCATCTGCATGAATTGTCCAAACACCAGAAGGAGAAGCTATTTGTGTGCGAGGAGTGTGGTCACAGAGCTTTCACTCGTCATGGCCTGCAGATGCATATCAAATCCAAACATAGGTACAGTATATGTGCAAGCATTCTTCTTTATGTATTGAGGTGGTAACAAAAGGAGACTGTGTACACAGATGGGGTTAGCACAGATCTTTTGGCAACAATTGAAAATGGAATGGGGGAAATAGAGTGCTGAAATCTACACTTGCTCGAAATTCATGTCTTTAACTGTAGGTTCAATCTAAATTGTTGCCAGCAAATTACTTAATTCTGGTTTGTTTATAATCCACACCTGCGAGAGGAAGGGTCATGGTTATCGAGAATCATGTAGCAGTTACAAAGACAATGCAGAGATCTTACATGGGAGTGGGAAATTGTGGCAGGGGAGAGTTTGGACAAAATGTCCTTTTCCTATTGCAAGCTTTCTTAGACTTGTTTGAAAATAGTTGCTTGGTATTTATCAAACAGGCTTGGGTGAGTTGTAACTGAATTGAAGTGTGTTCTTAAATCAAAAGATGCACCAGTGCATGTCTGATTCACCCATCTGTCTGCCCACTCACTCATTGTCACCTGCCTGCCCATTTGCCCACAGATCAGGTAGTTGACTGATGGCACACGGCCTGGGGAGAAGGTGCGGTCTGCTCCACTGCACCCACATTGTCAGGCCCTCGACTGCATGTGACCGAGAATAATGGACAAGAAGCAGCAATCACAAAAACACAGTGGTCAGCAGGCTCAGGCAACATCTGACCTCCTTGATTAGATATTTTCAATGGTAAATCCGTTTTTAAAAAAAACGATATTTGGGAATTTCCAGGGCTATTTTCAATTCCTGTTTGGGCAATTGATGGCATGGTGGAGGGAAGTGTTGGGGACATGATCGCTGATGCAAGACATTGCAATGATTAAATTCTGAGACAATAACTATAGAATTGCCAGAATGTAGTTAAAATTTTTAATAAAATTTTTTTCCATATGACAATATATAACAGATTTAAGATAATTGGTGAAAGAGCCAGAGAAGAGGTGAGAAATCTTTTTATATGGCGTGTTATGATCTGGAATGCTGTGCCTGAAAGGGTGGTGGATGCAGATTCAATAATAACTTTCAAAAAGGAATTGGATATATTCCTACAAAGGTAAAATTTGCAGGGCTATAGGGGAAGGGCCAGGGAATGAGACTAATTAGATAGTTTTTTTTCAAAGAGCTGACATAGGCACGACAGGCTGAATGGCCTCCTGTGCTGTATAATTCTGTGAATTGTTAGTTGTGGAATAGAAGTGCATTGCTTCTTTTCATCTTCTCGAAAGAAGGGAATAATCCTCTATTCCCTCCCCTTCCCTGTGCTGTTATACAGTTTGTGTATCTGTGTTTGCTGCTGTGTATCTAAGTACAGGAACAGATATGGGAGATGGACAAATGGCTTATGTGTCCAGTACCCCAGACTGCATACAGTAACTATTTAAATTGTGTATCTACCCAGTGATAGTCCTTGCAATACTTGTACACACGTTGACTTTTCTGGTGTTAGGCACAGTTTTGAGCAAAAAAGACTTGCATTTCTATGGCGCCTTTCACAAACTCAGGATGTTCCAAAGCTCTTTATGGCCAATGAAACACTTTTTTTTGAACTGTAGTCACTTGTCATGTAGGAAAACGTGGCAGCCAATTCACACACACTGTCTACAAACAGCAGTGTGACGATGACCGGATAATCTGTTTTAGTGATACTGGTTCAGATTGAAGAGAAAATGTTGTTGAAAAGGTTGACTGTGGGGTGTGGGGGGGGGGGGGGGGGGGTTGGGGAGGAGGAAGGTGTGTCGATGGGGAAGGAATGATGTTCATTTTGTTTTTGTACCCCGCTGTTCCAGGAATGAGCGGCCATATATTTGTGAATTCTGCGACCGCGCGTTCACTCAGAAGGGGAACCTGAACGTCCATCGTCGGACACACACAGGAGAGAAACCGTTCCAGTGCCATTTATGTGGGAAAACTTTCAGGAGCCAAGGTGAGCGGCTCTGCCTCCATGGGTCACAGGGAGCTTGGCTCCTGTTCCCTGAGAGTTTACACTCCCTGTCTAACATACCCTGTCTAACCTGCACAAAACACTTCCTATGATGGTGGGATTGGCAAATTCATCACCTGACTCTGCACTAAGGCTATGCAGACCAGCCAGCCCCAGGCCTGAGCTGAGTTGACTGGCCTCTCAGCCCAGCCTTGGAGTTCTGCAGTTGACTAATATTCCTGGACTGGGGAGGAGGAATGTCAGCTAGCCACAATTAGCCAGTGACCCATTGCTGATGCAGACTAGACTGAGCTTTCTATGGTAAAATAATCTATATTAGCTGGTAGCAGTAAAAATGACCTTTAAAGCTCTGTTGCAAAAACCCAACTGTTTCACGAATGTCATTTAGGGAAGGAAACCTGCCATCCTTACCTGGGCTGGGCCTATATGTGACTCCAGTCCACCCTCAAGTGGCTCAACCTGTGGTTCAAGAAGGCAGCCCACCACAACCTTCAGGGCAACTAGGGATGGGCAGTAAATTGCCAGCCTTGCCAACGATGCCCACATCCTGAGAATGAAGAAAATAAATTAACTGCTTAATTATGGTATGGCAGGATGCAAGGTGGAATTTACTGATCTTGTCAGGTGGTTGCCAGAAAATGAGGGTTTTGCCAAAAGAGGGAAGGGAAGTTCGAGGGGTTTGATCTGATTAACCCGGGTGAAGTAAGAAACTCTCAGTTAAGTAACGGTGCAGGTGAAAAGGGTGGCTGGTGGGTTAAGAATGAAATAAAATTACATCTTCAGCTACGTTCTGTGACTTACTAAGACTTGTAACACAACATCTTGATTTTTGCACCAGGGAGTCTGGACAAACACAACAGGACTCACACAGGTGAGCGGCCATTCAGCTGCAAGATCTGCAGCCAGAGGTTTACAGAGCGGGGTCCCCTCCATCGTCACATGGCCAGCAAACACCAGGAAGGGCGGCCACACTACTGCAACATCTGTGGCAAGACCTTTAAAGGTAATGTCCTGTGTGTAGAATGTTAAGACACTGTCCCCTTCCTCCAGCCTTTCCTAATGAGCTCAGTCCTGTTCTGATAACTTTCTCCAAGGGCAGGAACAGCCTTGAACACAGACTGGCTAGTATTAATACTGTCACATTGTTTTAATTTGCATAACTGGGCAACTGGTTGTTTTTCAGCCTTTCTTTTCTTACACCCCTCCCTCCCCCACTCTGTGGTTCCCCCACCTTGATCTCAGCTAAGTAACGGTGCAGGTGAAAAGGGTGGCTGGTGGGTTAAGAACGAAATAAAATTACATCTTCCCTGATTCAGTACCTCTGCTGAAATTGGTCTGTTTCGAGTGTCGGTGGCTATGGGATAGCGACAGGAGAAGGAGGAGAGCAGTCACGGTCAGCGTGTCCGGTTACTGTCCAGTGTTTCTTGCTGGAAGCTGCTGTTGTGGATGTTGAATGAGAATCTGCAGTGAACCCTCACCCCAGCTACTTCATAATTGAACAGCCCCTCACTCAGGCTCACGTCCACGACTGGCTGAGGTACAGGAGAGTGCCTGGCACCTGTAGAACCCAACCTGTGTCAGAGTCGTCACCTTTAGGAAAGGAGGGAATGGGGAAGAGAGAAACAGTGAGTCATTGTTGTTGCTCAGTTTAACTAAAATGTTGTGCTTCATTTCAGCCATTGATCAGTTGCGAGTTCACCTTGGGAGGCACAAAGGGGTGAGGAAATTCGAGTGTAGTGAATGTGGCTATAAATTCACTCGACAGGTGAGACTCTCCATCTGCTGATGCTGGATTGCCATTTTTTTTTTGTAAAATCTGCAGTGTCGTTCAAATAATCCCACTGATTTCCCCAACATTGAAATAAGCTGGTAATGAGGTGAGGAAACAACACTGCCTATTAAAGGAAACCACTAACAACAATAACAATTAGTTACCTCATGGAGTAGTTGAGGTGAATAGCATAGATGAATTTAAGGGAAAGCTAGATAAGTACATAAGGGAGAAAGGAAAAGGATAGTGTGGGAGGAGGCTCGTCTGGAATATGAACACCAGCAAGGATCAGTTGGGGCCAAATGGCCTTTTTCTGTTCTATACATTCTATGTAATTAACCCATTTTTGAACTTGGGACCTGATGTATTTAGACCACTTCCCAATTGGGAGTAGCTGAGCAGTGACTTTAAAGGGATCATTCATGGGGAATACCACAGGAGAATATCTGAACTGAAATCAAAAGTAGAAAGTGCTAAAACTACACAGCGGGGAGGACAGGCACCATGTCAAACAAACGAGGGTCATTTTAGTAAAGTCTCTTTGTCTGAACTCTTCAATTTTTAATTACAGGGGTTCTGGGTTTCTTTGTAGTCACTTGGTGGGAAAACCAAAGCTATTGTCTTCAGCCCTCGTCCCAAACTCTGTTCCCTAACCACAGATTCCATTCCTCTCCCAGGCCACTGTCTCAGGCTGAATCAGACCTTTCACAACCTTGTGTTTAAATCCCTCTGTTCCCATATCACTGCCTAACACTAGCCCTACAATCCTCAGATCTGTGTTCTCCATCTCTGCTTTCCTTTGTCTGAGTCTTCAACTGTTTTGGCATGATGCTCTGGAATTCCCTCTAAACTCTCTACCTTTAAGATGCTCATTAAAACTTACTGCTTTGATCAAGCTTTTGGTCACCTGCCCTAATCTCTTTGTGTGGTTCAGTGTCAGTCTTTTTTTGATAACGCTCTTGTGAAGCTATGCTAAAGGCATGGTATAAAAGGAAGTTTCTTTTGGCGCTCTGCTCAGCACCGATGTATTTTGCTCAAATGCAGGCTCACCTGAGGCGACATATGGACATTCATGGGCGAGTAGAAAACTACAGTCCCCGTCAGCGAAGGCTTCGCAACCTGGTCATCACAGACGAGAAAGAGGGAGATGCAAAGGCAGACAAAGATGCAGCTCCACGGACGAGTGGCCTGTCAAACGAAGCCCGTTCCACCATAGCTACAAATGAACTGTCCAACCAGAGCACAGAAACCCCAGAATACTCTGCTCGTAGGTTCACAGACAATGGGAACTACCAGTTGGAAGAGAATGTGGAGCCATCAGTCGGTATGACAGATATGTACGTTGAAGAGGTCATCATAGTCAAGATATAAAAGGAGCCAATTGCTCTGGTAAGGGGAGTGGAGGGGACAGAATCTCAAATAATTGACTTTCTTTTGTAAAATATGTAAAATAATTAAAATTGAGTTTCTAAATGTTCACCGACCAAAACCATCTTCTCTACTTTTAGCTTAGCTTGTTGGCCATCTCTCCTCAGTCAGAAGTCTCCTTTCAACCCCCTCAGCCAAGACTTGGCTTATAACCCAGCCTGAGGCAGGTGCTATTCTTCAGAAAAGTTAACCCTGATGATCAGGGCTTTCAAAGATCTCATGCCATTTTTTTTTTTGAAGAGTGGGGGCAGGGAGTAAGGGAGGAGGAGGTAGTCTCTCTTGTCCTGGCCAACATTCCTTGCTCAACCAACAATCAAACTGCCTGGTCATTTACCACATTGTGGAATATTGCTGTGTTACAAGAACAATTTGCATTTTTAAAAAGCACCTTTCACATCCTCAGGACGTTGCAGTGTTTTACAGCCAATGAAATGTGGTGGCCAATTTATTGTGTACCTCAAGATTCTCAAACTGTAATGTGATAATGACCATATAATTGGTTTTTGGTGGTGGTGGTGGTTGAGGGATAAATATTGACCAGGACACTGGGCCAACAAAACTTGGGTGCTGCCTTCTGCTGTCTTTGGCCCTGGTGTGTCCCGCCTTGCAAAAGGATGATGCTTTAGTTCTATCGTCTTGCTTTCAAGTGGTGTATGAAGCAGGGGTGCAGGTGCATGTGCAAATAAATGGCAGAACAATGTTCACTAACTTCCCTGCATGACTTCACCTGCCCCATCTCTAACTTCCTCCAGCCCTCATCCCCCAGACTCCAGCTTCTTATGCTTTGTCATGCCAGTGGTGGTCAGGCCTTCAGCCATCTGGGTACCTACTATACTTGGAACTTCCTCTTAACTTCTGCACCAAGATTTTAGCCAATCCTAATATCGTCTCCTCCACTAGCTCTGCATCAGTTTCTCCTCAGCCCTGTGCAGTGTCTACATTAAAAAAAGTACTACATAAATGCAAGTTATCTTCACTGAAACATAATTGATAACTTGAGATGCAGCAGCTTTCGAACTGAATGAGCAAATGGCTTAACCATGTTGACAAGGTGGGTGCTGCTGTCATCTAGTGGTCATTTTCTTGACCTACAAAATAAAATGCTGGAAATCCTCAGCAGGTCTGGCAACATCTGTGGAGGGAAAGCAGAGTTAACGTTTCAGGTCCAATGACCTTTCATCTGAACTGGAAGTTAAAATCGAAAACTTGTCAGAAGAGTAAAACTTCAAAACAGGTTTTCCTGAAAGGAAAAGTGGCAGTGAATTAAACACAGGACAAAAGCAAAATACTGCATGTTCTGAAAAACTCAAATAAAAGCAGAAAACGCTGGCTACATGCAACAGGAGCATTAGGTTTATTCATTAGGAATTTATATGCAAGGCTTTAGTAGCCTTCAAAATACAGCTGAATACTTGAATGGTAAAGCAAGGGTTCAGAAGATTGAACTTTAGTGGAGCTGGAATGGCTTTTCTAAAATGTTACTTGACAAATTCCTATTGACTATTTTCCCCATGGGGAACCAGTTTCTGGTCAGAACAGGAAAACTGCAAAAAGAAAAAAAAAAAAACCCCCACAACTTTTCTCCATTTCTACTCAATTCCACAGGCAACAATTGCCGTCTCACTGCTTCAATCACAACTCCACTCTTCATGTTTGAGCCTGGAAGATGAGTGACATCAGCCATAGGCAGTCATTGCAGACTAAGTTCCTGTCCTCAAAGCCTTCAAAATAAATGCAGCAGAGTTACTGGAAAGCAAGCAGAAACACTGGCTGATTTAATTTTTTCCTCCTAAAGATCCCATGGTACTAGTCAAAGAGGACCAAGGAATGATCCATGTGTGTTGAGCAAAATTATTCACATCCAACAAAAAAAATGGTATAACTGGTCATTCTTATTGCTTGCATTGGAATCTTGCTGTGCAAAGTTGCCACTGCATTTAACAACGTCAGTCACCAGTGGATGAGAAATTAGATATTAGAAGACACTATAAATGCAAGTATTTACCAAGTAAATATTTTATTTTTAATATCTCGATGGGAATGGCAGGGTTGTTTCACATTCACAAGACAAAAGGGAGAATTTTACCCCACAACTGAATTAGAGACGGCATTAACTCCCCATTAAACTATTTTGACTGAAAAAAATCAAAATGTCCTTCAGAGTAAACATTTTATTTTAGTGGAATTTGTGTACAATCTCAATGTAAACTACAAGTGTGTTTACACTAAGTCATAGCACTTAAAATAAAAACTCAAGATAAAACTAGGAAGTGTTTGAAATTCACAATCTGAAAGAGAAAACCAGCTGCTCTATCTTAAAAAGGTAAATATTGATTTTCTCTTTCAGGTGTTCCTTTCTCAATTCAATATTTAAAAAAAACCCTCCTCCAACAAGTTTATCCAAATTAACCCGAGCTCTACAGCTCAGCAAAAGCACTGGTTCTATCCCTGAGCTATCTAAGCTTAACTCAGCCAGTGGAGTTGTTGGAATTGGCCTCCGTGCTCTGGCCTAAGGAGGAGGGAGAAATAAAATGTAAGCAAGGGTTCCTGCTCCCTGGTTGCGATCAGATAACCTGCCAATGCTCACATTGGGTAAGGGAGGCATTGGCCCAATCTGCACCCCAGCCTTCAGGACCGAAAAGGGTGAAAAGGTAGAGAAAGAAATGACCAAAACTCCTGCTACACATTTAACAGGTGTTTCTGAATAAAATACATCAAACAATTGAACTTCTAATACTGTCAGGAGCA
Organism: Heterodontus francisci; assembly: GCF_036365525.1. NCBI lineage: Eukaryota > Metazoa > Chordata > Chondrichthyes > Heterodontiformes > Heterodontidae > Heterodontus > Heterodontus francisci. The sequence continues at coordinate 18,715,257 of NC_090407.1, read as the reverse complement.
AACAGTTAAATAATTTATTTCACGTTATCTTCAACTTATTAACACGGACATCAGAGACATTTTCAGGTTCCAAAAGAACTGCAAACCAACAGCCAAAAATCTCCCTATTCAGTGGCATATTCTGAATTAGTGACTCTGGAATATTTAATTGCAACCCTCGTTATTTCTACTGCTTTATAAATATGTGAAATATATACCCCATCCCTTCTGCCAACTCAGAATTGGAGAAAACAGCTGTGCTATTCTGGAACAACCATTTAGCTGGCACAATGTTAGCAGGAAACTTAGAGGAACTCTCGGTGGATTCTATCCTTCCTAAATTAGTGTTCTGTTTTAACACCAGGGTGAAGTACTAGGAATAACCAGCTTGCTACTGCTGGGGAGAGTTGGAGAGGGCTGCAATTTAATGTGAATTAAAAGATATCCCACAAGATTAAAGTGCACCAGTAGCAAGTCGCCATCCAAGGCAGCAAGACCCCAGTCTAGAGCAAGCTGTTCCCTGCTGCACAGATTTGCTTACTTGGGATTTAACCGGATCAGATCCAGCCTTAACAGAATGCAGCAGTCAGTACCTTCAAAAGGGTTGTTGGCGAGATCTGTTTGGATCTAGTCCATGCCAATCCTTGAACGACTGAGTGGACCTTCCAAAGGGAACTCATGTCACTTCTCCTTTGCGTAAATATTAACTCTGGATTATCTTGTGTCTTCATTAAAAGCTGGAAACAGCTCTCTGCGTATTCACCTAGCTCTTCGCTCTATCCTTATGCACTTAAGGAAAACTCAAGAAAAAAAATCAGTAAAAATATAGTAGACTCCACAGGGCTGAAACGAAATACAAAGCTCATAGCTGTTCTGAACAAAGCACCATTAAAAAGAGAACACCAAGCCCTGGCTCTCTAACCCCTCGCAGTTTGTACTCTAATCATTGTTGCCACATTGGATGCATCAATCAACGGGTTTCTGCCCCCTCCCAGGATTTTGCTTCCCCCACCTGCTCTCCTTGCTAGCTTATAGTTCCGTTAGTGCAAAGAACACTTATATATTTCACGCAAGTTCCCACTCTTCATGCGAGAACTAGTGTCCTTGCCAATATTCTATACTTAACCAACAGCATCACTAACAGCTTATAGATTATGATCACCTTGCTGTTTGCTTGAATGCCGCCAAAGCACTTTGGAACATCCTGGGGTCATGAAAGGCATGTTATAAATGTAAATCTTTCTCTTTAGATAGAGAATGAAGACTATTCAACTATCAGGGGCATCAGACAGGAGATAGAACTTGGGTCCTTCCTGGTTTCTGCTGCACTGGACCATACAGGGCATTGTGCCCAACTGAACCATCATGGGAACTGTGACAGGCCCAGCAAAGGGCTACAATGGTTGAAAGCAAATAAATATCAACAAGAGCCTTCATGATAGTTGGAGAGACAGGTCAAATCTAAATGCATCTGAAACTTGGCTGCCTCCGGTTTCCCTTCTTTCTCTTCCCCCCCCCACCCCCACTCCACAAGCCAAAGTGTTTTATTATTTTTTTTTTTTTTTTAAGAATAATGACTTGTAATGTAACCTCATTGTAGCACACACCTTCATTGAAGATGTCCAGCACCTGATTCTGTACACTGACTGGCGCATTCTTAAATAGCATTTGCAATACCATGTAACATTCAAGTAATATCTGTAGCCTTTTACATTTAACAGAATTATACAGCACAGAAACAGGCCATTCAACCCATTAAGCCTGTGCCAGCTCTTTGAAAGAGGAACCATTTAATCGTATACCCCCTGCTCGTGCCCCATAGCCCTGCAATTTTTTTTCCTTTTCATGTAGTTCTTTCTCTACGCTGTATTGCCTGTCCTAGAGTTTTTAAAAATCCATTATAGGTTGTATTGAAAAAAAGACAGACAATCCTCAGTTGGACGATCTACATAAATTGGAACCCTCGAGGTCTGTAGGTATTCGTAGCCTACTCAAACTTTGGTGTTAAGGTTTATGACGTGACAACCAATCCACCTTCTTACTGACTGAGACTCAGTTTTTAATTACCATAAAGCAGAAAGAGGGCATCACATCACCATTCCTCAAATAGTTGGCTAAACCAAGGTTCCATCTGTCTGTGAAGATAGACATTAAAAGATCCTGTAGGACTACTTGAAGAGCATTGAGTTCTCCTCCTGTCCAGTCCTTCAATATTCCTCCCTCAACCTACCGCTAAAAAACCTTAACTATGTTGCTGTTTGTGTGTTCTTTCTCTGCACAGAATGGCTTCCTCGTTTTCCTACATCATTGCACTTCAAAAGAAAATGAATTGCAGTGAAGCGTTTTTGACGATGCGATCAGGCGCTATATAAAAGCAAGTCTTTCTTGCTTAACCAATGCTTTGTGACTGGCATGAGTCCAAGGGAGAAGACAAAGCTGTTACATCACTTCGCTTAGCAGAATCAGTCAACGGATATAGTGAAACCTGCCAGATTAAACACAGACAGCAGCCAATGGCAGATGGCAGTCAATGACTGGAAGAGCTGGTCATTATTAACAATGTGAGATAAAACACAATCCAACGGAGAGCAGTGCCCGATTATGGTGGCCACTTAATATAACAAAAGGACAAGTTTTAAAGTAATAAGTTTGGAAAGGCCATTGTCCAGCTGACATGTGCCAGTTCACTGTTAGGTGGCAAGCTTTTTGAAGCATGTTAGAAACCAGATGGTTTCAGAGAGAATCAGAGCACGTTTCACCGTACAGGTTTCAGCCTGCACTCTAATCCGGTCAGTGCAAAAGGCGCAGGTTCTCGTTTTGAAGGTTTCTCCGATACCGGGCTAGATTCAGGACATTTATTTCATTGTTTTGATTGTCGTTCATGGTCCCTTCGAAGGTAGCCCGGGCAGTCGGCATGAACTGTCGGAAGATGCTGACGGACCCGTGCCAGAAGGTCGGTTGTGGGAGACGCCCCACAATGTTCCAGGTACCAGTCTGAAAGTTGTAGCTTTCGATTATGTCAGATAGTTCAAACGTATTATCGTAGCCGCCGGAGACAACTAGCTTCCCCCCTAGAGCAGCCACACTGCCCCCAACATGGACCTGCAGTGTAAAAAAAAACAAGATTGAAGTAGTACAATTGGCAGAAGGAAGCATCCTACACAGCACAGATTGGTAGGGTGAAGATATGGAACCACAATGAGATATTTAAAATGCTCATCCCTGTTTTCAAATCTCTCCATGGCCTTGCCCCTTCCTATCTCTAATCTCCTCCAGCTGTAAAACCTGGTCCCCTCCCTGCACCTCACCCCCTCCTAGCCCCAATCTCCCCTCCTCCCAGCTCCCGCCACATTCTGGGACTCTGGGGTGAGTTGGGTTTGGAACTAATGCACAAGCTTATCAGATTCTATGCTTAGAAACCAGACATCATCAAGCACTTGTCAGCTGAGTGCAGCTGGTCCTAATCCCTTCACTGTTCCACCTTCCCCCCACCACCAAACCTCAGTACCTGATTCATGGGTGGGATTTTATCCCATTCGTTCTTTGTTGGATTAAACACATCAACCTCTGAAGAATCGTCCCTGTGGAGAGAGGGGAGAGAGATACGGTTTTAACAAGCAGCCCAGTTGCCAACAGTATATAACCAGGGACATTGACAGAATGAGTATCCATAAACAGACACTCCACATAAAACTCCAACTCAAACTGGTTCTTGTATGTTATTTTGTTCTATTCCCACCACAGAAAAGACAGACGGACTTGTATTTATATAGAACCTTCCACATCCTCAGGACATCTCAAAGCACTTTACAGCCAATGGAGTAATTTTGAAGTGTAGTTACTGTTGTAATGTAGGAAATGCAGCAGCCAATTTGCACACAGCAAGATCCCACAAACAGCAATGAGATAACTGGACAGAAAATTTGTTTGTGACGTTGTTTAAGGGATAAACATTGGCCAGGACACCAGAAATGCACATTATTCTGTAGCAGCAAGACTAAACTCCTGGCTGCAATTTTATTCATAGATCCAAGATACAGTGTCACCTACAAAAGACAAACCACAGGCAAGGAAGTTAAAAATCAAAACTTATCAGATACAGAAATATTACGTCCTTATAAAAAGATTTTGGATTGAGGTGAGTCAGACAGATAAGTAATATTGAAATAATTTGAATAACCTCCATCCTTTCACTTAAAGTGGATCTCTTCTCCAGCTTGGTCACTACGATCTAGGTTAGTCGATCTCTGCACCCCGATCTTGGTGGAGGGAGTGGGGAACACAGGGTTCCTATTCCTGAGGCATGCCCCTCCCCAGTTGGTGTATGGATGTCAGGTTCAGGCTTGGCCGTAATCTAACAGCCCACCGACACCCAGTGTTTGGGCTCACACGCAGACAGTGGATACTTGGGTGAGGTACCAGCACTAGTGAAACTGAAGCCAAGAAAGAGTCATCACCTTCAGGAGAGGTGGGAGAAAACTGGCAAGTAAAGTTGATTTGAATCTGAATTTATGCAGTAAACAACACGATGAGATAACAGACAGTTCATGTCCCTATGTAACTGAGGCCCACTTGTTTACTCGCTCAGTGCCTCAGGGTGTGTCTGACAGCAGCAGGTGGTGTTGCAGCTCCTGCTCCCTTCCACTGGTTGACCAGAGGGGAAGGGAAACAAGAAGAAGTTTTTTTTTTAAACACAGTGAGTTGCTGTGATTTGAAATGTACTGCCCGAGAGGATGGTGGAGGCAGATTCAATAGTAACTTTTAAAAGGGGAATTGGATAATTTGATGAGCTGAATGGCTTCCTTCTGAGTTGTACTATTCCATGACTATAACAGTGATTAATACTTAAAGTATTCATTGGCTGTAAACATTTTGGGATGTCCTGAAGTCATGACAGGAACTATATAAATGCAAGGTCTTTCTTTTCACCAATGGGGAAACAATCCCAAGAGCAGCCTTCCCAAACCTCCAGGCCAATTAAATTTAAACAAGCTAAATGATTAAGAAAGAGGTGCAAATGCAATGTAATTTTTTGGCCAAAGTTGCAGGGCTCGAGGATCATGGGCTGTAGTTTGGACTCCTCGTTCTGGGATGAAAGGCCACTTCAGGAAAGTTCTGGAAGGCAGCTGCTGGAATTGGGCAGGGAGAGGGAAGAGGAGGAAAATGTGGAACAGACAACAGAAATTATGGGAGTGAGTGAGTGAGTCACTGGTGTAAAATTCACAACCCAGCTTCCATGGAGGTTTGTTGGGAAGCTCTTGATTATGATATGTGGCCCAGCCATTTGAAAAGTGATCTGTTAAATAATGAAAGCAACTGGCTTCCTATCCCATATCACACCACTGGACTTAAAGCTATGAGAGAAATCAAGTCATCTTCCACATTTCATAGGTTCTTGCAGCACAGGAGGAGGCCATTTGGCCCATCGTTCCTGTGCCTCTTGCTGAAACAAGGAATCTAGAATGACTTCAAAACACTCGAGAGAGAGTCTGGAAATGAGCCCGATAGCAAGTGAGACACCATTCTCCTTGATTCAGAGTCAGAGTCAATCTAGTCAGATCCACGTACATATATGAAACTATCGGGGGAAGGGAAGCTTGTCTGTCCGTGCATGCGGGCGGAAGAGGAGGAGGGGGTGCACACATGCATGTAAGTTGGTAGACAAATAGAAATCGGGTTTGTGATGCCAGCACAGTTGCGTAGTTTAAAACTCACCTGGTGATGCACAGACACAAGGGTGAGGTCCAGGCATGTCGATAGCACTTGTGGAGTTGGACTGCAACAGCAGAGGTGGAGGGCATAACTCACCCCCAAAGGTTCCTGCTGCTCCTATTTATGGACACCCCCTTTGCTTACGGCCAACCCCTTACCACGTGTGCAACTCATTTAAACTCACCGGATAAAGTAGATCAGTCCATTGAGAGTTACTGTCTTTGGCACAAACGACCATGGAGGCAACGAGCCACAAACCACAACACTCCAGGAGTCAGTCTCAGGGTCGTAGCATTGAATGGCCATTGACTCTTTGCCAGCGAGAGAGCCAATGGCGTACAGCTTACCCCGGCAAGCTGTACTCGAGCAGTTGTCCATGGGGAACGGCATTGGTTGCAGGGCCTCCCAGCTGTCGATGCTGTGATCGTAGCGCTCCAGGCTGTCGTGGGCGATAATGTAGATGTGGCCTTTGAGCATCACGGAGCTGTGGTACTCACGGGCTTGGAGCATGGGTGAAACTTCAGTCCATTCATTCACACTGGAATTGTAACGCCACACACAGTCGTACAGTGACGTTCCATCAGAACCACCTTTAGACAAAAAGAGACACAACACTTACTGACTGTACCTCCCCCTCCTGCGACCAGGTGGCCATTCTTCACATCTCAGTAGCACACGCGCTTTGAAGTCAGGGGTCGTTGGTTCACGTCTCACTCCAGAGACTTGTAAGCTGACCCTCCCAGTGCCAGTACTGAGGGATGATGCACTATTGGAGGTGCCGTCTTTCAGATGAGATATTAAACCCATACCTTGCCTGCCTGCCCCCTCAGGTGGACATAAAAGATCCCACGGCACTATTTCGAAGATGAGCAGGGGAGTTCTCCCCCAGTGTCCTGGCCAATTACTTATCCCTCAATCAATATCACAAAAGAGATTATCTGGGCATTACCACATCACTGAGTGCAAATTTCCTATATTATAACAGTGACCACTCTTCAAAAAAGTACTTCATTGGCTGTAAAGTTCTTTGGGACATCCTGAGGTCATGCAAGCGGCTTGGAAAATGCAAGCCTTTCTTTCATGTGGGCCTAGACAGGCTATTCCACTGTGGCAGCATCACAGCCAAGCTGGATGGTCAAATTAATGCACTTTTCATAGTAAAAGAGGCCATTCTACCCATCATGTCTCTGCTGGCTCGAGAAATCCAAACCTCATCCCACTGTCCCTGTATTTTCTTCTGCAATGATCTCTGTCTCAACCACTCCAGGCTCCAACAGCCCCTCTGGGTAAAGAAAGTTTTCCTAAATTCTATCCTCACTCTCAGTGACAATTATAAATTGATGACCATGATCACTGACTCCCTGACTACAGGAAGTAGTTCTTCCCTCTTTGCTGTATGTAACTACTCTGAATTTTAAAAACCTCTTAAATCTCTTGGTTTTCTCTGCTTCAGAGGAAGCAGTCCCACGTATCTCAGGGTCTCTCCTCACAACTACAGCGCTCCATCCCAGACATCATTCCTGGTGAATCGAAGCTCTCTATACCTTTAAAGGGGTCCTTGTAACCACTCACAGTGGCCTGGTCACTGGCCTTTCATAAAAATAGATCATTTCCTTCTTTGCTCTTGACCTCGATGATCTTATTTATAAAAACATAAAATGCTGTTGGGTGTGAATGACGATCAGCAGCAGGAACTCTGGCTGAGACCAGACCAGCCAACGCGAGGCTCAGGGCTGGGTGTGCTGTTCTGGCAGGTTCCAGCAAAACATATTCAACCTCCAACATTCTCCCTGCTTCTCAGGGGAGCAGCATTAATCCAGGCGGAGTCCGTTTACCGATGTAGAGCTGCCTTCCCTGGCAGCTGAGTCGAGACACTGATACATGGCTGGTGCTCGGCTCCTCGGCCTAACGCAGCATCCTGGGGAGCCAGAACTGAAAAGAGTCGCTGGCCAGTGGGGTTCACAGCCCACGGGGCTAAGGCAAAAACAATGGAGTGATTTTCACCCTGGAAAATATTGTTTAAAATCACGCCTCACTGCTAGCTGCCAATTAAAAATAAATAGTCTCCAAAAGGATTTCACGCAGTAAAAATAGCCACATGGCCTGATCACATTGACATGATGTATCTGTACATGGAGTGAGCAGTGAAGCGGTAAGAACAGAAACAGCAGGACATTTCCCAGCAATGTCACTGTGTGTGCCTGGTCCCTCAGCAAACGCAAGGGCTACGAATTGAGAAAGCTGGGACATGTCTGATACTGCCTCAGAGCCGCTACAGCTATACCGCTGGCTGCGCACTGCATGCTGTACTTACACATACACTGTTCTGCCCGACTATTATATACCTGGAAAAAGCTATTTTAAATGTTTAAGTCCAGTCAGCTTGTCACCTATGTTGGGTGAGCTGTCTTTCTGAAAGGTTTTAAAACTAACGAGATCAAGTCTACCTCTAAGGCAGTCTTACATTTAACAACCGAATGGAAACCAACATGGGGTTTGGTTTTGAATGTGCCACTTAAAACTCTCTCAGGAGGAGCAGTTTAACTGCCCAGGGGATGGGCAATAAATGCCAGTCTTGTAAGCAACACCCAGATTCTTACCCTCAATTCTAAAATAAATCTACCGCAGTCTTTGTTTTTTAAAAAATTTCAAATGTCTGGTGTTCACAGTTGTGTTCATTTCATCGGGTCTGTGAAGTTTACAAGCAAGTCTCTGAACGGTGACTGACTCAAGTGTCAGCCGTGGCTCAGTGAATTAGCACTCTCGGCTCAGACTCAGATTGTGGGTTCAAGCCCCACTCCCAGTACTGAGGGAGAAGAGATGTTAAACTGAGCCCCATCTGCCCTCAGATTCCACATCACTGTAGTAAGAAGAGCAGGGAGTTCTCCCTCGCTTTGTATTCCTTTGAATGAGGGGTGATCTACTCAAGGTTCTTAGAATGATCAAGGGATTCGATAGGGTAGATAGAGAGAAACTGTTTCTACTCATAGCGGAATCCAGGGCAACCTTAGAATCTTACAGCACAAAAGGGCAGCATAGGGCCCATCACAGGCCCTTTGAGAGAGCAATTCAATTAATCCCACTCCCCTGCTTTTCCCCCACAGCCCTGCGATTTCAAGTATTTATCCACTTTCCTTTTGAAATTTCCAACTGAATCATCTTCCACCGCCCTTTCCAGATCATAAAAAAAAACTCACATCTCCTCCGACCAATTATCCTAAATTTGTGTCCCCTTGTTACTGACCCTCCTACCAATGGAAACAGTTTCATCTTATTTACTCAATCAAAACCCTTCAAAATGTTCAACACCTCTAATAAATCTCCCCTTACTTAATCTTCTCTGCTCCAAGGAAACAACCCCAGTTTCTCTCGTGTCTCCACACAACTCAAGTCCCTCATCCGAAGGGGGCACAATCTTAAAATTAGAGCTAAGCCATTCAGCAATGAAATCAGGAAACAATTTTTCACACAAAGGGTAGTGGAAATCTGGAACTCATTCCACCAAAAAGTTGTGGCTACTGAGGGTCAACTGAAGCCTCCAAGATGGAGAAAAAGCACAGGAATGGGACAAATTGGATAGCTCTTTTTTAAAAGATAGCACAGGTGCAATGGGCTGAATGACCTCCTTCTGTGCGATAAGATTGTCAGAGATGGATTTTTGTTGGGTCAAGGGGTGTGGATCAAATGCTGGGGTTCAGATACAGATCCACTGTGTCTAATTGAATACAAGCAAGCCTGAGGGGCTGAATGTGCTGACTCCCATTACCATAGCATCAGGCACCAGACTAAAGTACTTCACTAGACAAAGAACCCCATTGGAACTCCCCTGGGCCCAGTGTAAATCCTTCACTTACCGGTTACGTAGATGTCATTGCCGAAGGCGGTGATGCTGTAGCCGCCGGCCAGGTGGTCGGGGAACTCGGCGAGGTAGCGCCACTGGCCAGTCTGAGGGTTGAAGCAATCCACTGTCACCAGCTCATCGCAGTCCTTGTCGCAGCCACCCACCGCCACCAAGATCTCAGCCAGGCCAGTGGAGGGCCGGGCCCTCATCCTTTCACATGGGTAGTCATGGCGGTCGTACTCGAATGACTGGAAGGCCCGGGCCTGGTGTATGAGCTTAAGGCAGCGTGGCGAGTAGTAGACCAGGGGGTCACTCTCGACGTAGGCCAGCAGGTAAAAGCGGCGAATGAAGGGCAGCCGCACGTGTTCAAAGAGCTCAGGCCAGAAGCAGAGCCGGCGTTTAGGGTCGGCTTTGACCCAGCGCAGAGCCAGCTGGTAGGCTGCCTCCTCCTTGTCGACATGTAGCCGGTCATCAGACAGGTACTCGAGCAGCCGACGCTGAGGCAGGGCTGCAAACTCCTTCTCTTCCGACAGCTCAACAATGTGGCGCAGGATGAAGCACTTGGCATTCTCCGCCAGACTTCGGCAGGCGTAGGCCTCGGCGAACTCCTGGATCTCCAGACAGTTGGCCACATCCAGCTGCCGCTCTAGGTAGGCACAGCAGGCCTCTTTGACAGAGTGGAACTGGAAGAGATCGGCAGCCCGGGCCAGAGGCTCCACATTGCTCTGGGTGACAGTCACCTGCCCAGTGTAGGAGAAATCCAGCAGCAGGCCCAAAATATCAGCCTTCACGCCGTGCAGCTCCACCTGCTCGGCATAGCTCTCCTTTAGCCGGCCGGCAAACATAGCCTTGAAGTAGTGGCTGGCAGCTGCCAGCACGGTGCGGTGACACGGAAAATCCTGGCCATCCACTGATAGAGTCATGTCGAAGAACTTGCCCTCCACTCGCAGCTCGTTGATGCCTTGCAAGATGTTGAGGGCATGACTGGGGTCAGAGAAAGGCAACACTGAGGCCTGGGTCAGCATACTAGGCCGGTCCATCCTTCTCACCGCTGGAGATCAAACCATCTGCAATCAGAGAGAGATAAAAAGAGATAAAGAGTGAGAGATTATTATAGGAGTGAGTGGGTACTCCAGCAGCTTTATAACCAAGACCCAGTCATGCGGCAAGTTATATTTACCAGCAACTGAGCCAGGTGCAGCCTGTAAATCATCCTGACATTTGCATTCAATGGATTAAAACTTGGCTGGCTGCAGCCTCTCACTAACCCAATACTCCCAGGTTAGTCACGCAGTCACAGTACAAGCTCATGCCCATGCCCATCCCCTCCCCATCAGGGAGGAAGGACGCTCACGTACAGCATCATCAGCACAGACCTGTTGGACCAAATGGCCTGTCCTTTGAGCTGTAAAATCTATGCAATCCATTCCCTTTTTTTGTATTAGAAGCGTCGCCCTGGGGTCGGTGGATTTGCACTTTCGCTGCTCAAACCGCAGATTCCAATTCCACTCCAGAGACTCAAGTGCATAATCTACGCTGACAGTACTGCGGGAGTGCTGCACTATAGGAGGAACAGTCTATCGGATGAAACGTTAAACCAAGGCCTCATCTGCTCGCTCAGGTGGATATAAACCATTTGACACCACTGGTGTTAACCCCAGTTTTCTGGCCAATATTTATCCATCAACCAACAATCACCAAAATAAATTTTCTGGTCATTAACATATTGCTATTTGTGGGGTCTTGCTGTGTAATTTGGTTGCATGGTTTCTCACATTACAACAGCAACTTCGCTTCATAAAGTATTTCATTGCCTGCATGGTACTTTAGGACATTCCAAGGTGGGGAAAGGCACTTCATTAATGACAGTCTTTATTTTCTACATTAAATAGCAGTCTCATTGGAGACTGAACAAAGTCGACACTCCCAGTGCAACCACCAGCACAGGCAGCTCAGTCACACAGATTCAGTGACTGTACAAGCTCATGTCCATTCTTTCCTCTCCTCCTTCCTTGCTTGCTTTCTTGAGGGAGAAATATTGGCCAGGGCATCAGGAAAATTCGAAGAGAGTCACAAGATCTTTTGAAGTCTACTGGAACAGGCCCGGCAGGGCCATGGTTTAAAAGTTCATCCCGAAAGACGGCATCTCCAACCATGCAGCACTCCCTCAATACTGCACCAGGACATCAGCCAGATAACGTGTTCAAATCTTGGTGTGGAGCTTCAACACAAAACCGAAGCTGGAAATGAGTGTTACCACAGAGCAAAGTTAACACTATAGAACTGTAGAAATTTACAGCACAGAACAAGTCTGTTCAGCCTAACAGGTGTCTCTCCCCATAGCTCTGCATCATTCTCTATACCAAACGTTTATCCAATTTTCCCTTAAAAAGATGCAACGGTCTCCACTTCATCCGCATCCTGCAGCTAAGCAATCCATGCTCCTGTGTAAAGAATATTTTCCTAACTTCTCTCCCCACTCTCTTAAATCAATCATTCATTCCCCAACCAAAAGGAATATAATATCCCAATTCACCCGATCAAAACCCTTCAGAATGCTGATGCCTCTGCTAAAATCACCTCTTAACTTTCACTTTTCCAGTGGAAATAACCCCAGTCTTGCATGTCTCTCCTCATCGCTATAGTTTCCCAATCCTGGCATCATCCTCGGGAATACGTTCTGTACATTCCCCATGGTCTCAATGTCCATTTTACTATGGGGGTGCTCAGAATTACACTTTTTTTTTTAAATTCATTCATGGGATGTGGGCATCACTGGCTATGCCAGCATTTATTGCCCATCCCTAATTGCCCTTGAGAAGGTGGTGGTGGGCTGCCTTCTTGAACCGCTGCAGTCCATGTGAGGTAGGTACACCCACAGTGCTGTTAGGAAGGGAGTTCCAGGATTTTGACCCAGCGACAGTGAAAAATTGGCGATATAGTTCCAAGTCAGGATGGTGTGAGACTTGGACAGGAATTTACAGGTGGTGATATTCCCATGCATCTGCTGCTCTTCTCCTTCGAGGTGGTAGAGGTCATGGGTTTGGAAAGTGCTGTCTAAGGAGCCTTGCTGCCGTGCATCTTGTAGATGGTACACACTGCTGCCACTGTGTGTCGGTGGTGGAGGGAGTGAATGTTTGAGGATGGTGTGCCAATCAAGCGGACTGCTTTGTCCTGGATGGTGTCGAGCTTATTGAGTTGTCAACCAAAAGCATTAAATTTCACAGAATCACAGAATAATACAATGCAGAAGAGACCCTTCGGCCCATCGAGTCTGCACTGATACATTAGAACACCTGACCTGTCTACCTAATCCCATTTGCCAGCACTTGGCCCATAGCCTTGAATGTTATGACATGCCAAGTGCTCATCCAGGTACTTTTTAAAGGATGTGAGGCAACCTGCATCTATAACCCTCCCAGGCAGTGCAATCCAGACCGTCACCACCCTCTGGGTAAAAAAGTTCTTCCTCAATTCCCTCTTAAACCGCCCGCCCATCACCTTAAACTTGTGACCCCTCGTAACTGACCTTTCAACTAAGGGGAACAGCTGCTCCCTATCCACCCTGTCCATTCCCCTCATAATCTTGTACACCTCGATCAGGTCACCCCTCAGTCTTCTCTGCTCCAGTGAAAACAACCCAAGCCTATCCAACCTCTCCATAACTTAAATGTTCCATCCCAGGCAACATCCTGGTGAATCGCCTCTGCACCCCCTCCAATGCAATCACATCCTTCCTATAATGTGGCGACCAGAATTGCACACAGTACTCCAGCTGTGGCCTTACCAAAATTCTGTACAACTCCAACATGACCTCCCTGCTTTTGTAATCTATGCCTCGATTGATAAAGGCAAGTGTCCCATATGCCTTTTTCACCACCCTATTAACCTGCCCTTCTGCCTTCAGAGATTTATGGACAAACACGCCAAGGTCCCTTTGTTCCTCGGAACTTCAGAGTGTCAGGCCATTCATTGAATACTTCCATGTCACATTACTCCTTCCAAAGTGTATCACCTCTCACTTTTCAGTGTTAAATTCCATCTGCCACTTTTCTGCCCATTTGACCATCCCGTCTATATCTTCCTGTAACCCAAGACACTCCACCTCACTGTTAACCACTCGGCCAATCTTTCTGTCATGTACAATCAGTAACAGCAGGTGAAACGTTGTACCATTGGCACTCAATGTAAAACATCTAATCAAACATTTTAATCCTTAACAGATGCCTGCAAGCATTTTGCTGGTTCCTCCTATTCTACGAGTTTCCAATCACAGTTGGACTGCAGAGTAGGCAAGTGCAGACCTAGTGCCTCCCCACTAGGGGGCAGGAAGTGATCAGTTACAAGGTAGGAGCAGACCTCCAGCCAAGGGAGAGAGATGCAGCCCAAAAAGAGAATGGTTTGGAAATTAAACTTTGCAATAATAGTGAACACATACCTTGTGCTATTTTATCACAACAGAGTTTATGGGCTAACAAGAAATTATTTCTTTATTAAATATATTAACATCGTAAAACAATAGCTCTACAGTGTTGGAGCTTGGAGTCCTACATATTAGATTATCCAAATTTTCATCCCTGTTCTGTGCCAAATTAGCTGATGTGGGTCAGGATAACAGTGAGCGGGAGGGGAGGTACAACTGGACTCAGCACCATCAGTCATGGAGAGGAAACTTTTAAAATTCAGCCAGGGTTGCTGCATCTGATCACTATCCAGTGACCCCAGTTGTAAAGTGCCTGTGGGGACATTGGATGAGGGTAGGATTGGGCTCACAAGCAATGGTCTTCCCCCACAGTCAAATAGTTTAGGCTTGCGCATGATGAATGGTCATGTGTGTGAGGGGCTAACTGGCGACTGGTACCATGGAACCACACTTGCGCAAAGCACCAAGACCTTCAGAAGATGGAGGAGAAACTGGTAAGAAAAGTACAACAGACTTGTCATTTTACCAAATATGAAATCTGGATCCTTCATTAAACCAGCTGGAAACTTTTGTCCCCCTTTTAAATGGCTTCTGAACTCACTCAGATCTTTTCCCTGGCAACAAACTTGGTAAAGCTCATCGACTGAACATTTGATTAGGATTTCTCTCAGCTATATATATGCACACACACAGACTCATGAGTGAAAGGGCAGATATCTCGTCACAGCACATAGATCTCAGCCATGAGTCACTCTGGTGTCACCAGGAATGTGGCTTCATAGAGAAAAGCTGAATGTTTTTAATCACCAACACTCAAGGCTATAAACAAACCCAGCAACTCACCCACAGGACAACAACTTGTACAACTTGCTTCACAGAAGCTTAATCAATACAAAATTTGACACCGAGCCACATAAGGAGCTATTAGGACCAGTGACTAAAGCTTTAGTCAAAGAGGTAGGTTTTAAGGAGGGCCTTAAAGGAAAAGAGAGAGAGAGAGGCAGAGAGCTTTAAGGAGGGAATTCCAGAGCTTGGGGCCTAAGCAGCTGAAGGCAAAGCCACCAATGGTGGAGCAATTAAAATCAGGGGTGTACAAGTGGCCAGAGATAGGGA
Organism: Heterodontus francisci; assembly: GCF_036365525.1. Lineage (NCBI taxonomy): Eukaryota > Metazoa > Chordata > Chondrichthyes > Heterodontiformes > Heterodontidae > Heterodontus > Heterodontus francisci. The sequence continues at coordinate 18,700,189 of NC_090407.1, read as the reverse complement.
GAGGCGAGGCCATGGAGGGATTTGACTATAAACTCAGTGGGTAAATGCACCACCCTGTGAGAGGCAGGGTTGTGCAGCCCAGGAGAACCTCTATTTGGCTGCTGGTTGGCGCTGGGTTAGCCCATCTTACCCCAGACAACAGTTAGGATGCTGCAATTGGTCTGAATGCCCTGGTGCTAAGTTGTTAGTCATCCAGGGTTTCTTCTCTTAATCATGATCCACTGACAACTTTAGCATAGGACATGGTAGAGCTCACCCGTGAAACCCTCCAGTAATCTGCCAACACTCGCTGGCAAGAATAAACAAAGTGCAAGTCCTCAGGACAACCTAAAGCATCAAAGATCTACTTTTGAACTGAAGGCACTGCTGCAATGAGGTAGCTTAGGGCTGAGATAACCCCAACATATGTAAGTGCCTTTAGGTCTGAAGGGGAAAACATAACAGAATAGTCCACACGTGCAGCACAAGTTAGATGCTGAACCAGGCTGGTGGGAGTGTAGTGGAATTCCAAGTGATGGTTCAACCTTGTCTCCTTATGTATCGTAGTGATATAAATGGCACAATTATGCTGTGAACTGACTAATGTGTCACTATAATAATACATTGGGCATAGAGGGTTCTATAAGAAGGGAACCCAACAATGGCAGAGGCAATGAGACAGACAGTGAGAATTTATTTAAGGCTATCGGTCGCTATTCATCAAATTTTAATTGCTCTATCATTGGTGGCCATAGTTTCATCTGCCTAGGCCTCAAGCTCTGGAATTATCTCCCTATAACCTCTCTCTCCCTTGCCCCTTAAAACCTCCCTCTTTGACTAAGCCTTTGGCACCTGTCCCAAAATCTCTATGTGGCTTGGCATCACATTTTGTCTGAACGTTTTTGTGAAGCTCCTTGGAGTGTTTATACTACATTAAAGGTGCTTTGCAAATGCAAGTTGTTTTTGCCTCCACTGCATTTCCAAGCTAGTTTTATATAAATCGTCCATGTTAGAGTCAAAATATCCACTCGTCCCACTCCAAGTGTTGCTTTTGCTCCAGATTAGCAGAAAATCTTCCTCTGAAATCTTGTCTATGCAAATTCTTGTCGATAGGCGGCGCCACAACAAAATAACAGGGCCGAAATTCATTGTAGTACCGCAGCCACCCGTTGGTGGCGCCACGGTAGCGTACAGCGCCATCTAGTGGCAGATGTCTTTCACTGCATCAATATATAACTGCGTTACAGTGCCTCTCAGCGGCAATATTCCGGTACTACAGCAATTACTACAATGGAATTTTCTTTTTTTGGCTTAAAAATGTCAGTCACAAGATTACAAGGTAAATACAGAGAGGAATGTTATTTAGTCCATTCTAGCTTATCCATCCAGAAAGGCCATAAAATATTCCGACAAACTGCTGTTTTTGGAGCCTTGCTGTGCACAAATTGGTTGCTGTGTTCCTTTCATTGCAAAAGTGACCACTTAAAAATGATTTTGTTGGCTGTAAAGCACTGAGGACATCCTGAGGTTGCGAAAGGCATTATAAAAATGCAAGTTTCTTCTTTTATAAATGATTCCAGTGCTTTCGCCTTAGTTATTGTCCTCAAAGTCACAGAATCCAGAATTGTTACAGCGCAGAAGGAGGTCATTTAGCCCACCATGTCCACAGCAGCTCTCCAAATCAGCAATTCACCGAATGCCATTACCCGCCTTCTGCCCATAACCCTTCAGAGATTTGTGCACAAGCATCCCCAGGTGCGTCTCTTCTTGCATCCCCTTTAAAATTGTACCATTTAGCATGTAATGTTTCTTTCCAGGCTTCCTACCAAAAGTCCATTCCAGGTGTAGCTGATTCCTTGTAAAACAAAACTTCCCGACATCAGTTCTGCACTTGACTTTTACTAGTTTGTCCCCTTGTCCTGTCAGTGTCCCACATCCTCACTTTCTTCAGTTCATGTACATCTATATGACATTTCTTGCTATTCAACTCTTTTTCAAGGCAATAAAGCTCATCCCACAGAAGGGGTGATGTCTAAAGCTTTGCTACTAGTATTCTACAAAGACCATAGACAATTACCAGTAGAGAGTGAGATGCAGTCACAGAGAAATTATTGGGGGAAGAGAGAGATAGAAAGTTGTACTAAATGCAGAAACTGCCTGGACTGATCCAAAGTGAATCCATAGTTAGTCAGCTTCCAACCTGTTTGTTCCAAACCATTAGTTGGTGCAAGATCAAAAAGGAACAACAGCACAGTTCAAGCTCTTTTACTGTACTATCCATTACATACAAGGGCCATTGTAAGTGGACAAACTGGGCCTGACAGATCGTGGCTAGCTAGTGCACAGCAAAAAAAAAAAATCTCCAAATGAACCTTCTACACAAGATAACATCTCTGGTTCAGGCATATGACATTTGTCCATTTCATTGTGTTCTATACAAGTGCAGTCCACCATATGCACTGCACCCCAAGTGGCAAATACCCACTACATTCCAGAATTTTAGTTTTTTAAAATTCACTCTCTGGATGGGAGCATAGATGGCAAGATCCGCATTTATTGCCCATCCCTAGTTTTCCTGGAAGATTTGTTGTTACAGATGTGTGTACTAGACCATTTCGGAGTCAACCACAATGATGTGGGACTGGAGTCACATATGGGCCAGACCGGGTAAGGAGGGTAGCATTCCTAAAAGGACATTAGTGAACCAGTTGAGGTTTAGTGTCAATCCAACAGTTTCATGTCATTTTTACTGAGACCAATGTTTTAATTCCAGATTTTAAAAACTGAATTCAAATCCTCATTCTGCAATGGTGGGATTTGAATTCATGTTCCCCGAATTATTAGTCCAAAACTCTGGATTACTAGTCAGTAACATAACGACTACATTCCCATACCACTGCAATTCCTGATTTCAGATGTGACACTGTGGAGACACTCAGGAAAACACAATGTTTAACACCCCTATTTCCCAACTCTTAATGCATCTCCTAGCAGCTGGTTATAATGCAATCAACAGTGACAGTGTGTGTGGGCATGAAGACAGAAATATCAAATAAAGAGGACAAGCTGCAAAGGCCAGAAATACACAGTCTGTATCTGTGAAGGCTACAAACCCAAAATGTCATAACTTATTTTGTCCTGTTGCTGATCCTCTGCGTGCTCCCAGTATTTTCTGTTTCTATAACAGGGCTGCTGTCAGCTTAGCCGAGTGGGTATCACTTTCACCTCTGGGTCAGCAGGTTGTGGATTTTATAACCCAATTCCCACACCCCGGGCTCACAGCCCATTGTAGTACTGAGTGCCAAGTTGTCAGAGATGCCATCCTTCGGATGAGATGTTAAACCATGGGCCCCATCTGCCTTTTGGCGTGGATGGTAAAGATCCCCTGACTGTTTGGAGAATAGGCCTTCTCCCTATGTCTTGGCCACATTCCACCCTGAATCACAATAGATTACACACCCACTGCTGTTGGTGGGATGTATTGGCACAGACAAACGTTTATCGATACACCATACGCCAGAAAGTAATTAATTGTGACGTTGCACAAATGCAGGCATGGAGTTTCCGCCAATGGTGTGATCAACAGAATGTGCAAGACATTGCACTGATGCTGCCCAGATGAAGTTATGCTGAAGTTTCCATGCCAACAGCTAAACAGGCACATCCTGCTCTCCTGTAATTACAGAATTTAGCTGAATTTAAACAGAATTTAAAGTAATAGCAGCAGCAGGAGCAACACAACAGGATCAGGATAGTCATTGCAGGTACAGGTGATCACCACTGGATACATGTGATCATGGGTGCCTGTGCACCCAAGAATCTGGGCTCAACAGGTGGAAACTCGTCAGTGGACAGTGGATGGACTTTTGAACAAGTGTAAAAGATCATGGATACTCTGATGTAAAATGTTTATAGGTGTAATTCATGAATGCTCAATATTCCACTGTCTTTTGCACTGTTTCATTTCATTCTGCCTCGATTTCACTGTTATCTGAAGAAATCATACAGAAAATTGACCCAGTGAAGTATTTGCTTCCTATTTTCATATGTTGTACGGGTGCAGCTGCACCAGGCTGTGCGCTGATGGTTGGCAGCTGGCAGCATCTACGAGGGATACTGTGACTGGATTTGAATGTATATCGTTTCCATTCTGAGTCAATAGGAGACACTAGTTATATGGTCATTAACCCAAAGTTGTCAATCGCAAAATAACACAGGCCTCCTCCTCCCCACCTCACTCAGCCCAAGCCACTCTGTTAATGGCAACTTATAAAAGGTTGCTGAATACCAGCACATAAAAAAACCCTCAAAAGATTACAGCCTATTGCTAGGAGACTAGTCTACAATCCAGTCAGAGAATTCACTGCACCACATGGTGTCAGTCACAAACAGACTGGTCTCAGTGTGAAGCTTAAATCCTTCTCTCCTCAACTCCGCAATACTTTTATGGTTAGTTAGTTAAAGATACAGCACTGAAACAGGCCCTTCGGCCCACCAAGTCTGTGCCGACCATCAACCACCCATTTATACTAATCCTACACTAATCCCATATTCCTACCACATCCCCACCTGTCCCTATATTTCCCTACCACCTACCTATACTAGGGGCAATTTATAACGGCCAATTTACCTATCAACCTGCAAGTCTTTTGGCTGTGGGAGGAAACCGGAGCACCCGGAGAAAACCCACGCAGACACAGGGAGAACTTGCAAACTCCACACAGGCAGTACTCAGAATTGAACCCGGGTCGCTGGAGCTGTGAGGCTGCGGTGCTAACCACTGCGCCACTGTGCCCCTCTGACCCCTCTTCTTCTTAATTTCCTTATACCCTATCTTACACACTCTTCCCTCCTCCCGGCATCCTTGCCGTGTTAAAATCAGAACACCTCATACCCTCTCCTTCCTCAACTCATTCTTCCCTGGAATTTCAGAACTGTACAGCTTTGCATTTCCCTCAGTCTCTACTCTTCCTACAATCCATAGGCTTTAAAGACCCAAAGCTTGGCATCACATAGTCACTACTCAATTTAACTCACCTTCTACCCCAACTTGTGCTGTCCTGGGTCATGAACCTTGACCCTTCACCCTTGACTTGGGTTTATCAATGTTAAAATTCAGGGATCCACGGGGTAGATTTCAGGAAAGAGCACCAGCACAAAAAGGGAAACAACTGCAAATGCACAACTTTTTCAAACCAGAATTGTGATTTAAAGTTTCTAGCTGAGAATAGCCCTCGCGGTCACGTTTACACAGACTAGCACTGGAAAACAAAAGCACAGCACTGGTCTACCCAGGTTGCACTTGGCCTACACAGGACATGAGAAAGTGACAGCTCCTGACAGTCAATGTCCCCTGTAGAGGTAATTTATACTCCCCACACCATGAACCTGCCCAAAGCTGATGCTGCAACATGCATCACATCAGCACTTTACTCTGCATTGATAACATTCCTGTGAAGCGCCTCGGAGAATTTTGAAGACGCTACAGAAATTAAAGTTTTTGTTGCATTTCCACATGTACAAATGAAGCAAAAGAAACTAACAAAGGACCCCTTTTTAACACCAGTGCACAAGTTCCTTGATCACTCTCTTTAGGTTTGTTTGTGAGAGGCTTTCTTGAGACTCAGCTGGTTGAGATAGTGAGTGTTGCCAGGCAGAGAAGGAAGGTCCCAGTCTGTGCTGAGTTAACCAATCTCAGCATTAGAGACCAGTTCAGCACTCCTGGGTTAGGGATGGGTAAATCAGCCAGGGCTCCTGCTCATAATGCAGTGTCCCCCAGTTAGAAAGTGTGTGTATGTATCAGGTGAAGACAAGTTCAGGCTCAGCTAATCCCTTCACATCATGATGGAATAGCCTGCTCACACTCACTAGCTAGGTGCATACTTTAAAATGCTCACCCGAGTAAGGTGCAAGAGGGTAACCAATAACTGAAATCATATCCTAGTGTCAAAACACACACGGTAACATAGCCATGTAGATAGATACACACAGATATACACAGTAACACACATGCAGATAGATATACACCAATAAACAGGCAGATGAACAGTGTTACATATGTAAAAAAGTAATGCCCAATGCATTTTACACAGGACTAACTGATTCCTATGGTGTTGCTTATATGTTGTCTGGGGTGTTATTAACTTGCCCCGTCTCTTCAAGACCAATCCCAAAATAGGCATGTCCAGGAAATTGTAGATATTAAGGAGTGCTGAGGTCAGAGGATAGTTGTACCTCCTTATAAATTTCAGGCTGCAGAATTTTTTTTTTTACAAAATAGTTTTACATCTGTTCCAGTCAGATGTGTTTTGGACACTGGGTGCAAAACTAAATGATAGTAACTCATAGCAATTGGAAATTAAAACCCTGTCTGCCCTCCTAATCCCTGGTCTAGCATTGTAACCTCATTAAATAATGTGTTGCACTGCACTATAATAGTAGTGAGAAGGAGCCATCCTTATTATTTCTTTTCCTTCTGAAGTTGATGCGAGATACATGCACTTGGAGCTTTCCAAAGTGGCCATTCAGCAATTTCCAGCCTAGAAAGTGAGATTTTCAACACCCCACCAATTGGTAGCCATGAGTTCAGCTGCCTAAGCCTTAATGCCCTCAAATTCCTGATGTAAACCTCTCCACTTCTCTCTCCTCCTTTAAAAGACACTCTACTTCTTTTAGCAAGCTATTGGCCACCTGTCCTAACATCTCCTCACATGACGCAGTGTCAAATTTTGTTTGATAACCGCTCGAGAGTTGCCTTGGGACATTTTACTAGGTTAAAGGCCCTATTATAAATCCAAGTTGTTGTCGTTGTTGCGTTGGCGGGCTATTTGGCCACAAGTGGCATCACAGCCAACTTTCAATCCTGTCCTCATCCAATGCAAAGCACTGCCCCTTCCAACAGAGAGTCACTCAATAACCATCAACAGGTGCAGAAATGGTGACTGATTCTTCTGCTCCTTAGACCAAGGGCGTTGAGGCCAATTATTGCCCATCCCAACCACCACCCCCCAACCACTGCTCCAGCCAAGAGCACAGACAGGGCCTTGAACCTAGAATATTCTCGTTTTTATTTTAAATCATTCTGGGGATCTGGGTGTCACTGACAAGCCAGAATTTGTTGCCCTCGAGAAGGTGGTGATGGGGTTTCTTCTTGAACTTGTGGAGTATAGCTCAGTACCAAATCCCCACATAGCAATTACCCACTGTGCCATCGGTGAAACTGACAGCTTGCACATTTCATTAAACAACCAATGGTGAAGGTCACTTAACCCAAGGGAAAATAAACAGAATTAAATAGCTGGTTGTATTCTGATTGACTGAAGAGGTCAGTGTGGGTCCATCATTATAAAATTAATAATAGCACATTTCCTTCGATTTGCATAATTCACACCATCTGTGAGTCATAGAAGACAGAGGGTAGCAGTGGAAGGGTGCTTTTCTGAATGGAAGGCTGTGACTAGTGGTGTTCCACAGGGATCAGTGCTGGGACCTTTGCTCTTTGTAGTATATATAAATGATTTGGAGGAAAATGTAGCTGGGCTGATTAGTAAGTTTGCGGACGACACAAAGGTTGGTGGAGTTGCGGATAGTGATGAGGATTGTCAGAGGATACAGCAGGATATAGATCGGTTGGAGACTTGGGCGGAGAAATGGCAGATGGAGTTTAATCCGGACAAATGTGAGGTAATGCATTTTGGAAGATCTAATACAGGTGGGAAGTATACAGTAAATGGCAGAACCCTTAGGAGTATTGACAGGCAGAGAGATCTGGGCGTACAGGTCCACAGGTCACTGAAAGTGGCAATGCAGGTGGATAAGGCAGTCAAGAAGGCATACGGCATGCTTGCCTTCATTGGTCGGGGCATAGATTATAAAAATTGGCAAGTCATGCTGCAGCTGTACAGAACCTTAGTTATGCCACACTTGGAATATTGCGTGCAATTCTGGTTGCCACACTACCAGAAGGATGTGGAGGCTTTGGAGAGGGTACAGAAGAGGTTTACCAGGATGTTGCCTGGTCTGGAGGGCATTAGCTATGAGGAGAGGTTGGATAAACTCGGATTGTTTTCACTGGAACGACGGAAGTGGAGGGCGACATGATAGAGGTTTACAAAGTTATGAGTGGCATGGACAGAGTGGATAGTCAGAACCTTTTTCCCAGGGTGGAAGAGTCAGTTACTAGGGGACATAGGTTTAAGGTGAGAGGGGCAAAGTTTAGAGGGGATGTGCGAGGCAAGTTCTTTACACAGAGGGTGCTGAGTGCCTGGAACTTGCTGCCGGGGGAAGTGGTGGAAGCAGGTACGATAGCGACGTTTGAGGCATCTTGACAAATACATGAATAGGATGGGAATAGAGGGATACGGACGCCGGAAGTGCAGAAGGTTTTAGTTTAGACAGGCATCAAGATCGGCGCAGGCTTGGAGGGCCGAATGGCCTGTTCTTGTGCTGTACTGTTCTTTGTTCTTTGAACCATCTTTGGAATGAGAGGGGGACAAGGACCAGGCCCAGAACTGCAAACATATTCACTGAGTTTTCACCCACCCCCCAGCTTTAACAAAACCAGGTTTTTCTGCTTACAGGGTGCCCAATTATTATCATTTGAAGCATTTCTTTTTACACCTGCGCTATTAAATTAAATGCATCACCACTCAGACAAAGCAGTCATTTGTTCCTTGTTGCAGGAACGATGTGCACATAGATGCAATGCAGCTCCAGATAGATCATTAAACATTTACAAAATACATTAGCTGTTGTCCCATGGCATTGCTCACAGGAATGTCTGAGACCTGGTGGTGACCTGTTATTAGACAGTCAAATCCAGAGAAATGCAACTACTTATAAACTGCTTAGAGGGCACTTGTCACAGTTGATGGGGTGGTTTATGCCAGCTGCCTGCCTCTCTTCTGCGGTTGTGTCCATATCCAGGCATCCCTGGAAAGACAGCACAGTGTCTGCTGGTATACTTGATGCCTTCTTTGACCGGTGGGACCAGAATATGTCATGGACACTAAATAATATTATTGTCCAGCATGAACTCGATGGACTGAATGGCCTCCTTCTGCACTGTAAATGACTTTATGATTTAATTTTATAAGTTTCCTTTTTATTTATAAATTTGGATTGTATTGTTTGTGTCCCTTGAAAAAGTGGGCACTTTTTAAATTTGATTTTGATTGGTTTGTAGGATGACACCTGTCACCAATCAGAAAAGACTAGAGGACACTTGTAACCTCAGAAATTTCAGGCCCGAGGTAAATGAATAGCTTTCTTACTGTTTTTACCTTAAAACTAGAGGTTGATTTTGGAAAACAATATTCTGTTGCTAAAACATAATTTTGTTCTCCTTTAAAACCACAAAGTTTAACGATGTTATGTAAACACTGGGTGAGTTTATACACTTGTAAACTTAGAGACTGCAGATATTGTGGCTTCAGTTTTTCTGTTGCTGGGAGCTTCTCTGTACATTCCAAATGAGTGATTCTTTAAAATGTCCCACCCCCAAATGTCTCAGAAATTTACATTAGACACTAAAGGACAATCATCTGAAATATAATTAAAAATCTTCCACAGGTGTGTATAATATTGCACGGAAATATTACCCAGTTAAAATATATAAACAGGCAAAAGACCAACGCAGAATCGCTTTTTAATCTTCATAATTAATACACTTATGAAATGTGTGAACAACCATCACAATTAAACCACTGGTTAATGGAGGCCATTCAGCCTGTCGAGTCTATGCTGGCTCTTCACTACAGCAATCCAAAATGATTCTAATTCCACTTTCAACCCACTGTAGCTTACTGTACATAAAACATCTAGTTATCTATTAACAGCGACATTTTGCATTTATTTAGCAGCTTTAATGTAGAATAACATCCCAAGGTGCTTCATTGAACTCAATGCATTCCATACCCCAACAACCCTCCATATAAAGAAAATTTTCATCGCTGTCCTCACTCTCTAAACTGATAGATATGTATAAACCACCTGAACCCCTCAATGAAATCCTAGCCGAGAACTCTCACCCGGGTATCCTTTATTCTATATATGAACCATCCGAACCTTTCGATTAGATTCCAGCCTGTAACTCATCCCCGGTTATCTGCTGGTCTGTGTACCTCTCGAATAACGATGAAAGTAATTGTGAAAAACAAAATAATTATATGATTCATTTAAACTGGAAAACACTTTACCGAGTTACACGGTCATAAATAAACTGCGCGGCGCGCTGTAGCATTTAACCACAAGTGTCGACTTTCATAAAAAGAGTTGGTTAATTAAAAGCCGAAAATAGTCCCCCACATATGTACGAGAGTGAATGAGACAGAGGGAGTGACTTCTGGTGACGTGGACCCCAGAGAGGTTGAAACACCCTTTCCCCAGTCTCCCTTACACGTGCAAATCCCTACAATAAGAGGTTGGAGACACAGCAATGACATCAACCATTCCCATTACCCGCAGTGAAAACCTTTGTTATCGCAAACGGCGCGACTCCCAACCCTTTAGAAAAAATAAATACAGCACGTAGAACGGATCTCTTGTATCAAATAACAGAGGGAGAAAAAATGTAGCAGGAAGGTACATAAAAATCCTCAGCTACAATGTTGGACTGGGGAGACAGAGGAGACGGTGCAATCAACACGGGTCTGTTTCCTGGCGCTGTCTGGGATCTTTCTCCGCTCCCTACCCGACCGGCCCTTGGAATAAGAGGAGGAAGGGAGATTCCATATATAGAAATCAAATAACCAAGAGCAGAATCCAATGCACTTACCGAGAATCTTCTCACAACAGCCGCCCGGCCGACCTCCCCATCTCCTCCATATACTTTAGAAGTGAATTTGGAGATAAGGGTGAAAAAAAACTTCTTGCAAATTCCTGCTTGCAACTATTTCAGGGGGTTGGGCTGGACACAAACACACCCAGCGGGAGAGGGGAGAGAGACATACTGGATTTATCTAGAACTATTAGCTAAACAATAATAAACAAGACAGCAATTACAGGATGGGCTATATTGATATCTTAACTATTATGTGTGTGTGAGAGAAAGTGAAGTTTTTTTTTAATTACTGTTTTAAGATTAATTGACGTTTCCCCCCCTACGGCTGCGAGGCTCATGGAAGGAGCCTCATTTGCATGAAGATTAAGGGTTGACATCAGGATTTTGTTACATTGTATCATTCGGCAGGGGAAAGGTATCAATTTATTTTTTAATTATTATTTTCTTTCTCTAAACCGATTAAATTCTGGAGGGATACCGTTATAGACAAGCCTCGAATGTGGGAGAACCTTTTCTACAAAATGACAAATCGCATCGGCAGAGAATCTTTCCAAGGTGGGCTCCGGGTTCTCCTATTTTTTCTCCTTCCTTTTAAATGCTACATTTAAATGATTCGTAACTTTCTTTCTCTTCCTTCGAAGCAGCTGTATTTTGGATAAATTGCTGGCAAATATCAGACTTAGTGGGCAATTATTTTGCTTGGGGATTTTTGTTCTTTTAAAATTAATTTGAGGCGCGTTCAGCGTCTATTTCGTGTTAATTTCTCGGATCGAGAGAGAGAGAGAAATGGCAACATCGATCTGGAATAACAGGAGCCAGTTGGTGATTTCAATCGTCTGAAAACACTTTTCTCCTGTGTTTAAATCGGGAGGTTTCTGGATAACACCCTTCCCTTCTCCCAACACTCCACGCCAGCCTGGTCTCGTTCCCTTCTGACTGTAAACGATCAGCCTTTTGAAATATGCACAAAACCGATTAAATTCCCGTTTAATATCGAGGCGGACTTTATACATTTGCGAACAAAACAGGGGAGAATGAAGAATGGGGGAATTCGGGTAACTTTTAAGTTCGATCTGTCTCCTTGTTCTCCATGGTGTTTTCTCCCGACACCCTGAACTCCAGCCCTCGGCAGGATTTCTCTCTCTCTCTCTCTTTTCCCCCCGCCCTCCTCAAATCTCTTAAGGAGAAGGGAAAACTAATTAATTTTCTCTTTATTGTAGACATGGATTCTGCATCGCCTTCAACTTTCGATTCGGAGGTAATTTTATAATTATCTGCTTTTAAAAGGTGTGAACGGCGGGCGGGCGGGGGGTGGGGAGGGGTTCTGGGATCTCCCCATGGTTGGGTTTAAATTTTTTTTTAAAGAAATCTCTCTTTAGATGACCGATTTCAGTCGACACGCGGATCGATTTCATACCCACAGGTTTTTGATTATAGTACAGTACGTTGCGCCATCTTGTTGAATTACTATATATATTTTAAAACCTCCTTATTAATTGGAGTAGATAGGTTTATATCAATGTGTTTCCCACCGCTTTCCCTGTGGTTCCATCTGAAGTTAGAGATTTATTGTCGCGGGAGGGGGGACATTCCCCTTTTAAATCAGTGCTGTCTTTTTTTTTTAAATTCCCTCCCCTCCAAGTGTGTGCTGTCTGTCTGTTCCTCCGAGATCGCCAATCCCGCTGTGTGTTTTTTTAAATGATGAATATTCGCCATCTTGCCTCTGACCCGTCCCTTTTCCTGCCCTTCCCTCCTTTTTAAAATAATCTTATTTTCCTCGTTAATCGTCCCGCACATCCTGTGACCTCGCCTGTCCCCCTGAGTCTAATCCTACACCTGGATTTTACTAATCCAGAATGTGCCTCCTCTTAAAAAAAAACCACAAAAAAAAACCTTCTCCATTCGGATCTGTGCCCGGAGGCGGCTGCTTAATTTATGTTCAAATGAAAAAGGTTTACTGGAGTAAACTGTATTAAATATACACGAATGAACCAGCCCCTTTGTTACATGATGTATTTGTACAGTCACTCGGAGATGTTGTATTATGGGTAAAGGGACCCCCTCCTATTGGTTTGTGCCTTCCCTGTGTGGGATTGATATAACTGAGCTTTCACAGTAAGCAGTTCAATCTTGGGCAAGTGTTAAATTGAGATTTATATAATTGGAAAGAGCGACTGCCACATCAGTCCTGGTTTCAGATCTGTGAAACTCAATTTATTGTTGAGACGGGGCTGTATCGGAATAAGTGACCTTTTTCAAATGGACGAAATGAGCGAGACTTATTTGAAGTGAGTGGGAGTTGGCAGATCTGCTTAACCGCGAAACTGTCGGGGTTTAGATGGCAGAGGTCAACGGTTCCATACTGTTTATCTTCAGGATTTTCAGAATTATCCGCTTTAACACCTGCTCCCCGTATTCATCCCACTCCCGTCATTTTAGCATTAATCTGAGGCTGTTCGTTTCGCACCTAAGGGGATAGAATGTGATACTGTGATGGGATGGAGGGCGATAATTCTGGAGACTAGGTGCCTGAAGTTTAATTGGACTCTCAGCTCTTGATCACCCCAGGAGCAGCTTCCCCACATAATGTCAGGGAATATCAGAGGGACAAAGAGGTTCCGTGTGTACCTCCTGTTGATAGGAATATCACCTTATAGTATAAAATGGCTTTTTTGTTTTGTTGTACAGTATCATTTCAGAAACACCAGTGACATAAATGATTGTCTAATTAGTTATTCTTGAGATGTTGATTGAAAGAGGGTGTTACCCAGATCTCTGTAAAACTTTTACTGTACAAAGTAACATGTAAAAGTATTCCTGCCGAGCACTGTGATTACAAACAGGTTCTTCCCACCTGTGTTCTGCAGTGTCAGTGGTAATGGGGCAAAAATTACACTTTAAACTGGAGATTCACTGCTTAAATTGCTCTCCCACCACCAGTGACAGACCTGTAGCCACAAGAACTGTACACAATGTTATACAACAAGTGCACTTATATAGCACCCTGCACATAGTAAAACACAGCTTCACACATTCAGTTAAAATAGTGACAGATCTGCACCCACCAATACAGTACCCTAGTATTACTTAGCTGAAAACAGCATGAAAATTGCACCCACTGCTATACATCAGTGAAATCCTGGAGATGACACAAAACAAGATCCCTGCTCCCCCCCCCCACCCCCCCTTCAGTCTCATGATCCATGTAAACCACTACTTTACCCACTTAACTAGGCCATGGCAGAAATTTTGGCTGATTTGTCAGACAGGATTTTAAACACTTTTTGATGCTGAAAGTTTGGGATATTAGTGAGAAAGGAAGAAAATAGAGAGGTAAATTACATAAAGCTGTGTTAACACGTGTGATTACCTATACAGAACCAGAGTGCAACCAGTTAGTGTGTCAGTACTAATTGCATAGGTTCATTTCTAACCTCCTTTCTCTCTCTCTCTCTTCTCCCCAGGATTACACCCCAACAGATAAGAGGTGCAGAACAGTGGAAGATTTTAACAAATTCTGCACTTTTGTGTTGGTTTACGCTGGGTACATCCCCTACCCTCAAGAGGTGAGTGGAACTGTTCCTGTTTCAAACCCCCATGGCCCCTAATCCTTTACGGTTTGTCACCTTGCAATTTGACAAAGTAAAAGCCTTCCCCACTCAGATTGATAGAAAAGGCACACTGGTAATATTGGTAGTATCACCAATTTCAGTTCCAATAATGGTGAAAGGCACCACCCAACAGCTCGGTGAGTTTATCCAGTGAGTAACTGAGTCACATTGACCTGGAAAGTCCAAGGTTTGCCTTGTGATCTGCAATTCCCTGCCTTGAAAGAATGATGGAAGCAGATCAATAGTGACTTTCAAAAGAGAAATGGATAAATACTTGGGAAAACATTTGCACTTCAGATGAGGGAAAGATGGGCTTGGATGTGATTCCATTCACCCGTCCGTCACTCACTGTCTGGTGATGGGGGCCACTTAATTGAGGTACCAGAGAAGAGTGGGTATCTATGAACCTGTACCATACGAACATATGAATTAGGAGCAGGAGTAGGCCACTTGGCCTCTGCAGCCACCTCTGCCATTCAACAAGATCATGGCTGATATGATGGTAACCTCAACTCCACATCCTGCCTACCCCCAATAACCTTTCACCCCCCTTGCTGATCAAGAATCTCTACCTTTGCCGTAAAAATATTCAAAGACTCTGCTTCCACCGCCTTTTGAGGAACAGAGTTCCAAAGACTCACGACCCTCAGAGAAAAAATTTCTCCTTATCTCTGTTTTAAATGGGCAACCCCTTATTTTTAAACAGTGATCCCCCTAGTTCTAGATTCTCCCACAAGAGGAAACATCCATTCCACATCCACCCTGTCAAGACCCCTCAGGATCTTATATGTTTCAATCAAGTCTTTCTCTTCTAAACTCCAGCGGATACAAGCCTAGCCTGTCCAACTTTTCCTCATAAGACAACCTGCCCATTCCAGGTATTAGTCTAGTAAACCTTCTCTGAACTGCTTCCAATGCATTTACATCCTTCCTTAAATAAGGAGACCAATACTGTACACAGTACACCAGATGCAGTTTCACCAATGCCCTGTATATCTGAAGCATAACCTCCCTACATTTGTAATCAATTCCCCTCGCAATAAACACTAATATTTATTAGCTTTCCTAATTACGTGCTGTACCTGCATACTAACCTTTTGTGATTCATGCACTAGGACACCCAGACGCCTCTGCATCTGAGCTCTGCAATCTCTCACCATTTAGATAATATGCTTTTTTATTCTTCCTGCCAAAATGGACAATTTCACATTTTCCGACATTATACTCCATTTGCTAGATCTTTGCCCACTCACTTAACCTATCTATATCCCTTTGTAGCTTCCTTACACCCTCTTCTCAACTTACATTCCTAGATATCTTTGTGTCATCACCAAATTTAGCAACCATATCTTCGGTCCCTTCATCCAAGTCATTTATATAAATTGTAAAAAGTTGAGGCCCTAGCACTGATCCACGCGACACACCACTTGTTACATCTTGCCAACCAGAAAATGACCCATTTATGCCTCTTCTCTGTTTCCTGTTAGCTAGCCAATCTTCTATCCATGCCAAAATGTTACCCCCTACACCATGAGCTTTTATTTTCCACAATAACCTTTGATGTGGCACCTTTATCAAATATCTTCTGGTAATCTAAGTACAGTATATCCACTGTTTCCCCTTTATCCACAGCACATGCCACTTCTTCAAAGAGCTCCAATAAATTAGTTAAACATGATTTCCCTTTCACAAAACAGTGTTGACTCTACCTGATTACCTTGAATTTTTGCAAGTGCCCTGCAATAACTTCTTTAATAATAGCTTTAACATTTTCCCTAAGCTAACTGGCCTGTAGTTTTCTGCTTTCTGTCTCCCTTTTTGAATAAATTGGCTATTGATTACATTGGCTATTTTCAAATCTAATGGAACCTTCCCCGAATCAAGGGAATTTTGGAAAATCAAAATCAACGCATCAACTATCTCACTAGCCACTTCTTTTAAGACCCTAGGGTGAAGTCAATCAGGACCCGGGGCCTTGTCAGCCCGCAGCTTCAACAATTTGCTCAGTACCACTTCCTTGGTGATTGTAATTTTCCTTGAGTTCCTCCCTCCCTTCCATTTCCTGATTTACAGCTATTTCTGGGATGTTACTTGTATCTTCTATGGTGAAAATGCAAAATACCTGTTCAATTCATCTGCCATCTCCTTGTTTTCTCTTATTAATTCCCCAGATTCACTTTCTATAGGACCAATGCTCACTGTTAACTCTTTTTTCTTTTTAAAAATATATATGGAAACCAGCTTTCTCTCATACTCTAATTTTTCCCTCCTTATTAATCTTTTAGTCTTTCTTTGCTGCTTTTTATATTCAGTCCAATCTTCTGACCTGCCACCCACCTTTGTGCAATTATATGCTTTTTCTTTAAGTTTGATACCATTTTTAACTTTAGTTAACTACGGATGGTGGGTCCTCACCTTGGAATTTTTCTTTCTCGTTGGAATGTATTTCTTCTGTGTATTCTGAAATATCCCCTTAAATGTATGCCACTGCATCTCTATTGACCTATTCCTTAACCTACTTTGCCAGTTCACTTTTGCTAGCTCTGCTTTCATGCCCTCATAATTGCCCTTATTTAAGTTTAAAATACAAGTCTTAGACCCACTCTTCTCTCCCTCAAACTGAATGTAAAATTCAATCATATTATGATCACTGCTGCCTAGGGGCGCCTTCACTATGATGTCATGAATTAATCCTATCTCGTTGCACATACCCTGGCATGAGTCAGTGCTCCAGAGGAAAGGAAGGTGAAAAAGGGTTGAGAAGCTTTCCCTTTGTGTCCTTGTCAGTATCCTTAAACCCTGGTATAACAAATTGTAACAAAGCTCGTATGATTTTGTTATAGCCTAGCGAAAGATTCAAGTTTTGCACGTGGTACATAAGGGGAATTAGAATGTGGTGGGTGGAGGGGGCGGGGTGAGAGAGGATTCTGTGATTGTTGCCAGGTGTAAATGAACTTGAGGCCATGAACTGGGTCAAGCAGGAGCTGCAAGTGTCCGCATCAGACACTTGCAGTAACCAGAGGCAGGATCTCTGTAACAATATCAAAGAGGGCTTATAAAAAGGGCATCATTGCTCCTGAATTTGATGGGCAAACTCCCCACCTCCCGCTGGTTTGTAGACATGTGGTACAATGATGTTGCAAAAGCTGCATTGAAGGCTGGACTTTGCTGTTCACAGAACAGCAGCGATCTCTCTTCTCTTAGCTCATGGACTCAAATTGGAGCCCAGCCCATCTCCCCCCACACCGCACACTGAGCAAATACTTGAGTGTATTTGTATCTTAATTCAATCCCGTTTATGGGTAGAGCTCTTTGTTTTCCTGTTGATGATGTGGCATTCCGAGCATGTCGTATGGAATGTGCCAATTCTCAAAGAAAGCCAGGGACTGTTAGCCAAACAAGTCTTCTGTTTGACTGTGTGAAGCTGAGCTGTGTCTGGAGGTTTCATTCTAAGGTGCTGATTCCCATGGCTTTTGCCAGCCGTGAGCAGCCTGTCACCCACTGGCTAAGGCTCTGTAGGGTTGCAGGCAGATACGTTCAAAAACAATTTGCATTTCTATAATGCCTTTCACAACCTCAGGACATCCCATTGCACCTCACAGCCAATACTGTAGTGTAGGAAAGTGGCAGCCAATTTGTGCACAGCAAGGTCCCACAAGCAATGACCAAATAATTTTTTTTTTTTAAAGTGATGTTTTTGAGGGATAAATGTTGACCCAGGATACCGGGGAGAAACCCTCCCCTTTGAAATAGTGCAGTGGCAACCTTTACACCCACCCAAGAGGACAGACAAGACCTAGTCTCATCCAAAAGACAGCACCTCTGAGAATGCCGCACTCTCTCAGTATTGCCCTAGAGTGTCAGCCTAGATTATGTGCTTTAATCTCTGGAGTGGGGTTTGAACCCAAAACCTTCTGACTTGGATACGAATGTGCTACCCACTTAACCATTGTCTGACACATCATTATTCTCTGACATGACCTGATGTGAAACTGTACAGCCGTTTATTCAGAATCACAGAATCGTTGTAGCAAGAAGGAGGCCATTTGGCCTGTCGTGTCTGTGCTGGCCCACTGAAAGAGCAATTTACCTGTGCCACTCCCCTGCATTCTCCCTGTAGCCTTGCACATTCTTCCTTTTCAGATAACAATACAATTCCCTCTTGAATGCCTCGATTGAACCTGCCTGCACCACACTCTTAGACAGTGCATTCCAGATCCTAACCACTCGCTGTGTGAAAACATTTTTCCTCATGTTGCCATTGCTTCTTTCGCCAATTACCTTAAATCTGTGCTGTCTTGTTCTTGATCCTTACACCAATGGGAACAGTTTCTCCCTAGCTACTCTGTCCAGACCCCTCATGATTTTGAACACCGCTATCAAAATTCCTCTCCGCCTTGTCTTTTCCAAGGAAAATAGTCCCAATTTCTCTAATCTATCTTCATAACTGAAGTTTTTCATCCCTGGAACCATTCTCGTGAATCTTTTCTGCGCTCTTTATAATGCCTTCACAATCTTTCCTAAAGTGTGGGGCCTAGACTGGACTCCAGTTCAGGCCGAACCAATGCTCTATACAAGTTTAACATAACTTCCTTGCTTTTGTACTGTATGCCCCTACTAATGAAGCCTAGGATGCTGTTTGCTCTATTAACCGCTCTCTCAACCTGTCCTGCCACCTTCAATGATTTATGCACATATACACCCAGGTCTCTCTGATCCTCCACCCCCTTTAGAATTGCACCCTTTTTATTTTATATATTTTCTCCGTCGTCTTCCTACCAAAATGAATCTTCACGCTTCTCTGCATCAAATTTCATCTGCCACTTGTCCACCCATTCCACCAACCCGTCTATGTCCTTCTGAAGTTCTAATCTATCCTCCTCACAGGTCGCAATGTTTCAAAGTTTAGTATCATCTGCAAATTTTGAAATTGTGCCCTGTAAGCCAAGGTCTAGGTCATTAGGAACAGCAAGGGTCCTAATACCGACCCTTGGGGAACTCTACGACAAATCTTCCTCCAGTCCAAAAAACATCCAGTAACCACTATTCTCTGCTTCCTGTCACTCAGCCAATTTCGTATCCATGTTGCTGTCCTTTTATTCCATGAGCTATAATTTTGCTCGCAAGTCTGTAGTGCGGCACTGTATCAAATGCTTTGTACTTTATTGATGTGTTATCTTTCTCCTTTTCAGGAGATGCCTCTGCGGTCCAGCTCCAGCCCTTCCAACAGCACAGGCAGCACCCCAGAGAGCGAATCCTGGGACCTCCCACTGTCTGTCCCCCGCACTGATAAAGGCAGGAAAACTTTCACTGGCTTCAAACGGGCAAAACCGTACTCGTTCCTGAAGCATCACAAATCAGGTGGCTTCCTGCTGCCCGCCTTCAACCGCAGGAAGCCTGATAAGGTGAAGAGGAGGCGCGAGGTGAGGGCAAAAGAGGGCAATCTGAGGATAGAAGAACCACGGGTTGAGGAGACGGTCAAGCAGGAGGCACCTGACCCGGCCACAGAGACAAACACAGACTCTACTGACCGTGAAGCAGAGGATGCGGCACCAGCCTCTATTGTCCCAGAGCCCCTCACCCAGGAGCTTCCCACCCCAGAGCCCCTCACCCTGGAGCCTCCCACCCAGGAGCCCCTCACGGACTCTCCAAGCACAGGGCAGGACATTTCTTTTCTGCCGGTCAGTGCAGCAAACGTGATGAATGAGACGATAAAATGCGAGCAAGTGGAGCGACAGAGGACCGTGTTCCGTCAGGGAAAGCAGGTTGTGTTCAGAGATGTGGACACGACTGGGAATGATGAGGACATCATGGTGGATTCCGGTAAGTGAGCGTTCGGAACACCGAACAATTGTCTGCCACCAACCACCATGCTTAGATGTGTGTCTTTAACACACACTCTCTGTGTCCCCGTGTCTCAGTTGTTACCTTGCCTTTCTTGTGTAGAACTGAGTTGTGCGGACAAGAAAGTCCCAAGTTAGACCTGTGGTGCGTGCTGGGCTAGCTGTTCAGTTCTCAGTTGAGACAATTAAAGGGCTGCCATTCGTGACAGACCTGTAATCATCAATACTAGTGACAGACTGTAATGAGCATGACTAGTGGCAGACTGTAATGGACAGGATTAGAGAGAGGTCAGTAACAGGCAGTCCTATTGACAGACCTGTAGCCATCAAAACTAGCAACAGGTGGTTCTAGTGTCAGAGTGTAAGCACTGGGACTAATAGCAGACTCTAAATGCCAGAGCTAACGATGGATGATAACCACCAATACTAGCGACATACGTGTAATCACTAGAACTAGTGGCAGAGGACAGCCTCTAGGACTGTCCAATGGACTTGAAAGTATGATTATATTTTTCATCGTTCAAAGAGACATTGTATGAAAATATCACACATCTATAATTCATTGAAATCCTGGTGACATTATTCACTTCATTGCACACATGCCTAATTACCATTGTTTTGGGCCCAGGACAATCCCCCTGTGTCAAACACACTCCAATCACAAGCACAGCCTAGCCCGGGATAAAACTGCCCTCTGCAGCGCAGGGATCCTTTCCAGCTCCCTAATTTTAAAGGGATTATAATCGTATTATAGATTGAGAAATCTGAAATGTTTCATAGACTAGGCTTGTATTCCCTTGAGTTTTGAAGATTAAGAGGTGTTCACATGTTCTTGTCTAACTGTCTTTTATTTAATCATTAACCTTTTTTGCACTTCTCAAACCCCAGCTTCCTTGTAAAATTTGGAATCTCCTGAAGGCCTGACTTCTGCTTGGTACAACTTCAAAGGCGCAGGCCAGCCTCCAGTACCTCGCCCAAATGGTCATTCATCATATATGAGCCCGCAGCCGTGGCTCAGTGGATGGCACTCTTGCCTCTGAGCCAAACAGATTATGGGTTCAAGTTCCACTCCAGAGACTTGAACACAAGATCTGAAGGAGTGCTGCACTATTGGAGGTGCCCCTTTTGAATGCGACATTAAACCAAGGCTCCAGCTGCTCTCAGGTGGATGTAAAAGATTCCATGGCCACCATCTCAAAGGAGATCTGGGGCATTCGCTTTAGTGACCTGACCAATATTTTCCCTCCACCAACATCACTAAAACTGATTATCTCGTCATTATCACATTGCTGTTTGTGGGATCTTGCTGTGCTCAAATTGGCTGCTGCTTTTCCTTCATTACAACAATGATTACACTCCGAAAGTACTTCATTGAATATAAAGCACCTTTGGATGTCCTGAGCTTGTGAAAGGTGCTACATAAATGCAAGTTTTTGTTGATCTGACTTGTGATTAACTTTTGGACCTTCTCCCCGGAACAGATGATGATTCCTGGGACCTAGTGACGTGTTATTGCATGAAGCCATTTGCTGGTCGGCCAATGATTGAGTGCAACGAGTGCAGTACCTGGATCCACCTGTCCTGTGCCAAAATTCGCAAGTCCAATGTCCCGGAGGTGTACGTCTGCCAAAGGTGCCGTGACTCCAAATGTGACATTCGGCGATCGAACCGTTCTCGAACTGGCTGTAGGAAACTCTTCCTCGACTGAGGTGTCTGAGTCTTTCTTTCTTTCTTGGTTTTGTTTTGTTTTGGGGAGAGAAAGGAGAACTTTAAAATGGCAACGGGGCCAACAGAGAAAAAAGCATTTAAAACAAAACCGTTTGATGATGCACTTATCTGGAGAGATTCTCCCATTTGCGCAGGAATTGCTTTTTTGGCTGTCTCTCCCTTTATCCTCACAACTTCCAGGTTAGATCCCAAGAGATCAAGACAGGTTGAATCAATCTTTCTGTTATCACACCCTGGCTAAACCAGCACAAGGGAGATTATGGGCTTGGGGCTGCTGAGGGCGAACCCACTGTCTACTATAAATCACATTTTATTTTCCCCTCTCTATGCTTTCCCTTGGCTCTTCCGCCACCTACTGCCCCCACCACCCCTACAGGAGTCTGATAGGCCTGAATACACAAAAGTCTGCAGGGATGACGGTAATGGCAATGTTTAGCCCCTCACTCCTTTCTTTTCCGTGCAATCCCTACAGTGCTTGCTGCTACAGGAGCTGCAAGCAGCCAACAGGGCCCTGTGCAATAGACCAAGGCTTCAAGCACTAACATTATCAGAAGAAATGGGAAGGGGGGAAATAGATAATAAATACCTAGTGGCCTGGCATTTAACAACGTGCAATAAAACCAGATAATGCTGGAAATACACCACAGTTCTGTCAATATCTTAGTCGGTAAAGGCAAGTTAATGTTTCATGAATTCTGACCAAGGGTACACACCTTACCCTTTTTTCTCTCTTTCCAGGTGCTGACTGGCCTGCAGTGTATTTCCAGCATTTTCTGATTTTATTTCAGATTTCCCAGCATTTGCAGTTTTAACATTGACAATATTTACTTTGGTCAAAACAAGATTAACCAATGCCTTTTCTTTAGAATAAATAATTTGGCTCACTCTGCACTTTTTAAAAACTTTACACCAATTAAAATCCAACTAAATCCAAATATTCTTTTCAGGAGCTACAGGAAGCTGGTCGACAAAGGGTTTAAAATCCTGAAAGAGAAGTGTGCTAACATTCTGGGTTAATTTGCTGAGTTTGACCTGTGTCATAAAAGATTTGGAATGGGCAAAGCAGTTTACTTAGAATTTTTTATTTTAGACTATTGCTGTTGAGGAGGCCTTTACAATTTTTATGCCTGAAATTCAGTATTTAAAACCAAAGTCCTGCAGCTAGAAGGAGGAAAGAAAATCCTTAAGTGCCGGGACTGTAGCTTTTAAATGATCAATTAATTAATTCCCATCGTCTTCTATGTATCTGAACAGCTGTTTTATGAGCTGCAAGGGGAGGAGATTAACAAACTCAATATTGTATCAACTGTTAAAAGGTCTGAACAGAGAAGTCTGTTTAAAAAGGCTGCAATACAGATTTTCTGCAACAAAAAAAACTCCTACCTGAACTTTTTTCAGTCTTTTTGGTCCTCAGTTGGCAGCATGTGCAATAAATTCAGGACAGTAATCTGAAAGCCTGAACTGAAAAGTTGCGTGAGGGGAGAAGGAGATCACCATCTCCTTTCAGTGCCCCCTCTGCCCACTTCTATTCCTTACTCTGCACCTCATGGTACATGAAGCTATTGTGGACACACTGACAGTAAGGGACATGGTTATGGTTCCCAAGTTGTCAGCGCATCCCTTTAACAGACCTCTATGAGGTGGTTATATGTTCAGTGATGATTTGGCTTCATTTGGGCAACCTCTGTGGGTCATCTGTATAGCTCAGTCACAAATTGTAACTGAGCACTGAAGAGCCTCTTGTACCTTATTTAAATAGATGCAGACACTACCGTTTTGTACACCATTAGTCCAGACTCTTCACCATTTTGACCCCTTTCAAAAAAGCAGGCTGTTGGGGAGGGGGGCGGAGGAAGGTCAGGGGGTGAGGAGGTGTCCTTCCTGTTCACCCTTCCATTATTGTACATTGTAAAATATATATTGCCATAAAAATATTGCTAGTGTATTTTTACTCTCAAATGTCATATCTCACGGATATTTGCCATGTTCGGTCTCCTCAACTCAATGATTCCAGTAACAGGAAAGAACTCAGGATTGGCTCCATTGATTTTATTGGAACCAATCAAAGTGCACAGTGCTCTTGGCCATGATTGTAGAACAAGTGGGAGCCAATACATGGAACAAGAAGCTTTTCGCTCCTCTCCCTTCTCTTTCCTCTTTGACCAATGTTCCAGGTTACTTCAAACCAGTGATATGATATTTCTTTCCTCCCATTCTGTAACAATTGCCTTTTTTAGGAGGTGATGGATTAAAGACATAGTGAGCACTTAAAGATGTCTGACAATCAACCACCATTTCCACCACCACCACTATCTTCACAAGGAGTTAATGGCCTCCTCAGTCACCCAGATTCAAATAATAGAAATTTAATCTGGCTATCAAAGTATGTTTCCCCCCACCCCCAATTGTTTTCCCTCCTACCTACAGTATGCAATCTGGTGGTCCACCTCTTGTCAATAAAAAGGGCCCCATCAAACTTTTGTTTCCATATGGAGGGAGGGGAGAAGAGAGAAAGATTGAGGTGGTGGTATGGGAAGGCAGTCTTGTTCGAACAGCCTCTCGTCCTGGCTTGAATGTAAAGTTACCATCAGAAATTAGCTAGGATTCCCTTTCTTGATCACTATCCTGTGATTCCTGCTGGGAATATATGCACATGTGGACAAT
Source organism: Heterodontus francisci (assembly GCF_036365525.1). Classification (NCBI taxonomy): domain Eukaryota; kingdom Metazoa; phylum Chordata; class Chondrichthyes; order Heterodontiformes; family Heterodontidae; genus Heterodontus; species Heterodontus francisci. The sequence goes on along the minus strand of NC_090407.1, from coordinate 18,675,584 downwards.
GAGTGAGGACAGGATTAGGCTCAGGCTCAGCTTGCTAACTATGGTGAATGAGCTGGCTGATATACTTTGAAGACACAGATGTGAAGAATAGCCGATTGGGCCAGCAAGTGGAGGGTGGAATTGGAGAGAAGAGAAGAAAAGCCTTAGCCAACATGAGTTAATCTAAACCCCACAAAGGCCCTGGACCTCTATTGTACTAAAAACAATAATTAAAGCATTGGCGTAATTTGGTCTTGATTATATGATCAAAACACTCTCGTGTTTGAAGAACACCTGTTTCTTGACATTTTCCCCCTTCAATTTATTTGATTGAAAATGAGGGTGAATTTTCTTTTACAAAAGCAGCATTGTGACATTTCAAGCACCATTGGTGCTCTTGCTCCTGATGGGAATAACTGCACTAGATTATCATGGACGTGTAACAAGTCTCTGACTCTGAAACTGTGTGCAGTGATGTTGCCGGGAATGTTGGACTGTCTCCTCGGAAGAATCATTAAAGTGGAACAAAGAAAACCTTGTTTCTGTGAAACTTTGTACATGTATATTGGAAGTTATTTTGTAAATAAAGATTTAACTATTGGTATTTTAAATGATAAACCTGTCATAACTTATTTTCCCTTATCTTCCACATCATACAAAGGACATAAAAACAATGGAAAAAGTGCAGAATGAGTTGATACAGAGTGAAGTCCCCATTATATTTCCCATCAAGACTCCAGGTCAGGTATGGAACAGTTAGATGTACATGGCCATGATTGAATAATCTGGATGGTTTATATTCAAATTAATGGCTGGATATTGATGGGGCAAAAATCAGGCAGAATTGCCACTCTTCATTACCTAGTGACCCATGTTAATGGTCCCCGTGTTCAAATAGCTCACCAATACCTATAGCCGGAAACACAATGGCTAGAATGCTTCACAGAACAGAGAGAAAAATGGACACCCAGCACAAAGGAACAGATCGAATGCAGTTGGTGATAGGGCTGATAAAATAATTGAAGGAAAAAGTAGCAGACTGATTTTGGCTCTGTTGTTATGACTCTCACATGAGGCAGAAGGTTGTGGGTTAAAGTGCCAGTTCAGATAATCTGGGCTGATACTTCAATGCAGATAGAGTACTGTGTTGGCAGAAATGTTGTCTTTTGGTCGTGACTTTAAACTGAGGCTCTGTCTGTTGAGCATTTTATCATAGAAAAGGGGTGTTCTGACCACCATTTATTCCTCAATACACACCACCAAAATAGATTAACTGTTAATTTATCTCATTACAGTATATAAAGCTTTGCTGTACAGTAATTGGCCACCAATACAATTGTGCCTGCACAATGGCGCAGTGGTTAGCACCGCAGCCTCACAGCTCCAGCGACCCGGGTTCAATTCTGGGTACTGCCTGTGTGGAGTTTGCAAGTTCTCCCTGTGTCTGCGTGGGTTTCCTCCGGGTGCTCCGGTTTCCTCCCACATGCCAAAGACTTTCAGGTTGATAGGTAAATTGACCATTATAAATTGCCCCTAGTACAGGTAGGTGGTAGGGTAATATAGGGACAGGTGGGGATGTGGTAGGAATATGGAATTAGTGTAGGAATAGTATAAATGGGTGGTTGATGGTCGGCACAGACTCAGTGGGCCGAAGGGCCTGTTTCAGTGCTGTATCTCTAAATAAATAAATAAACATCAAAAAGAAATTCATTGGCACTTTGGGATGTCCTGAAGACATGAAATGTGCTATTTAAATGCAAATTTCTTCTTTTGGCAGCAGGAAGGGACAACAGTTCCAGAGGGTGGAGATATGTTTTTTTTTATTTATTCATGGGATGTGGGCGTCACTGGCCAGGCCAGCATTTATTGCCCATCCCTAATTGCCCTTGTGAAGGTGGTGGTGAGCTGCCTTCTTGAACCGCTGCAGTCCATTTGGGGTAGGTATACCCACAGTGCTGTTAGGAAGGGAGTTCCAGGATTTTAACCCAGTGACAGTGAAGGAATGGCGATATAGTTCTAAGTCAGGATGGTGTGTGACTTGGAGGGGAACTTGCAGGTGGTGGTGTTCCCATGTATTTGCTGCCCTTGTCCTTCTAGTTGGTAGAGGTCACGGGTTTGGAAGGTGCTGTCTAAGGAGTCTTGGTGCATTGCTGCTGTGCATCTTGTAGATGGTACACACTGCTGCCACTGTGCGTCAGTGGTGGAGGGAGTGAATACTTGTAGATGGGGTGCCAATTAAGCGGGCTGCTTTGTCCTGGATGGTGTCGAGCTTCTTGAGTGTTGTTGGAGCCGCACCCATCCAGGCAAGTGGAGATTATTCCATCACACTCCTGACTTGTGCCTTGTAGATGGTGGACAGACTTTGGGGAGTCAGGAGGTGTGATACTCGCCGCAGGATTCCTAGCCTCTGACCTGCTCTTGTAGCCACGGTATTTATATGGCTACTCCAGTTCAGTTTCTGGTCAATGGTAGCCCCTAGGATGTTGATAGTGGGGGATTCAGCGATCGTAATGCCATTGAATGTCAAGGGGAGATGGTTAGATTCTCTCTTGTTGGAGATGGTCATTGCCTGGCACTTGTGTGGCGCGAATGTTACTTGCCATTTATCAGCCCTAGCCTGGATATTGTCCAGGTCTTGCTGCATTTCTACACGGACTGCTTCAGTATCTGAGGAGTCACGAATGGTGAACATTGTGCAATCATCAGCGAACATCCCCACTTCTGACCCTTTGATTGAAGGAAGGTCATTGATGAAGCAGCTGAAGATGGTTGGGCCGAGGACACTACCCTGAGGAACTCCTGCAGTGATGTCCTGGAGCTCAGATGATTGACCTCCAACAACCACAACCATCTTCCTTTGTGCTAGGTATGACTCCAGCCAGCGGAGGATTTTCCCCCTGATTCCCATTGACCTCAGTTTTGCTAGGGCTCCTTGATGCCATACTCGGTGAAATGCTGCCTTGATGTCAAGGGCAGTCACTCTCACCTCACCTCTTGAGTTCAGCTCTTTTGTCCATGTTTGAACCAAGGCTGTGATGAGGTCAGGAGCTGAATGGCCCTGGCGGAACCCAAACTGAGCGTCACTGAGCAGCTGAAAGAGCAAAGGGCGTAGGAGTCAAGTAGAACTAGTTCTGTAGGTGGTGTCAATTAGGGATATAAGGTTGAAGGAGGAAGGGTGGGTTAAATCCATGGAGATATTTAAAGATGAGGATAAAGATCTTGAAATTTAAACTATTGGCGCAGGGGGAGGCAGTGACAGACTGGGGTGATGGAAGTTCAGGTAAACAGATGGGCTCTGGCATTCTCAATGAGTTGCAGTTTGTGGAAGGTAGAAGTGGGACTAAGGAAGCAGTAGAAAAACCCAATATAAAAACAGAAAATGCTGGAAATACTTAGGTCAGGCAGCACCGGTAGAGAACAGAATGACGTTTTGTCAGAACTGAAAAAAGTTAGCAGTGGTTATGATCAGAGAGTGTGGAACTCAACGTTAAGTCTGGAAGGTTGTAAAGTGCTTAATCGAAAAATGAGGTGCTGTTCCTTGTGCTTCCGTTGAGCTTACCTGGAACAGTGTAGGGGGCCGAGAACACAAGGGTCAGAGTAGAAGTGAGACAGAGAATTAAAATGGCAAGTGACCAGAAGCGTGGTCACACCTTGCAGACTGAATAGAGGTGTTCGGAAAAGCATTCACCCAACCTGTGTTTGGTCTCCCCAATGTATTCCTCTAGACTGCACAGTAAGCAGCAAATAGTGTATACTATATTGATAGAGAAACCCAGCCATGGTGGTGAGAGGAATGGAAATGAAGGCTGGTGACAGAAATTAATAAACAGGGGGAAAAAACTTCCAAGAAAAAAATACTTTGCCCATCAAACTCTTTCCCAACACCACTCAATGAAACCAATCTCGCACCTGCTGCACTCCTTGTGACGTCATCACCCAGGCCGTGGCTCCGCCCTCCTCCCGCACGAAACGTCATGGAGCAGATTCCTTCCCCCTCCCCCCTCCGAAAAAATCCCAGCAGGGTTTGCGGTAAACGGCTCGCGCCTCCGAGATGTTTTTAATATATCATTAAATATTCCTTCGTAAATTAAGCGGGCGAGGGGCACGGGCCTGATTTGCTTTCCTGATCGATATTTTCGGGTAGATTGAGGTGTTGAAAGTGCCGCCGAGCACAGGCGCCATTTTGTTGTGAGGGGTCGCGGCGGGCCGGGTGTTGCCGCTAGGCCGCCATTATTGTGGGGGGCAAAAGTGGGGCTGGGTCATGCCCAAGTCGTGTGCTGCCTATAACTGTACCAACAGGTACAGCAGCAAGAACAAGGAGCTCACCTTCCACAGGTAAATCAGCCAGGGACCCAGATATCAACACACACACACAGTCAATAGTCATTTTATATCAATAATTAATGTGTTTCAATACAGTTATTGCTACCAACAGCACATCAGTGATAAGTAACTCACCTGTCACAGGTAAACCAGGCAGGGACCGAGAATCTTAATCAAAGTATATTTATATATTGAAGTCGTTTTACATAATTAATTAATGTGTGTAAAAGTGCTGTTATAACTACCAGCACGTCTGGAATATGTAGCTCATCGGTCCCAGGTAAATCATCCAGAGGTCCTGAATATTAATCAATAGTTGTATATATTCAGAGTGAACAGCTGTTTTATATAATTAATCATTTATTTAAATACTGCCTGAAAAGGGGTTTGGAAGCAGATTCAGTTGTAACTTTGAAAATGGAATTGGATATATATATATGCGGTGAGGACAAATTTGCAGGGCTATAGGGAAAGAACAGGGGAGTAGGACGAATTGGATAATTCTTTCAGAGTGCTGGCAGGGCCACGATGGGCTGTCTCCTGTGCTGTATGATTCTATGAATTGATGAGTAAAATTACTGTATAACTGCCAACACATCAGGGACAAATAGCTCACCTGTCACAGGTAACTGGTAGGGGCCAGCATCATTAGTAAAGGTACTGAAAGTGAACAGCCATTTAGGTAATCCATTAATAGATAAAAATACTGTGTAACACATCAGTGACAAGGAGCCCACCTTCCACAGGTCAGTCAGCCTGGATTGTAGAATATTAATTAATATATGTATTGACAGTTAACAGCCACTTATTTAATTAATTTGTAAAAGTAACATAACTACCAACATCAGGAACTAGGAGCTAACTCTCCACAGATGACTCGGCCATGGGTCCAGAATAATAATTGTAGACACTGAGAGTTGGTGGCGAGTTGCATAAATAATTATTATGAGAAAGACTTCCCAGGAAATTGTAAAAAATTATATTTAATGCAGTAACTGTATAACGTTAACAGCTGTGAGACTAAGCAACAACAAGTTGCAACTTTAACATGGCAAAATGTCCCAAGGTGCTTCACAGGAGTGTGATGGTATTAGGGACATGGATAAGTGTGGATTGATGGTTGGTAAGGGACGGGGATAACTTGGGGTCCAGTTCATGGTGGGAGGAGGGTGAAACTTGCTATTTAATGGGTGGTCTGTTTCTTTTCTTTGATGCTCTTTCCCCGTTGCTCAGATTTCCCTTCAGCAAGCCAGACCTACTAATACAGTGGATGAACAATGTCGGAAGAGCAGAGTTCAAACCCAACCAACACACTGTCATTTGTTCGGAGCATTTCAAAACAGACTGTTTCAACACTTGGGGGAACCGAAAAAATCTGAAGCATAATGCTGTACCCACAATCTTCCGCTACTCAGGTACTATGAAGGTACAGTATGAATGTAATTCTGGCGCCTCAAGCAGTACCGATTTTAATCACTCCACCATTGGCAACCGTGCCTTCAGCTGCCCAGACCCTAAGTTGTGGAATTCACTTTCTAAACTTGTCTGCCTCTCCACCTCTCTCTCCTTTAATGTGCTCCTTAAAAATGCCTCGTCATCTGTTCTGATAACTCATTATGTGACTTGGTGACAGATTTTTAAAATTATTTGTTCGGGGGATGTGGGTGTCGTCCATTTATTGCCCATCCTTAATTGCCCTTGAGAAGGTGCTGTTGAGCTCCCTTCTTGAACTGATGCTGTCCTTGGGGTGTAGGTACACTCAGTGCTGTTAGGAAGAGTGTTCCAGGATTTTGACCCAGCGACAGTGAAGGAACTAAGATACAATTCCAAGTCAGGATGGTGTGTGGCTTGGAGGGGAACTTGCAGGTGGTGGTGTTCCCATGCATGCTGTCGAAGGAGCCTTGGTGAGTTACTGCAGTGTGTTTTTTTATAGATGGTACACACTGCTGCCACTGTGTGCCGGTGCTGGAGGGAATGAATATGAAGGTGGGGTTGAGCTTCTTGTGTTGTTGGAGCTGCACCCATCTGGGTAAGTGATTGAAATGCTCCTGTGAAGTGCCTTGGGATGTTTTAGACAATCACAGACTTTGTATGAATTCAAGTTGTTGAAGTAACAAAGTGTGGAGGGACTGGGTGACGCAGGGGAGTAGACACTAGCCTTTCACCTTGGGACCTGGGTTATAATCTAGACTGTTGGAGTGAGAGCTTCTGCTGGCTGCAAGGGACCTGATGGAAATGAGGTTGTGCGACTCAACCCAGTTCTCAGGAAGCCCATTGCAAGTCTGTTGGACGGCTGGTTTGCAGAGTGGGTGCAGTTCTGAGGTTGGGAACCAAACAGAGGGGAGCTTCACTGAACATTGGCTGTGTGGCATGCACTGCTTGATCCTATTGCTGACAACTGGAAATGAGAAGTTTTGCTATTTGAATATCAGTGTGCCATGTAATGGTTGCATCTTTCTGGGCTCCCACTCCTGATCGCTCTTCAGTGAGCTTTGTAAATGTATTGCATGAGGACAGATTCTGGCTTAACTGGGCTATGATGCTGCCACAGTTGAATAGTATGCCTAAACCCACTTTTGAGACTCTCCAGTGAAGAATGGGTGCTTTTGCAAGGTGTTCGAAGATTGACAGCCCCTGTGGAATTGGTACCTGAGTCAATCATATCTTTATTCACAATCTCATAAAAGTATTTTGTCTCTTTCTCCCTTGTTGTAAAGCTATGGTCCAATGTTTGATCCTGTTTGTTATCCCAGCAGAGACATCGGGCAAGGAAAAAATTGAAAATGACCACAGATGTGACAAAGCCTGAAGTAACTGAGGAAAAGGTTGAGACAGTAGGTATTTGGCTGAGTTGGAGCATTTCAAACCAGAGTGTTTCAACACTTGGGGGAATCAAATACTCGCCCAGTGAGGAAACTTAATACTCTGATTTGGCTCGAGGTGGCACACTCTCACACCTCTGAGCCAGAAGGTTTAAGTCCCACTCCAAAGACTTTATAATCCAGGCTGGCACTCCAATACAGTACTGGGGGAACGCTGTACTGTCTGAGGAGCTGACTCTCTGATGAGGTGCATTTTCAGGTGGATATATTTTGAACAAGAGCCAGGAATTTTCACTGCTATCCTGGCCAATAGAAACATAGAAAATAGGAGCAGGAGTAGGCCATTCGGCCCTTTGAGCCTGCTCTGCCATTCATTATGATCATGGCTGATCATCCAACTCCGTAACCTGTTCCCGCTTTTGTCCCATACCCTTTAGACCCCAGAGCTATATCTAACTCCTTGAAAACATACAATGTTTTGGCCTCAACTGCTTCCTGTGGTAGTGAATTCCACAGGGTCACCACTTTCTGTGGGTGAAGAAATTTCTCCTCATCTGCCATCATCACTAAAAACAAATAATCTAGTTATTATCTCAGTGCTGTTTGTGGGCCCTTGTTGTGCACAAATTGGCTGCTGTGTTTCCTGCATAACAGCAGTAACTACACTTCTAAAGTATACCGTTGGCTGTAAAGTGCTTTGGGACATCGTGATGTGAAAGGCGCTATCAAAATTCAGGCCTTCCTTTTCTTGTTTTAACTCATGGGTGCCACATCTTGGAAGGCCTAGGTTCCTGCTCGGGGTTCTCCATGTGGTGAGCTGGTTATCCCAGCTGTGCCACTTTAGGGAGATTCCAAGCAAAGGCCACATGGGGGAGGGAGGGAGAATCTGAGGGTTGCTATCATTCCTCCTCGTGGCAGACACCGCTGCAATCACAAGCCCAGGCAGTTTCATTCTATTTACACTTCGAATTTTCTCTCGTTAGTTTGACTGTTTGAATATTGTGGGCTGTTTTTAAACCGTCGCCTCAGTGGTTGTTAAACCGTGTTCTACCTGCCACTACTTGAAGCGGGCATGTTTGTACGAACGCAATTGTCCCATGATACCTGGTGGCTGGTATAATTGGGTCACGTTATAACAGTGCTGTAGTGTACAACAAGAAAGTTTGTTTTTTGTAGTGTCCTTTTCCTGCAGTTACATAGAATTTACTGCACAGACATGATGGGCTGAATGGCCTCCTTCTGTGCTGTAACTTTTCTGTAGCTCTATGGCAACAGGCCATTCAGCCCAACTGGTACATGTGGAGCATAAATACTAACAAGAGTCTCCTCCAACCCCTCTTCATCTCACTCAATCAGCATGTTCTTCTAATATTTTCTCCTTATCTAGCTTCCCTTTAAATGCATTTATGCGATTCATGTCATTGTAACATGTCCTAAAATATCCTCAGCAATCCACTGAGTGAGCTTTCTGAATTAAAGTGGGCATTGTGTCAAATGTGAGGTTGTTCTTTGAATTCCTTCCACTTGAGAGATAATTTTAAGGTTATCAAACTAATTTCACTTTCAACAGCTAGAGAGAGACCTTCCATTCCATGTCAGTGGGCTGGATTTAAATGTAGGTCCCAAGGCTGGAAAAAGCACTGTTGTTTCTAACTCCACTCTGACCTGCAGCTTTCTTTAAACTGCAGTCAGTGCTTAGTATAAACTGTAACACCCACCCTGCTTAGAGGGGATTAGAAGGCCTTAGGTACTCAAAAGATAATTGAACATTAACGAGGAATTGGAAACTAAAAGCACAATACTGTGAATGGTGGAAATCCTCAGCAGGTCTGGTAGCATTTGTGGAGAGAGAAACAGTGACTGCTGCAGATCTGTAACCTTTCAGCACAAGGTGTTATTTGCATATTTACTAACCTGTGTTTGTTCTTGCATTTAAGTGCGCCTTGAGGTTCAAACTAGTGAGTGAGCACAACTGTTTCTCCCCGAAATAAACGGAGCATTTAAACGCTACAAGTGGCAACTTTGAAAGTGACTGCCAGTTTTAAACATGGGTCCTGTTTAAAGTGATGGAGACTGTTTATGCAAATTAACAGGGACACTGATGTAAACTTTATTTGTGACCCTCAAGTTCCATGATCCCTAAGGAGCCCAGGAGAGCAAAGGCTTGGGTGCTCCTGGATTAATGACACAATGTTGATACCACCTGAACCATGAAGGGGAGAGCACGTGGTCGCACATGTCTGCCCCTGTGATACGCGTTTATTACGTTAACTCAATCTCTTTTGAGTCACTGCGTATTTCTGTTCCCTTAGGTGTTTGTGGCCACGCCAAGTGGAGGAGAGGAGCACCCACTGCAGGCGATTCCAGAGAAGGCTTCTGCCTCCGAGGGCAGTGCTGACCATACCTACGCTGCCACCAACCTGGGCATGATGAAGAAGCGGCTGTTTTCTGCTCTGGAGAAGAACGAGAAGCTACGGAAGCAGCTGAAGGTGAAGCAGGAGGAGATGAGGAGGATGGTGAAGAAATGGCAAGCAGTCAAGGACGAGCTGGAGGACCTGAGAGCCAAGAGTCTGTCGGCAGCCAGTAAACTGAACCTTGCAGAAATAACCCAACTACAGCACTGTATAAACTAAATAACTGATGGTTTGAAGAGCAAAGAGTTGGTGAGTGAGGGGAAGGCTCTGACAGTCTGCAAGGTGGAACTGGCCATGTTAACTTGCTGGTGCAAACAAACTGCAGCAAATGAAGTTTGAACAGTTTAAAGGGGGAAGTACAGATTGGACACTGTTAATCTGGAAGTGATGGCAGGGATACGAATTGAGCTGGTCACAATACAACTCACACCTCCTCTCCATGGTTGTAACCTGCCTTGCTGTCCTTCTGGTCCCAGGACACCTCTCAGCAACCGAGGTGAAGAAATTTGAGCAGTGGACTGTCCCAGGCTGTCATAAGTTAGAAAGAGTCCCATGCTGGTGGACAGCTTGGGATCACAAGTCTCTGAACTGCGTGTGAATAAGAAGGCTTGACATTCAGACTGTGCCATGCTTGCATGCCAGAATCGCATTTACTTTCATATGTGCGAGATGCCTTGATGCCCAAACTGAATTCCTTTGCTTTTCTTTTGTATTAACTCCCAGTCTAAGACCTGCTAGAAGCTCCTGTGCTGTTAATGTATTGGAGCAAATCCCTCAAGTACTGACTGCTAGCAGTAAGGAAATCTGTACATTGTACATCAGTTCAAGTTACAGATCCCAGGCACTTTAGTTGCACCTGTTTTTTAAATTGCTATACTGTACTGTTGCTGGTATCAGTCATGTTGGAATATGATTCAGATGCTGTATGGTGCCATTCGGATCGACCTTTATGCTGAATAACATCTCTCTATATCATCCTTACAAATTCTGCTGATAGGCCAGCAGGGTAGACCCTGGTCTGCTACTTCTGGGACTTGAATTCACATCTAGCCCAGACTACTGGGATGAAAGGACCCTCCAGCCAACTGACCTTGGGCAGGGGTCAACAGCATGAAACTGCCCCTAACTCAGCATGAGTTGGCACTGAGCTGATACATTTACTGAGAGAGGCCACAAGGGTGGCTCTAGTGTGAAACTTATTACACCAGTGCAGTTGGGGCTTCATTTGGGGCTTCTCTCTCCACAGATGCTGCCAGACCTGCTGAGTATTTCCAGCATTTCTTGTTTTTATTTCAGTTGGGGCCAGCACTGGGAGCTTTACTCTGCATTTAAGCTGCTCTGTTACCTACCCTGAGAGTATTTCATATCGACACTGTGTGCACAAAATGAGAAACTTTCATTTCCTGACACTGAATTTGTGCTTAAGGCGAGGGACAAAGGTACATCCAAAAATGGTAATTAACAAAGAAAACAGTAAAAATGAACTGAACAGTATAAGCAACTGCATCAGTAAATAAATGCTGTGTATGTTGTAATCCTGTGCTGGACAGCCCAACAGGTCACAGGTTTGATTTTCTAGGCTGAGTTATTTGATTTCACATTGCAGTGGCAATGGGGTCTACCATTAGCCTCAGCACCCCAGTGGGGGAGGGGCGGGGAGTGGAATTCCAACTCCGATTGCTACCCACTGACTGCTACTGGACAGTGGGTGGCCATCAGGATCAGGCTAATTGAAGATTGTGTTGGTATTCACTGTCTAGGCTGCCGGGGCAATGTACCAGAGGGATCACTCCCAGCTTGAGCTGACACCTTCAGGAGATAAATGGAAAAGAAAATAAAACTGTACAAATACCATGAGGATTTTGATGCAGTCATTGTTAATTTCCTGGCATAGCTGAATCACTTGGTTATAGTTTCAGGCTGAAGTTATAGATCTCTTCTCTTACCTCACCCCACCCACTGTAATGTGGGTTAGAGGGAAGAGATGTGGACAGATTTCTGGAGGTTTCATCACATGACCTTTTGGGCGGCACAGTGGTTAGCTCCGGGTTCAATTCTGGGTACTGTCTGTGCGGAGTTTGGAAGTTCTCCCTGTGACCGTGTGGGTTTCCGCCAGTTGCTCCGGTTTCCTCCCACAGCCAAAGACTTGCAGGTTGATAGGTAAATTGACCATTGTAAATTGCCCCTAGTGTAGGTAGGTGGTAGGAGAATGATGGGGATGTGGTAGGGAATATGGGATTAATGTAGGATTAGTGGTTGTTAGTCAGCACAGACTCAGTGGGCCGAAGGGCCTGTTTCAGTGCTGTATCTATGACTCTATGACAATGACCTCCTACCTCCATCAGTTCCACCACCCCCCCCCCCCACCTCCATCAAACTCCTGCCATTGATTGCCTGACAGGTCCATCCTTGTGGCACCCTGGAAACCAGAAGCAGCTGTAATGAGAGATGGTCGGGTGAGTGGATGAGATCGTGGGCAGGGTTGTGAAGTATTTTTTCAGTTCCCTCTTGAAAATTACTATTGAATCTGCTTCCACCGCCCAATCAGGCAGTGCATTCCAGATCATAACATAAAAATGTCCTCATCTTCCCTCTGCCCATTGCAAACAGTTTCTCCTTATTTACTTGATCAAAATGCCTCATAATTTTGAGCACCTCCATTAAAGATCCCCTCAACCTTCTCTACTCTGAGGAGAACAATTCCAGCTTCTCTGGTCTCTCCACATAACTGAAGTTCCCTCATCCCTCGTAAATCTCCTACATCCTCTCCAAATGTGCAGCCCATTGTGGTAGACGAGGCCAGTACCAATGTAATACCTGAAATATAAACAAGAAATGCTGGAATCACTCAGCAGGTCTGGCAGCATCTGTGGCAAGAGAAGCAGAGTTAACGTTTCGGGTCAGTGACCCTTCATCGGAACTGACACATATTAGAAAAGTCACAGGTTATAAGCAAGTGAGGTGGGGGTGGGGCAAGAGATAACAAAGGAGGTCTAGATTGGACCAGGCCGCATAGCTGACCAAAAGGTCACGGAGCAAAGGCAAACAATATGTTAATGGTGTGTTGAAAGACAAAGCATTAGTACAGATAAGGTGTAAATACACTGAATATTGAACAGCAGCAAGTGCAAACCTGAAAAAAAACAGTGGGTAAGCAAACTGAACAAACTAAGATGAAATGAAATAACTGCAAAAAAAAGATTGTAAAAAATGTAAAAAAAGAATGTTTTAAAAAAAAAGCAAGAAAAAGTAACTAAAAATCAAAGTAAAATGGGGGGCTGTCATGCTCTGAAATTATTGAACTCAATGTTCAGTCCAGCAGGCTGTAGTGTGCCTAATCGGTAGATGAGATGCTGTTCCTCGAGCTTGCGTTGATGTTCACTGGAACACTGCAGCAATCCCAGGACAGAGATGTGAACATGAGAGCAGGGGGGAGTGTTGAAATGGCAAGCAACCGGAAGCTCAGGGTCCTGCTTGCGGACTGAGCGGAGATGTTCCGCAAAGCGGTCACCCAGTCTGGACTTGGCCTCCCCAATGTAGAGGAGACCACACTGTGAGCAGCGAATACAGTATACTACATTGAAAGAAGTACAAGTAAATCGCTGCTTCACCTGAAAGGAGTGTTTGGGGCCTGGGATAGTGAGGAGAGAGGAGGTAAATGGGCAGGTATTACACCTCTTGCGATTGCAGGGGAAGGTGCCCTGGGACGGGGACGAAGTAGTGGGGGTAACAGAGGAGTGGACCAGGGTGTCGCAGAGGGAACGATCCCTTCGGAATGCTGACAGGGGAAGGGAGGGGAAGATGCGACTGGTAGTGGCATCACGCTGGAGGTGGCGGAAATGGCGGAGGATGATCCTTTGGGTATGGAGGCTGGTGGGGTGAAAAGTGTTGACAAGGGGAACCCTGTCACGGTTCTGGGAGGGAGGGGAAAGGGGTGAGGGTAGAGGTGCGGACACGGTTGAGGGCCCTGTCAACCACAGTGGGGAGAAATCCTCGGTTGAGGAAAAAGGAGGTCATATCAAGCACCGTCATGGAAGGTAGCATCATCAGAGCAGATGCGTCGGAGACGGAGAAACTGGGAGAATGGAATGGAGTCCTTAAAGGAGGTAGGGTGTGAGGAAGTGTAGTCGAGGTAGCTGTGGGAGTCGGTGGGCTTATAATGGATATTAGTAGACAACCTATCCCCAGAGATGGAGACAGAGAAGTCAGGGAAGGGAAGTGTCAGAGATGGACCATGTAAAGGTGAGAGAAGGGTGGAAATTGGAAGCAAAGTTGGTAAAGTTTTCCAGTTCGGGGCGGGAGCAGGAAATGGCACCGATACAGTCATCAATGTACCGGAAAAAGAGTTGGGGGAGGGGGCCTGAGTAGGACTGGAACAAAGAATGTTCGACATATCCCACAAAAAGACAGGCATAACTAGGACCCATGCGGGTACCCATAGCGACACCTTTTACTTGAAGGAAGTGCATGGAGTTGAAGGGGAAGTTGTTCAATGTGAGAACAAGTTCAGCCAGGCGGAGGAGGGTGGTGGTGGATGGGGACTGGTTGGGCCTCTGTTCCAGGAAGAAGCAGAGAGCCCTCAAACCATCCTGGTGGGGGATGGAGGTGTAGAGCGATTGGATGTCCATAGTGAAGAGGAGGCGGTTGGGACCAGGAAACTGGAAATTGTCAAAATGACGTAGGGAGTCAGAAGAATCACGGATGTAGGTGGGAAGAGACTGGACCAGCGGAGAAAAGATAGAGTCTAGATAGGAAGAAATAAGTTCAGTGGGGCAGGAGCAGGCTGACACAATGGGTCTGCCGGGACAGTCCCGTTTGTGGATTTTGGGAAGGAGGTAGAAGCGGCTCTCCGGGGTTGTGGGACTATGAGGTTGGAAGCTGTAGAGGGAAGATCTCCAGAGGAGATGAGGTCAGTGACAGTCCTTTGGACGGTGGCTTGATGTTCGGTGGTGGGGTCATGGTCCAGAGGGAGGTAGGAAGAAGTGTCCGTGAGTTGGCATTGAGCTTCTGCAAGGTAGAGGTCGGTACGCCATACGACAACAGCACCACCCTTGTCTACAGGTTTGATGACCATGTCGGGGTTAGACCTGAGAGAACGGAGTGCCTCAAGTTCAGAGGGGGACAGGTTAGAGTGTGAGGGGGGCAGAGAAATTGAGACGACCAATGTCTCGCCGACAGTTTTCAATGAAGAGATCAAGAGCAGGTAAGAGGCCAGGGGGAGGGGTCCAGGTAGAGGGAGAATGCTGGAGGCGGGTGAATGGATCTACTGGTCGGGGGGAGGACTCCTGGTCAAAGAAGTGAGCCCGGAGGCGACGGAAGAAGAGCTCAACGTCATGCCAAGCGCGAAATTCAATGAGGTGGGGGCGTAAGGGGATAAAACTGAGACCTTTGCTGAGTACAGAACGCTCAGCATCAGAGAGGGTGAGGTCAGAGGGTATAGTGAATACACGGCAAGGGGTCAGATCAGAAGGGGTGGGGTCAGAGGGAAGTGAAGCGGAGGGAGGATCTGGAGGGGCATTAGTCCCCATCAGCTGCTGGAGCTTGCGTTCATTAACACCTGAAAGGAAGAAAAAAAGTTTTTTGTTAATGCGTCGGATAAGACACGCCATTAACATATTGTTTGCCTTTGCTCCGTGACCTTTTGGTCAACTATGTGGCCTGGTCCAATCTAGACCTCCTTTGTTATCTCTTGCCCCACCCCCACCTCACTTGCTTATAATCTGTGACTTTTCTAATATTTGTCAGTTCCGAAGAAGGGTCACTGACCCAAAACATTAACTCTGCTTCTCTTTCCACAGATGCTGCCAGACCTGCTGAGTGGTTCCAGCATTTCTTGTTTTTATTTCAGATTTCCAGCATCCGCAGTATTTTGCTTTTATTATGCCAATGTAATACCTGACCTGTTTATAACTCATTAATCTTTAAAGTGGCACCAGTTAGGTTTGCAGAAGAAAAACTGCTCCTGATGAGGGAAAGAAAAAAGGAACCAGGAGTCCTGCTTCCTCGTCTCTGGGCAATGACCCCTTCTGGAAAACCCTTATGGTTAGAAATCAGGTAAGAGCAGCATTGGGATGAGCTATGATTCGCTCCATGGAAGGTGCAGACAGAATCGATAACTAGGAAAGGAATCAAAGCCCATTCCTGCCAACATCCACCTTCCACCTGTTGGAGCTGTGGGGAAGTGGGACTAATTGGATAACTCTTTCAAAGAGCTGCCACAGACATGTTGGGCCTAATGCTCTGTGCTATATGATTTGGATTTATTTACTGACTAAATCGTCATCACTGCAGTCAGCCTGTCTCCAGTATAAGTGGGATATTCAAATCCGAATGAAGATATATGACTAGTCGTGTTTTACTGTTGATGAAATTGCCCGGCATAAATATGGATCAGTGAATTAACATTTGGGGAATCAACTCAGTTTTGGCAATTTTCCACTGGCAGGGTGCTGCTATCTTGCTGCAGATGTCAAACTGTACACCAGATGGCGCTGGATCACTATTTTCTATCACGTATTGTGAGGCCATAGGGTATCATTAGGACTGATTATCTCATATTGGCTTAAATAAAAGTAACTTCATTAAATGTGTGTCACTCAACTAGATACTGTTCCATACTTATGCTGAGGTTCAAATATGAAATGAAAGCAGGAACTGCCCAGCAGGTCTGTCAGCATCTGAAAGCGAGAATAGATTAGCTAATGCCTGTGTTAGTGACGTGGAAAGGAGCAGGAGGTTTTGCACAAATGAGTAAGAGAAAAGTGTTATTTATATAGCATGTTTCACATCTTCCAGACTCCCTGAAACAATTCACAGCCAATTAATTTTGAAGTGTAGTCACTCCTAGAATATAGACAACATCGCAGCCAAATTGCACACAGCAAGATCCCACAATTTAGCACAGAGTTAATCTGTTTTTAATGAAGTTTTTATTTCATGGGATGTGAGTGTCACTGGCAAGGCCAGCATTTGTTGCCCATCTCTAATTGCCCTTGAGAAGGTGGTGGTGAGCTGCCTTTTTCAACCGCTGCACTCCATGTTGCGAAAGTTCACCCACAGTGCTGTTAAGAGTTCAAGTTTTTTGATAGTGACAGTGAAGGAACAGTGATATAGGTCCAGATCAGAATGATGTGTGACTTGGAGGGGAACTTGTAGATGGTGGTGTTCCCATGCGTCTGCTACCTTTTAGGTGGTAGAGGTCATGGGTTTTGAAGGTGCTGTTGAAGAAACCTTAGTGAGTTGCTACAGTGCATGTTTATGGTGGTGGATGGGGTCCCAGTCAAGCAGACTGCTTTATCCTGGTTGGTGTTGAACTTTTTGAGTGTAGTTAGAGCTGTATCCACCCAGACAAGTGGAGAGTTTTTGTTCTCACTCCTGACTTGTGCCTTGTAGATGGTGGACAAGCACTGGGGAGTCAGGAGGTGAGTTACTTGCTGCAGAATTCCCAGCCTCTGACCTGTTCTTGTAGCCACAGTATTTATATGGCTAGTCCAGTTCAGTTTCTGGTCAATGATAACTCCCAGGGCGTTGTTGATGGGGGAATTCAGTGATGGTAATGCTGTTGAATGTCAAGGGGAGATGGTTAGATTCTCTCTTGTTCGAGATGGTCATTGCCCGCCACTTATGTGGCGCGAATGTTACTTGCCCCTTATCAGACCAAGCCCGAATGTTGTCCAGGTCTTATTGCATTTGGACCCACAACTGCTTCAGTATCTGAGGAGTCGCAAATGTCGCTGAACAGCAATCATCAGAGAATATCCCCACTTTTGACCTTATGATGGAGGGAAGATCATTGATGAAGCAGCTGAAGATGGTTGCACCTAGGACACTACCCTGAAGAACTCCTGCAGCAATGTCCTAGGGATGAGATGTTTGGACTCCAACAACCACAACCATCTTCCTTTGTACTAGGTACAACTGCAACCAGTGGAGAGTTTTCCCCCTGATTCCCATTGACTTCAAGTTTGCTAGGGCTCCCTGATGCCATGCTCGGTAATGTGCTGCCTTGTTGTCAATGGCAGTCACTCTCACCTCACCTCTGGAATTTGTCCCTGTTTGGCCTAAGGCTGTATAGAGGTCTAGAGCCGAGTGACCCTGGCGGAACCCAAACTGAGTTTCAGTGAGCAGGTTGTTGCTGAGCAAGTGCTGCCTGATAGCACTGTCAACAACACCTTCCATCACTTTGCTGATGATTGAGAGTAGACTGATGGGGTGGTAATTGGCTGGATTGGATTGATTCTGCTTTCTGTGGACAGGACATACCTGGGCAAGCAAAGCATTTACAGAAAAGAGCCAGGAAAGCCTCACCCACTAATTCAAAATGTTTTCTGGCTGGATTCAAAATCATTTAGAGAAACAAATAACAATGGATCTTGCTGTGTACAAATTGACTGCCATGTTTGCCTACATAACAACAGTGACTACTTTCAAATAATTCATTGGATGTGAAGCACTTTGGAATGTCCTGTGAATAAGATGCAATAAAAATGTTAGTTATTTATTCTGATAGGACATCAACGCTTCAAACATTATCATCCACCTCCAGCTGGGCACGTTCTGCTGGGAAGCACAGTAAAGCCTTTACAATGGCAACAGTCAGCTCTCTCAATGAGGTGCAGAGAAACACTGTGATACTGACAAGCAGCACAACCTTATGATGCACAAGTCTGTTGGTTGTTCTTCTCATCTCTCAAAGGTACTGAATGGTTAGAGAAAGAAGCCTCGAGAAGGACCCTTGCTGCACCTGAACCATCCATTCTGCTCTGACATCTTGTTCACTCAAGCAACAGCTCAGATACACCTAATCAGGGAAGCAGTATTGCTGACACTGTGCAGATATTACTGGGTGGATTGCAGGGTAGGGCTGGGGATGGTTAGGAGATGGATGCAGTTTGAGGAGATATGTCTCCCCAGAGGTGACATTTGCAAGAGGCCTCGGCTGAGGATTCCAAGTCCGTGATCTCGGGGACACTAGGCTGTTAGAGACGAATGATCCAGGAGCATTGATCTCACTGGCAGACACTCTCTTCGCTTCTGGTGCTGATAATGGGACAATTGGAGGAATCCAGGACCCATATCTAGAATGCAGTGAGGGAGGTAGGGCGTGAAGTGAGGAAGACCCTGGTGAAAGTGGAGGTCAATCCATTTGCCAGCACACATTAGGAGGAGGATGTAAAAGCTGTTACTACTGTACTGGCAACTGGTACTGCTTCCATAGATGGAAGGCTTACAAAGTAGCCTTGACGGCTCAGAAACTGCAGTTTCGTTAAAGGGGGTGCACCGCCAGCAGCTGAGGGGGGTCACAGAAGGGAAATCATAGCAGAAATGGAAGTGACCAATTCTGGTGCAGAGTTTTGGTTGAGGGGTCCTGGCCCACTTCACTTGCCAGACCACCACCCAGAAATGAGTGTTTTTCATAAGGAAAGTTCAGGCCTTTATGTCAGAGGAAGTTTCTGAAGAGTCAGCTGTTTCGACCACACCTTGACGTCCTTGTGAAGTGCAGGTTACTGAGATCTGGAATCAGTGCAGAGAAATGCAACAAAGAGGTTCGCTGGTAATAGAAAACAACAAAGGCTCCAATGGAGGAATGATTTCAAGAAACCATTCTTCACACAAAGTGAGATGAAGCCTATTGGCCTTGATCATCCAGTAATATAAGGAGAATGAGCAGCATTTATATTTACACATAACCCAACTGACAGAGCAGCTGTAGGCATGAAGAGGAGACACTTGTCAATTATTTTCCTGCAATCTATTTTTTGGTTAAAATATAGTTTCAAAAGTTGAATGCATCATTTTGATATAGTGGACGAAGAGTCAAGTGGTGGGAGGAGGCTGCTTATGGAGGATTGTGTAATATTATAAATGTATCATTTCCTGCCACATTCTTTCTCACCCATTCTATCTCATTGCCTGGAACTTAGCATCCTACCACAGTTAAACCAATTGGTAAGTTCCCACCTCTGTTTCACACTTAATACTTCCTGTGATAGTTGTTGGAAATCCCCTTGCAATATTTAATAGAGCTCTTCGACTGTAGGGACCTGTGGTCAGACAGTGATTTCTGTTTGAAGCAGAACTGTTCAGAAATACCTGATGTTACCTGCTGGACTAGGTTAGCAAAAATCTCAATCTAAATATTGAAACAGATATAGTTATCTGTGACCTGTGATAAATCTGTTCCCAGGCAGATAGATACCAACACTGAGTCCCCTGGTCAGCTGATCGGTGACCAGAGCACAGGTGGTCAAATATAAGTTGAGAATCTCGTGGACCGAGATCTGTCAACCCAGCCACTTCTCCCACATCATACAGTGCCGCCTTCCACTATATCACATCACAGTGGTAAGTCATCCTGCAAACTATTTTTATAGGTTGAATTCATTATGCTTTTTTTCTCACACATTCTTTCACCTCTCCCTCACTCTCTATTTCTGTCTTGTTCTCTAAATTTTCTCACTTTCTCAAATGCTGTAAGTGCCCACACATTGTACCTCTTTCATTTTTCACTCCCCAACATGTGCATCATCCCTGTTTCTGTCTCTCCCTCCATCTCCTTCCCATACACATTCTGTGTCGATGTCTCTGTCCCCATCCCCCACACATATATTATCTCTGTGTCTGTCTTTCTTTGAACTTCAAAGTTGTGGATTCTAAACTCAGTCCAAAGTCTTGAGCACACAATCTAGTCTGACACTGCCAATGTAATACCGAGTGCTGCATTGTTAGAGATGCCTTCTTTAGGATGAAACATTAAACAGAGGTCTGCCCTCTTAGTTAGACCTGAAAGATTCCAATGCTTCTTTGGAAGAAGAGCAGAGGGGCTTTTGGTATATCAACAAAAAATGCTGGAAACATTCAGCAGGTCAGGCAGCATCTATGAAAAGAGAGAAACAATTAACCTTTCAGGTCAATGACCTGACAGAGGAGATCTGGTGTCCTGGACAATATCTCAAATAGATTATCTAGTCATTTATTTTATTGCTTTTTGTGGAAGCTTGCTGTGTGAAAATTGGCTGCCGCACTTCCTTACAACAGTGACTGCACTTGCAGAGCTCTTTGGGATGTGCCGATTTGCTGATGGTTTATATTTGAACAACCTTTTCCCTCCACAACCTTTGCTCTTCCTGATATATATTAATGACCTGGAACATGGTGTACTGTAGACCCAGTAAAAACACATAAGGACTTAGTTGAAACAACGGAGATAGTCACACAACAATGAACAGTGTGTTTAAAGCATAGGGGGCTGGGTAGAAAGGGGCCACAGCACACAGATGGCCAAGGAATTGTAGACAGTGTAGAAAAGACATATTAATGATCCCAGACACTGTCCTTGCACATAGCAGATAAAGGAGTCGTCATGGACACCAAATATGATTAGACTCATAATAGACAATGGGAAACTGTAAAATGTTGAACAGGTTCTCACTGAGCCAAATAAGGAATTATCATTGTCATTATACCAGACCCCTATGAGTAAGTAAGAGGGGAGGGTCTTGGAAACAAGATTTAACCCCAGACTGAAACTGAGGAAGGTACTAGAACCCCGGGGAAGAACACTCCAGAAGATACCCTGAGCCAGGGGCTCAGAACAGAAGAGCAGCCGCAAGTCTGAGACTGATCACCTTGTGTCTTGACGGGTTGTATACTGTACAAGTAGTGAGAGCTTGTACTTTGATGATTTAGTGTGTGAATAAAATATCGATATACCTTTCACCAATCGGATTCCACAGATTCTTTAAGAGTAAGTGCATGTTAGGCACAACATAATTGGTGCCCGTACAGGGACTTGGTTATAATGCTAGTTCAAGTTATTTTGAATAGCCTCGCTGAATTCGAACTAATTTATAAACAGAGTTACAAGTCTGACTGATCGGATTGGTGAACCTTTGAGTAATTATGGCCCTGGCCAGGCCAGAGTGGGAGTTGGAGCTCCAGAAATATTTGAAGGGCAAGTGGCCCTCGTGGATAGAGTTTGCCGTTAAACAGTACACAGGCCAGGGGTCCGTTGGGGTACAGCATTGGGAGGATGCGCGTACCTACCAAGCCAAACGAGCACCTGATAGGACCCTGAAGGCAGATTCAATTAGTGCAGCACAGGTGGTGCAGAGTGAAGTTGAAAGATTGAAGCAGGAGTTGCAAAAGTTAGAAAAAGAAAAGAATGAAGGGCATGATAGGGCCTTGAAGGCTGAAACAGTTCAGCACAGGTAGTGCATTTAAGTCAATTCCAGTCTCAAACTGAAAAGGCTGAGTACAGTCGCAGTAAGGCTGAGAGGGAAGCGGACAAGGCAAAGGAACAGCTCACGAGCGGAACAGAAATGCTCTGACTTTCAAACTCCAGAAGGAGCGGGTGTACCAGTCAGCGGATCATACCAAATGTCAGGAGGAGACAAGTAAACTACAGTCTCAACTCTCAGCACAGAGGGGCATAATATGTACTTTTGTGGATAGGGAGGATGATGACAATGACGATTTTAATTGGGCAGATAAGGCCAGAGGGCTCCATGACAAAGTTTATAGCAGAGTGACATGTTTTAGTGAAATTTCAAGTGAGTAAAAACAAGTTACTGTGTATTTTGATTTGAATATGTGAATGTTAGAAGCTTCCATGAATGTCCTTGGAATTTGCAGCCTGTGTTCTGTGGAACTAACCGTCGTTAACTCTTTGTTGTCTGGCCTTGATGTTGAAAGAATGAGTCTGTTACTTTTTCTATATTTACACGTGTATATTTTGTGGGACCCTATTTTGGTTGTGAATTAATTGAACCAGTGTGTTCCTTGACATCGGGACAGGGAATTTGACAGAGATTTTGGTATCTTGAATTCATAGCCCATTACAGGAATCAATTTTCTAAATTGTTTGGAATTGAATGAGTGTGAAAATGATTGTTGAGTGTATTCATTTCAATTTAAGATTGTGCAGTAATGGGATATAAAATTGAATTATATTTAAATTGAAGTTTTATTTTTATTTATTTAAAGTTGGTTTATTTTAAAAGTTGGTTTTGCAACTGTGAAAAGGCAATGAACAATTTTGTAAGAGATAAGCTTCAGCCTTGAAGGTCTGAAGATGTTTGGCAGAAATCCAATCTGAAGTTTAAAACATTACTTTAACTGGAGTTCCAGTTTAAAATCTGCTCCAGTTTTTTTTTTGGAGTTTAAATTTAAAGACATGTTTTACTGACTGTTTTAAGTAGCAAATTACAGGAATTGGATATTGGTTTAAGGGAGAGAAGGGTAAACAAAGGAGATATGGGAAAGATTCTGTCTGTTTAAAGTTTGTTTAAGAAGCTGGTGCTAAATATTTTGTTTTAAGAATGTTAAATAACTTTTTCTTTAGTTTTTGGTTTTATTACAGTCATTTGAAAAGGCGCCTGAAGAAAGAACAAGAACAATGATGTTGCCTATGTTTTAAAAAAAGCACGTGCTATTCTGTTCAGTGTGTAGTTAATAAGTATTATAAGTTAATAAGTCTGAGTTAAGGTTATACTATTAAGGTTAATTGACCTGTTAAGTTGAAAAACTGGAAATTTAATTTGTGGCCACAAATGGCGCAGTGGTTAGCACCGCAGCCTCACAGCTCCAGCGACCCGGGTTCAATTCTGGGTACTGCCTGTGTGGAGTTTGCAAGTTCTCCCTGTGTCTGCGTGGGTTTCCTCCGGGTGCTCCGGTTTCCTCCCACATGCCAAAAGACTTGCAGGTTGATAGGTTAATTGGCCATTATAAATTGCCCCTAGTATAGGTAGGTGGTAGGGAAATATAGGGACAGGTGGGGATGTGGTAGGAATATGGGATTAGTGTAGGATTAGTATAAGTAGTTGGCAGGAAAAAAGACAGAGGCGCAAGGGGAGAGCCAACTGTGCAACAGCCCCAACAAACAAATTTCTCTGCAGCACCTATGGAAGAGCCTGTCACTCCAGAATTGGCCTTTATAGCCACTCCAGGCGCTGCTTCACAAACCACTGACCACCTCCAGGCGCGTATCCATTGTCTCTCGAGATAAGGAGGCCCAAAAGAAGTATAAAATGGGTGGTTGATGGTCGGCACAGACTCGGTGGGCCGAAGGGCCTGTTTCAGTGCTGTATCTCTAAACTAAACTAAACTTTGGAGGAGTCTTCAGTTCTGGACATAAGACTCGTTCATATAACATTGGCAGTTTTGATTTTTAAATATTTATTGCAGTGAATTGGAATTTAGAATCATCTTTGTTATAAAAAAAAATCCTGGCATTAGAAACCTCTTACAAAAGATGCTAAAAGTTTGGTAATAATTGCAGTTTAATCTAAAATGCTGTCTTTCCTGATGGAGATGCTTTCCTTTGAAGTTCATAATGTTACTAATAATTTTGTTGTTTTCAAACCCTAAGGATACCAAAAGGATTGAAAAAAAGTTTAAAATGGAGTGTAGTTCTTTTCGATTAGAAAAAAGAGTTATGTAAAGTGACGCAGCTGAGAATGTTTTGCTCCGCCCCCTTGGAGACAAGCAAAGAAATTAACCCTGCTGCAGCTATTTTTCTATTTACTTCACCACACAATTTTTGCATGGCTAAGAGTAACATTTATGTATATTGGACATTATTAAATCTTAAATTTCTAAATTGTCAGATATAATTGGATAAATTAACCCATTGGGCTCAGGGGCAGAGCCACAATGGATTCTTTCTGGGTTTTTTTTAAGCAGGTGACGGTAGGTTCCAAGGCCACATGAGAACTGATGCCACAGCAAGAGATCCAGCAGCTTTAACAATTTAAGAACTTAATTGCAGACATCAAATGTTACAGCATCTTTATCAATGAGACAAAGTGCTTGAGAAGGAAAGATAGTTGCAAGCACTTCTATGTTTAATGTGAAAAAATAATACCACCAGGTCTGGGCATAAGAAATTGGAATCAATAAACACTATTTAGTTGATATGAGTGTTTATTTAAAGCACTCAAAGGGAAATTTATCTGATATTTAAGAGGACAATCAAAGTTTTAGAAAATAAAAAACAAAACAGTCTAGGTGGTTGACTGTATTGGATATTAGCAATGGGTTCTGGTCCATACCACTGGCACAAGAGTGTCAATATAAATTTGCATTTATGTTCCAGGGACAACAATACACCTGGACGTGTCTCCCCCAGGGATTTCATAATAGTCTGTCAATATTCCACCAGTGGATGGCACAGAAATTAAGTCCTTTCTCCCAATCAGAATGTTGGATCCAATATGTGGATGACTTATTACTCCAAACGGAGAGGAAGGAAGAGCATTTAGAGCTACTGGAGGAACTCCTTTGGAAGGTCGGAGTGAAAGTTAACCCAAAAAAGGCACAGATAATGAAGGAAAAGGTTTCCTATTTGGGAATAGTAATAACACAGGGAAAGCATGAGAAAGAGCAGATGCGAGTACAGACAATCCTCAAACTCCCCCTACCATAAGATAGTAAGGCTCTGAGATCATTTTTGGGCCTTGTTGGGTATCGCAGGGACCTTACTGCTAGATTTGCCTTAAAGGCAGCCCCTTTATATGATCTCCTAAATAAGAACTACTACATGCCTGGCGGACAATTTAATCTACCAGGGCGAACCCCATGAGTGTCAAATTTTGACAGCAAAGGCCCTCAAAGGGACCTTTTGTGTCAAAATCATTGGGGGGTGTACAAGGGAAGGAGCCTGCAATCAAAATTTTTGTTGATGGTTCCTCTACAGGGGAGGGTGGGATTAGGCAGACAGGGTGTGGATTACATGTACAGGAGGATGGAAATCCCAGATTCAGGGACGAATTGTGGTGGGTCTTGTAAACGTTACGATCAGACAGTGGGTATGTGCCGAATGCCCAAAAGGGACCCACCAGGGGGCCCCCCCGAGTTCCCTGTATGGCAGTGTGATGATAAAGACTGTAGAAACCGATCAATATGTGTGAAACCACAAAATGATAGGGGCTATAAGTGTTGGGAAAAATAAAAAAGGACAGTTCCCATTCCAGGTCGTGAGCGTAAATGGGCTACAAGCTCCAATCACCACGGTTAACCCCACATCAGAATTACTAACGGGTAGGGTTATGACCCAGCAGCCACAAGTGACTGGTCTCCCTTGCCCTGCCTTGACTGCAGGACCAGAAAGTGGACTTGTGATAATAAAAACTAATAAAATTGTATATGATAATATACAGCATGAGTTGGTACCGGTAATATTGAATATCTCAGACATCCAGCTACCTGACTGCTGCCCTGAGAAGACCCGAGAGTTGTACAAGCTACTACTGCAACAATTGCTAAGACAGGAATTTGGTGATGAGGGAATAATAAAGGGAAAGAGGCATAAACGTAGTTTAGTGAATGATGCATCCACAGTCTTTAATACGGGAACTTCAATTGTCAATACTATAGATTTGAAAAATGTAGACCAGAAGGTTAGTCAGTCAGCTAGTAAAGGATATTTTTGAAAAAGGAACAAAAGGGACAGAGTGGTGTAGCTAAAGTAGGACAGGATCTGACGAAAACAGTGACAGGACTGGTGAGAGTACGGGAAGGTCATGCTCATACTATTAATGATATAATAGAAAAGGTAAAGGAGGTCCACGACATTTCAAATAATGAAAGTGCAGTACATATGGTTCGTGGATGTTAGAACAAACTCAAGAAAATTTGAGGCAAATTGAGCGGGACAGGTATCAGTTTGGATAAATGACACCCAGTTGGAGTACTTAGCTAGTTACACAAATGATAAAATTACCAGGTGCCAACTCAGAAAACTTGTTAAGGCATGGAAAGGTCAGGAGTGTGTAAGTACAAGATCTATGAGTATTGGAGTAGTATTGGGAATACCTGTAATTCTGAGTGATAAGTTAGGGATGCAGTTATACAAAGTAGAAAATATAGGGGTGATAAGGGGAAAAGATTACAAAAAATACCATGATATTTTGCCCTATGTTGTGGAAATTGGAAAAGAGGTAATTGGAGCAACATTGGCTGAGTGTAGTCCAGAAAGCCAGATGGTCAGATGTCCTCATCCTATATATAAAACAGCAGAATCAAAATGTGGATTTAATGCCACTGTAAATTGCACCATGGAGACTAGGAAAGCATTGTCAGGGCTAACCCATGTGGCCTATATGGGAAAGGGGAGATATTGCTGAACCACCACAGCGAAGGAATGCCAGTATGGACATAACCGGACTTGTCCGGTGAGTAACAATACGTTTTGTTTCAACCCATAAATACCAACCCGAGTAGGGAAGATGGAGTTGGTAGACATACATAAAGAAAAGACAGAAACGATAACTGTGACAGAAAGTATTAAGGAGGATTTGACAAATTACCTCCGGGCATATGAATATACTATTCAGCCATTGCCCACATGCTTCGGTAAAGACAGACAGCAGCTAAAAGCCATTGCTGTAGTGTACTACAATCTGGAACAACAGTCGAAGAAGCTACAAGATGAGATTGACAAGATAAACAATTCTAGTGGGAGGACTTATGGAACTGGGGGTCAAACGTGCAGATACACCCCTGGTTTAGAATTATCTCCCATATCCTGATAGTGGTTTTGGGTATCATGGTGATATATGTGACATACTTAATTTGGAAACTTAAGAAATTAATTAGGCAATGTGAGAGGATATATGAACACAGGTTGGACAGCTACCCGAAAGGCAATCAGTATTCGAACTTGCTCTATAAAAGGATAGACAATTAGTTATGCCATAAAAGGGTAATTGTATAACCTATTCATATATACTTAAAATGAATTAATGAATGATCAACATACTCTAAGAATGAAATTGCGACTGTATTATGTTCACACAATTGATTGATTATGTAATAGTGATGTTTAAACTGTGCTTTCTTTAACATTACACTGCTTATGAGCGTCATTGGCCAGGCCAGCATTTGTTGCCCACCCCTAATTGCTCTTGAGAAGGTGGTGGTGAGCTGCCTTCTTGAACCGTTGCAGTCCATCTTGTGTAGTTACACCGACAGTGCTGTTAGGAAGGGATTACGGTTGGTCTCAGTGTCAATATTGGGGAAATCCTTTTAAGTTGCCACAATCCTTTCTATGCAATAAGAGTCTTGCCCGTTGTTGGATCTTGAGCAGCAGTGAGGGCCAATTGGAAATCTCATGATTTAGAACTGTTGTGTACTTTACAGGTGAGATGCTGCTTGCTGCTTGTTTTTCTTCTTTTGGCTCTGTTTGCATTGCTTCCTGTCTGTCAAAGTTCCCAGCCACTTATTGCATCTTTTATAAGAGCTGTGGTTTTGGAATGTGTAAAAACAGTGCTCAGCAAAGGACCAGCGAGTCTATCAAGCCTGCACCACAGAACCACAGCACCTAAAGTATCATGAATAGACTCACATACGCACCAGCTCACATACCCACTATCTGATGATTCAAAGCTGTTCTGTACTTGTACGTGTTTTTTGTTGCTTGTTTTCCTGTTTTTGGGTGAACATTCTATTGCTTCCAGCCGCTTTTTGCATCTTTGGTAGAAGAGTAGTGCTTTTCAAACATGTAAAACAAAAGCTGGGAAGCTCCTCTCTGACCCCCTTAGACAATCAAACCTGGTTCAGCAGATCATATAGATCATACATACAGCCCCTAATATTTTATCTACCTTTTATAAGATGTGATCTTCTTCCCAATCAAGAACTGGCCAGTGCTCTCTTGAAGGCACACAGAGAGTCTGCACTCACCATATATTTCCTGGACCCTTCATTCTGTTTCAGATTTATCTAATTGACTCTGAAATTTGTGCAATATGGAGAATACAAACATAGGAATAGGAGTTGGCCATTCAGCCCTTTGACCCTGTTTTGCCATTCCATTAGATCACAGCTGATCTGTATCTTCGCTCCATCTACCTGCCTACAACCAACTCAAACACTCATACTGCTGCCCTGGTTGAAATCAGCTAACTCAGCATAGACTAGGGATTGAACCTGCGATCTGCTGCAATGCCTAGCTCAGTACAATATTGGGCGACATTTTGATCCATTGAGCTTTGGAAGCTTATGTCTAAATGTGTGAATACTGAGAGAAAATGACTTCAAATTTTAATTATTTCTCCTATTATTTCTGGTTGGATATTATGTTGTGTGCTATGAAAATAGTACGCTTGTCAAAAAAATGGACATCAATATTTGTATTAAAAGCATGAAACCATCTAATAAAGTACGGGCACTTTTAAAAATCTTCCCTTCTCTCTTCTTTTTGTCTTACATTTTCTGTTCCAACATCCAATCCAATGTACTTGTTTGTTCACCAATTTCCTTCACTCCACTATTGGCAGCCAAGCCTTCAGCTGCCTTAGCCCTAAGCTCTGGAATTTCTCCCTAAATCTCTCCAACTCTCTCCTCCTTAAAACTTAACTTCTTGATCAAACTCTTGGTCACCTGTCCTGATATCTCTTGGTTTCCAATTTTTTCTGGTAATGCTCCTGTGAAGTGCCTTGGAACGGTTTAATATGTTAAAGATGCTACATAAATGAAAATTGTTGATGTCTGTTCTGCCGTTTGTAGCTCCTTGGAATTGCCTGACTCCAATCGTCTATGGTTCAAGATCACTCGCTTCATGGAGTCAATGACTCCTAACCTTTAGAATGCTCTGGAAATTTTCAGTTTTTGATTCAACTTGGTGATTGCAATGTTCACCATCAACAGTGATTGCATTTCATCTTTTCTGTTGATTAGCTCAGTAATGCCAGCCATGAATAACTTGTTAATCAACTCAATAACCCTGAACATCTTGGAAATTCACATAACCTCCCAGATCATTGGGTTTATCTGACCATTGGTGCAATAAGCAGCTGGGATGGTCTTTCAGAATTCTTTGGGGTTTTTTTTCTGGATCAACTGATGCTTTTCGTCTTCTTAACCTTTTATCTATGGCAGTGATGTAACTGTTGTTATTCTAGTTTCCTGAAAGGTCCCACTCTTCTACCAGATCTGGTATTACATCTTGATGCAGGAATGCTAGCTGTTCCCCTTTATTTTATAATAGATTCCCCCGGAGCATCTGGTACGTTTACCTGTCTGAACTCGCCTGACCCCAACATATCTTGGATGGTATCCTCTGTAAATCCACAGCTGAAACTGCTGAACACAGCACTATTGGAAAGAAGTTCAATTTTTGATTACCTGCTCTCCCACAGTTCCTCCTTATGGTCCCTTGCTAGCTGTGTTAATTAATTTTGATAAATTCCCCTTTCCACCCTTCTTCCCACTGATGATCCAGTTGGACCTTTTTCATTCAATTTCCTTCCCTAGCTCTAATCTTGATGATTGATGATTTTGGTCAAGAATCTCATGGACCATTCTGACAGGCATCAAGTTTTATCTCAGATTTGTCTTCTCTACTTTCTGGACTCCAATAAGACCTTTGGCCCTGAAGATGCACAATATTCTCAAGATTTGTGCCTCTGAATTTACACATTCTATGGCATATCTTCAACCTCTCGGTCTACCTTTTTTTGTCTTGGAAGTCAAGAAATTCAAGCCCCTTCCTTGCATTTATCTTTATTAGTGGTGTTTCTTTGTTTTGATCTGGCTCCATCAATGTTTACATTATGTTTGGTTAGCAATTGTTTTTGGAGCCGATAAACCAATCATTACGAAAATTCAAATCATTCTTTCTACAGCACCTAACATTGATCATAGGAATATTGTTCAGGATGATGTTCCTCATCAACAAGCTCTGGGAATTCTGCTTCAAATATTTAATCTGCCAACATGTGGAGGAGGTGATCTATGAGATAAATGTTAGCTTATACCGGGCTATAATGGTGAACATCAGTGAAAATACTCATCAGCATACTGGTAGAAAAGAGTAATTATTAATTATGCCTCTTAACAGTTTCTGGATTTGCTTTGTTGACTATGTTGTGTATTTTGTTTTATTTCTGTCCTGAATGAACTCCATTGTAGCTGGATTTTAGTTCCACTGGTTCAGGCTGTCCTCCAGGTTCCCTCTGAAGTCGACATTCTTCATGTGTGGGTCTAGGCACTGGGTATCAGCAGCTATTTGATATTGGAGGATATCACAACAGAGCTTGATCAGTGATTTGTTAAGGATCATTTCGCACCCACACACTGCCTTTTTATTTTAATGCCTCAATCCTTCCCTGTTGTAAACTAGGTCCAAATGTGACAGACCGTTCTTTAGTGCATCTCTTTGGGGCCGGTGATGCAGGACCATGACAAATGGCACCAGCTAGAGTGGTTTGGTCGTAGTGTGGTTACTAGAATGATTACTGTTGCTAATCTGAATTTCTTTTCCTTCAACCTCAGAATTTACACGGAACCCCCTGACACTGCATATCGAAGACATCTCCCCCATGAACACCTGCAAATCTTACTGCATTTTACTTTTCTTCAGTTTATCTTTATGTAGCAGTGGTACTCAACACCATTTTTACATTATTGGTCGACATTTATAAGGAAGAATATCAACAGTCCAAAATTGAAAATAGAAACCTTTTGTGCACCATTCCAGAATATAATTCTCTGAAATGTATGCAAAGAATAGCTATTGTTTGTAGTAGCATTAGCATTGCAATAATTGTTATTCTTGTGTGTACCACTTTGCACAGAGTAAATGCCAGGTATAACTCATGCATAGAAGTTTATAAGTCCAATATCATACCTCATTACAATTATGAATCATTGACACTTCAATGTCAACGCAAAGCCTGGGGCGTAATCCTTCTCTATTTGAAAGAGAATGGTTCCCTGTTAATGCATTACCGTTATTTGAATAGTATGTGCAGGATTGATTTCAGTGAAAGTAGTTCTCTACTCTCAAATCAAGAAGATCTCAGGCTTCTGAAGAGAATGAAACAGCAAACTCTAGTCGATGTGTTCAACACAGACTAGTCTGTCAGGCCACGGTCTCGGGCTATTCCAGGCTGCTCATAATATCAGCGTTCTATTTGCCCCTGAACTGAGCTCCTGACCCCACATATGCTCCATCACAAACACTGCCTACTTCCACCTCTGTAATATCATCCATCTCTGCCCCTGCCTCAGATCATCTGCTGCAGAAACACTCATCAAGTTCTTGTTGCCTGCAGACTTGACTATTTCAGTGCTTTCCTGGGTGGCCTTTCATCCTCCACCCTTCATAAACTTGAGATCATACAACACTCTGCTACCCATGTACTAACTCGCACCATGTACCATTCATTCATCACCCCTGCAGTCACTGAGCTACAGTGGTTCCTGGTACACCAACACCTCAATTTTAATATTCTTGCTTATCCTTCTGTTCAAATCACTGCATGGCCTCACCCCTCTCTAACTCTGTAACCTCCCCGAGCCCCGACACCTTTTCAAGGGCAATTAGGGATGTGTAATAAATGATGGCCTTGCTAGCAATGCTTCTCATGAACAAATAAAAAAAAAATTTCTCCAAGATCTCTCTGCATTTCTCCACCTCTACCCTGTTATGTATCCCCCCACTTCCTTTACAGCTTCATTGGCGGCTGTGCCTTCAGCTATTTAGGCCCTAAGATCTGGAATTCCCTTTCTAAACTTCTCTGACTTTTTCACCAAGTGTTTGATCATCTATCTCAATTTTTCCTTCTCTGACTATGCTCACATGAAGTGCTTTGGGACATTTTCCTGTTTTAAAGGCACAATATAAATGCAGGTTGGTGTTGTTGCTTGGGGATTTGTTAGCTGTTGTTGGAGCCCTGGTTTGTGCTGATCTCAGTAGGTTATGCAGGGAGAAAATCCGACTCCTGAATGTTAACAAGTGACACCTCTGGGCTGTCAAGTGAGGACAGGATCACATGATGCTTCTTGTAAGCAAAGCACTTTTACACCATTTTAGAACATGGCTTCCATTTTAGAATAAGGCTTTCTATATATTGTATGATTGGCAATGATCTTTGTGCTCAAATACCCCCCATGGCCATGGAAGATGGTTGTGGTTGTTGGAGGCCAATCATCTCACAGGACATCACTGCAGGAGTTCCTCAGGCAAGTGTCCTAGGCCCAACCATCTTCAGCTGTTACATCAATGATCTTCCCTCCGACATAAGGTCAGAAGTGGGGACGTTCGCAGATGATTTCAGTGTTCAGTCCCATTCACAATTCCTCAAATAATGAAGCAGTCCATGCTCTCATGCAGCAAGACTTGGATAAGGTCCATGCTTGGGCTGATAAGTGGCAAGTCACATTCATGCTACACAAGTGCCAAACAATGACGATCTCCAATAAGAGATATTCAATGATATTACCATCGCTCAATCTTGGGGGGGTGGGGGGTCATCATTAACCAGAAACTTAACTAGATCAGCCACATAAATACTGTGACTAGAACAGCAGCTCAGAAACTGGGTATTCTGCTACAAATGACTCACCTCCTGACCTCTCAAAGCCTTTCCCATCACCTACAAAGCACACCATAAACATTCACTCCCACCACCACCACCACCAGCATAATGTGGCTGCAGTGTGTACCATCTACAAGATGCTCTGCAGCAAACTCGCCAAGGCTTCTTCATCAGCATCTTCCAAATCCGCAACCCCAACCACCGAGAAGGACAAGAGCAACAGGTGCATGGGAACACCACCACTTTAAAGTTACACACCATCCTAATTTGGAAAAACATAGTCGTTCCTTCATTGTTGCCGAGTCAAAATCCTGGAACTCTACCTATCAGCATGGTGAGAGTACCTTCACTACCTGGACTGTGGTGGTTCAAGAAGCAGGCTCATCATCACCTTCTGAAGGGCAGTTAGGGATGGGCAATAAATGCTAGTGTTACCTATATCCCATGAATGAATTATAAAAAAAAAAGTACACAGCTGAAGATCGAAACCTGATCTAGTCAAGACTATCTTTGGAGACATCCACTTATTCTGGTTCTCATGTGTTCTATAGAATGGTTTTAGGGAAGCTTGATTTAGGATGAGGGAGCAGAACAGCTTTTGGACGAAAGACAAAGAAAACAATTAATGGAAGGCCTCCTGGGGAAGGGCAGTTAGGAATAATGGTGTCTTTTTAAAGTATTTGAGGCAACCTAGATTTTAGAACATTCTCAGACTGGGACTGGACATACTCAAATAATGGCAAGACAATTGCATATAATCACCTTGGAATCTTGTGATGTTAGTCAGCTTGCATATCAATGTTTTATTCACTAACTGTTTTTAATAAGTATAACCGTTGCATTTTATCTTTTGTTCTTGTATTGCAGTTTCTTTTATAAATATAAATCGTATTTACTTTGGGACAAGGCTCTCTCTAGTCTCTGTCAAAGACCGAATCTAATATAAATCACTTGTATTCCTTCATGGTGGTGGAATAACCTGCTGCCACTCACTGTCTGGATTAACACATGGAGAATGGAGATTTGGATCAGGTATCCGAGAGCAGTTGGTGATTCTAGAACTGAATTCAAGCAAAAGAGAAAAGGCTTAGGTTTATGCAGGAGATCTTCCAAAACTCAGACATTTAATTACAATCCTAGTTACAAGCACAATGTTTATCAAATTTATCTTGCAACTTGTGTGATTAATTTTTTTTAGAAAAGGCAGATTATAGGAAAAGGATCCAGTGAAGTATTCTGCGTGAAGAAATCCCAGGTCAACTACTGATTCAATGCAGAGTAAATCTCCACCTGGGTTAGCAGGTTGTGGGTTTGAGTTAGTCTTTATAACTTGGCTTGGACTTCAGTGCAACATTGTCAGAGGTTCAGTCCTTCAACTGGGATAGAAAGGCTTGCATTTATATAGTGCCTTTCACAACCTCAGGACATCATAAAGCACTTTACAGCCAATCAAGCACTGTTGAAGTGTAGGGAATCATGGCAGCCAATTTGCATAGCAAGATTCCACAAACAGCAATGCAATAATGATCAGATCTACAGTTTAATGATGTTCAATAAGGGATAAATATTGGCCAGGACACCA
Source organism: Heterodontus francisci (assembly GCF_036365525.1). Lineage (NCBI taxonomy): Eukaryota > Metazoa > Chordata > Chondrichthyes > Heterodontiformes > Heterodontidae > Heterodontus > Heterodontus francisci. Next base: position 18,641,143 of record NC_090407.1, on the reverse strand, counting down.
GGGCAAACTCCCCTGTCCTTCTTTGAATAGTGCCATGGGATCTTTTACATCCATCTGAGAGAGTAGACAGGGTTCTGGTTTAATGCCTCATCCAACAAAAGACAAAGCACCTCTTAATAGTGCAGCACTCCCTCAGTACCACACTGGAGTGTGCGTCTAGCATTTGTGTTCCTTCTGGAGTGGGCATGAACTACATTTTTTGACTGAAAGGTGCTACCCGGTCTGATCCAAGACTATAAATCAATGTCAGATTTACTTGCTCAGAGCACATTAATGATGCCAATGCACTATTCAAAGAACAGTATGGAGCCCTCCGAGTGCACTGGGCAGGATTCCTCCAGCAAATCAGTACTGCCCAAAAAAAAAATAACCAGTCATTTTTCTCATTGCTGTGAAATGACTACCATGTTTCCCTAAATAAGTGACTGGATTGCAAAAAGTAATTCTTTGCATGAAATGCTGTGGTGTTGCAAAAAAAAAAGTCACTATGTAAATGCAATTAATTCTTTCCCTCTCTCTTGCTGCTGCTGTCCAGCGATTTTCCTTAGAAGCGACTTCCGCAGTGCGCCCCATGGAGTATTTGGATCTGTACTCAGATTGCAACTTCCAATTCCATTTACAACCATAAATTTAAACACTTCTTACTTGGTGAAATTAGTCAGTCGACCACAAGTGCTTTTGCTCAGAGTCTATTTCAAATGTTGCTCGAGGCTGGCGAGTTTCCACTCATGTCCTCCAGCTCCATTCTCACAGTCCAACTTCAACAGCCTGCTTGCCTCCAAATCCTCCATTCATACTGATGTTTTGCAGACCTGGATGATGTCCCCTTACTCATTCTTCATTTCTCCAGTGAAAACAAGTTCAGCACAGAATCGCTATCGTGTAGATTCAATGCAGGGTATTTGTAAGAATTGCATTAAAACAACTTGGGGTAGATCTTGATCTGGTGCAATGGTGTAAATGGGTGATAGAGAGTCAGCAACGTTTCAAATCTCTCTCGATTTTGGAATTAAAAATGGGGAGAGATGTAAATGAGCTCTCAACTCACCATCACTTGTTTTAGACTATCGCACGATATCAAGATCTACCCCCTTGTGTTCATACCAGCCCTTTAACAAAACATTTTCCATGACATGTCACATAAATGGAGAAAGAACACCGAGCAGTAACAGAGGAGTTGGGAGAGATGCTTGGACAGCACATTTCTGAGGAGGGAGGTAGCGAGGCAAAAAGCTTTGGAGAAGGAATTAGAGAGTTTAGGGCACAGGCGGGTGAAGGTACAACATGTGGGGGAGTCCGGGGATGGTACATGAGGCTTGAACTGGAGCACCATAGGGTACAGGCAGGGCACAGGGCTCGAGGAGTTTGCAGAAGTAGTGGTTGGTGGGTGCATGGATTGGGACAATTAGGGATTTCTATACAAGAGCAAGGTTTATTATGGCAATAGTGTCTGGTTTTATTTTTAATTTTTTTTTTACATCAAATAGACTTAATAAAACGGAATCTTCTTCCAGGGAACAGGAATCACTGACAAAGGTCTGAATTCCATACTTCAGACTGATACAGCATCCTGTGACAAATATGACATGAAGAAAACCACAACCTAATATTGCTACCTAGTGATCTGTAAAAGCAGTTTTTAAATCTTTTATACATTGAAAAGAACCAAAAAAACTCTACATACATAAAAATAATCATATATGTGCACTTTCTCTTTAATTTATGGGACATGGAGATGATGTTTAGCAGCTGGTCTCTGTTCGGGTCCAACCTCTCATCATTGTCTGTATATCACTTTCTCCTCAACCATCTGTGTCAAACCTGTGTGCTGTGGAAGGAATGAGAGGGAGCAGTTATTCCACAGTAACAGACCACACATCAACACACAGAAATAGCAGAAGCATCAAGAAAAGCTGATGAGGCAAAACTTGTCGATTAGACAAGATGTTAGACTGAAAGCACAATGGGATACATGTGCAGATTAACTCAAGTTGCAGATATATCCAATATTTCCATCACTTTTATAATGGGAAAAATAACCAAAGTGAACAAAACCCAGTTTAGGGCAGTGAACTTAAAAAAACCAGTGAATGGGACATGAGTGTTGATCACAGTGGATTGATTCTCATTGTGGAGATGGAGACATGGGCGGTGTTGAAAACTGCTTGCTCAATGATAAGGCTAAGTTCTGTTGCTTGTTTTAAGCCACTTTTCTTATCCGGCAGATGATGTTATTTTCATACATTTATCTCCCATTCTGTGATTCCATATCTTAGTCATTAATGTACAAAGAACAATACAGCACAGGAACAGGCCATTCGGCCCTCCAAGCCTGCGCCGATCTTGATGCCTGCCTAAACTAACACCTTCTGCACTTCCGGGGCCCATATCCCTCTATCCCCTTCCTATTCATGTATTTGTCAAGATGTCTCTTAAACGTCGCTATCGTATCTGCTTCCACCACCTCCCCTGGCAGCAAGTTCCAGGCACTCACCACCCTCTGTGTAAAAATACTTGCCTCGCACATCCCCTCTAAACTTTGCCCCTCGCACCTTAAACCTATGTTCCCTAGTAACTGACTCTTCCACCCTGGGAAAAAGCTTCTGACTATCCACTCAGTCCATGCCACTCATAACTTTGTAAACCTCTATCATGTCGCCCCTCCACCTCCGTCGTTCCAGTGAAAACAATCCGAGTTTTTCCAACCTCTCCTCATAGCTAATGCCCTCCAGGCCAGGCAACATCCTGGTAAACCTCCTCTGTACCCTCTCCAAAGCCTCCACGTCCTTCTGGTAGTGTGGCGACCAGAATTGCACGCAATATTCTAAGTGTGGCCTAACTAAGGTTCTGTACAGCTGCAACATGACTTGCCAATTTTTATACTCTATGCCCCGACCGATGAAGGCAAGCATGCCATATGCCTTCTTGACTACCTTATCCACCTGCGTTGCCACTTTCAGTGACCTGTGGACCTGTACGCCCAGATCTCTCTGCCTGTCAATACTCCTAAGGGTTCTGCCATTTACTGTATACCTCCCACCTGCATTAGACCTTCCAAAATGTATTACCTCACATTTGTCCGGATTAAACTCCATCTGCCATTTCTCCGCCCAAGTCTCCAACCAATCTATATCCTGCTGTATCCTCTGACAATCCTCATCATTATCCGCAACTCCACCGACCTTTGTGTCGTCCGCAAACTTACTAATCAGACCAGCTACATTTTCCTCCAAATCATTTATATATACTACAAACAGCAAAGGTCCCAGCACTGATCACTGCGGAACACCACTAGTCACATCCCTCCATTCAGAAAAACACCCATCCACTGATACCCTCTGTCTTCTATGACCGAGCCAGTTCTGTATCCATCTTGCCAGCTCACCTCTGATCCCGTGTGACTTCACCTTTTGTACCAGTCTGCCATGAGGGACCTTGTCAAAGGCTTTATTAAAGTCCATATAGATAACATCCACTGTCCTTCCTTCATCAATCATCTTCGTCACTTCCACAAAAAACTCAAATTACTAAGACACGACCTCCCCTTCACAAAACCATGCTGTCTCTCGCTAATAAGTTTGTTTGTTTCCAAATGGGAGTAAATCCTGTCCCGAATAATCCTCTCTAATAGTTTCCCTACCACTAACGTAAGGCTCACCGGCCTATAATTTCTTGGATTATCCTTGCCACCCTTCAAAAACAAAGTAACAACATTGGCTATTCTCCAGTCCTCTGGGACCTCACCTGTAGCCAATGAGGATGCAAAGATTTCTATCAAGGCCCCAGCAATTTCTTCCCTTGCCTCCCTCCCTCAATGTAGAACCTTTCCAAGAGCTTTCTGAATGCTCCTGTCCATTAGGTCAGTAATTCCTGGTGGGGGGTGGGGGGGTGGAAGCGAAAACAAGTCCAGCAAGTCAGTTAATCCCTATCCTGAATTCTTACTAACTGCCCCTCATACCTGTTCAGTGCTCACATACCAGATCTCGCAAAATCATTTCAAATTCTTTCCCTATGACTCATTTTAAACTAACTGATCTGTAGCGGTCAGTTCAATTTGCAATTCCTCGGATAATGAAGCAGTCCATGCCTGTATGTAACACAACCTGGACAACACTCAGGCTTGGGTTATAAGTAGGAAGCAACATTAGTGTCACGCACCTGGAAGGACAAGGGCACCACCTGCAAGTTCCCCTCCAAGCACCACACCATCTAGAGTTGGAACTATATCGCTGTTCCTTCACTATCGTTGGGTCAAAATCCTGGAACTCCCCTCCTAACAGCACTGTTGGTGTACTTACATCCCAAGGACTGCAGCAGTTCAAGGCGGCAGCTCATCACCACCTTCTCGAGGGCAATTAGGGATGCCAATAAATGCTGGCCTAGCCAGCAACGTCCACATCTCCACGAACAAATAAAAAAAAAGTAATTTGGTAGTACAAAACTTCAGTATTGCTGAAAACAGAGACATGTTGTTGTAGCTTTTCATCATGCACTCATCAGGACAATCTGCAAGAATACCAATGCAAGGGAAAACGACAACTTTATATTGTATGAGAAGACAGTTGGCAAGTGAACTCTGATTGGTAGAGGCGTTGCCATGGAGAATGCATCAGTTTATGGTGACTGACAGTTAACTGCCAAGCTTTGTTTGAAATTTAAACCAGAAGGCTTGACTCTGATTGGTCAAGGCATCGCCCTGAGGAATGAACAATTGAACGGCTGTCACTTATTGTGTTCAGCGGAAACAGGCTCAATGTTTGTACGTGTTCTTTCTGTCTGAAAAAAACAAAGCCTGTGTATTAATATATGTAACTTCGAGTACGCGCAAATGCACCACACTGCGAGCCCTACTGACAATCTTAAATCGGTCGTTAGCGTAATTCTTAGCACACCGAGGATTGTTTAGCAAATGTTGCCCAATCGCGGAATCACATCTAATGTTGGACACAGTGTTTTGAGTTTTCCAATCACGGGCTGGTTGGGTACAACCTATACCTTGCCAATTGCAAACAGCGGAAGGGACATGTTGTTTGATACGATGGGCCAGTCTATGGGACGTATGGCCTATATACCTAGAATCACACTGGCACTGAAATGCCAGTATCATATTACTCATGTGTGTGATAGGCAGGACTTCTGTTTGGCTTGACGGCAGCATCCTATTAGTGGCGAACACAAGTGATGCTACTGCATAGTAGCAGCGTGAAACAACTAGCTTCACCTGTTGCTCAAAACTCTGGGATACATTACCCCTCCAGGGTAATTTGAGGTAGACTGGGCACTTTTCAGGGCCGAAAATGATGTGCCATTCAATCACACTCTCTTCTCATACAGTATAAAGTTGTCGTTTTCCCTTACATTGGTATTCTTTCAGATTGCCCTGATGAGTGCAAGATGAAAAGCCTTGACAACATGTCTCTATTATCAGCAATACTCAAATAAAATATAAAAAAATGCCAGGCATTGACCATCTCCAACAATTTTCCCTTGATATTCAATATGGCCGTAATTCGACCAGCAAGTTCTGGAGATTCATAACTCACAGCCTATCTCTTAATCCTCTGCACTTGCTGGCCAATTTGTGCATTAATAACAACACAGTTATTTTTCTAGCAAGACCTGGCTTGTGATCTCCTTTACTAATGAATTGATGCTCAATGGGAGTGCATGAGGTTGACTTCGAACATACTCACATTGCTTTGGTATCCTAAGGGACTCGTTGTCTGCTGTCATGACCTGGTGTAGAACCCCTCGGAATAGGTAAATCACTTTCAGACTCTTTTCCTCCCCGACACATGGGTCATAGAATCCTGGTACGCCAGTCTGTGATACACACAGTGAGCAAGGAATTATATAAACTGAAAGCATACGACTGAATTCAGCAGCAAGAACCTGGGAATGTATATTATGTCACGCTCTCCAAGGAACTTAAAATCCATGCCCCCTCCCACTCTGTGCTGTAACTGGGAGGATGTTGGGGAGGCAGAGAGTCATTCGACCAGAATGGCCCAGGATTCATCCCAGTTTGTGCTGAATCATACAGGGCAGTGGTTGGGGAGCAGCAATAGGAACTTGCTAGGGAGATAAAGGGAATGAATATAAATCATTCAAAGGTTCCACTCCTGATCACTCTGGAGGGTGCCCTGTTGGGGAGGGCACAATTGCGAATGTTGGTCAAGGAAAAGAATCATGCTCAGCTGTGATGCCACCCATGGTCAAATATTCTGATAATCCTGTTTCAGTTCACAAATGCAGAATGGCGACTTGTGTTTGGCATGGTATCTGTGGAATCGTAGCTCAGCGAGTGTCATTCCCTTGGGGGGAGATCAATTACAGCAGAACAATCCTTTCATTTGGGACATTTAGCGAGAACATTTTTTTGGAACTTAAAGCTTGTATCAGGTGGTAGCACACTAATCTCAGACAGGTGGTCATGGGCTCAAACCCCACTGCAGGACTTAAGTACACAACTTGAGCACAAATTTTCAGCTAATAGTCCAGTGCAGTACTGAGGACTGCAGCACCGCTGGAAGTGCCATCTTTTCGATGAGATGTTAAACCAAGGCCCCGTTTGCGCTCTCAGGTGGATGTAGAAGATTCCATGGTACTACTTCAAAGAGGAGCAGGGGAGTTCTCTCCGGTGTGCAAATTTAAACCCGCTGTTCAAGAAAGGAGGGAGAGAAAACAAGGAACTATAGGCCAGTTTGTCTGACAACAGTAAGAGGAAAAAATGAGAGAATCTATTCTTAAGGATATGACAACCAGGGCACTTGGAAAATCACAATCTGCTCAGGCAGAGTTAACACAGTTTGATGAAAGGGAAATCTTGTTTGACAAGTTTTCTTTTGAGGGTGTAATTCGGAGGTAAGGGAAAACCAGTGGGATCTAGTATATTTAGAGTTTCAGATGGCATTCAATAAGATGCGGTAATAAGATGAGGGCGGCACAGTGGCGCAGTGGTTAGCACCGCAACCTCACAGCTCCAGTGACCTGGGTTCAGTTCTGGGTACTGCCTGTGCGGAGTTTGCAAGTTCTCCCTGTGACTGCGTGGGTTTCTGCCGGGTGCTCCAGTTTCCTCCCACAGCCAAAGACTTGCAGGTTGATAGGTAAATTGCCCATTATAAATTGCCCCTAGTGTAGGTAGGTGGTAGGAGAATTGAGGGAAGGTGGGGATGTGGTAGGGAATACGGGATTAATGTAGGATTAGTATAAATGGGTGGTTGATGGTCGGCACAAACTTGGTGGGCCGAAGGGCCTGTTTCAGTGCCGTATCTCTCTATGACTCTATGTCACAAGAGATTGTTACACAAGATTAGGGATCATGGGATTGAGGATAATATATCAGCTTGAATTGAGGTTGGTTTATGGACACAAAACAGAAAGTAGAAATAAACAGGTAGTTTTGAGATGGCAGGGTGTAACTAGTGGGGTGTGTCAGGATCAGTGCTTGGGCTTCAGCTATTTACAATCTATATCAATGACTTAGATGAGGGGATCGAGTGGAACATGCCCACATTCGCTGATGATACAAAGTTAGGTGGAAAAGTAACCTGTGAGGAGGACGCAAGGAGCCTACAAAGGGATAGACCAGTTAAGGCGAGTGGAAAACAAGGTGGCAGATGGAGTATAATGTGGGGGAAGTCTGAAATTAGCCACTTTAGTAAGAAGGATGGAAAAGGATATTTTTAAAAGATGAGAGACTAGCAAATGTTGGTAATTAGAGGAATTTGATGTCCCTGTACACGAATCACACAGAAGGTACAAAAAGCAATTTAGACGGCAAATTGTAAGTTAGCTTTTATTGCAAAGACGCTGGCGTATAAGAGTAAGGACGTCTTGATGCAAGTAAATAGGGCTTAGGTAAGACCACACTTGGAGTAGTGTGTGCAATTGTTATCTCTTCACCCAAGGAAGGATATAGTTGCTTTAGAGGTGTTGCAACAAAGGTTCGTTAGATTGATTCCTGGGATGATGTTGCTGTCTGAAAAGAACAGATGAGTAGAATGGGCCCATATTCTATTGAGTTTAGAAGAATGAGAGGTGATCTCATTGAAACATTTAAGATTCTTAGAGGAATTGACAGGGTAGATGGTGAGAAAATGTTTCCCCTGGCTCCTGCACTAGGGGGTTACAGTCTCAGGATAAGCGGTTGGTCATTAAGGACTGCGATGAGGAGAAATTTCTTCACTCAGATGGTTGTGAACCTTTGGAATTCTCTGCCCCAGAGGGCTGTGGATGCTCAGCCGATGAGCATATCCAAGACTGAGATTGATAGATTTTTGAGCACCAAGGAAACAAGGGATAGGGCGGGAATGTGATGTTCAAATGCAGCTATGATTTCATTAAATGGTGGAGGAAGACTGAAGGGCCGAATGGCTTACTCCTGCTCCTATTTCTTATGTCCTGGCCAATATTTATCTCTCATCAACATCATTAAACAGATTATCTCATTATCACATTGCTATTTGTGGGAGCTTGCTGTGCACAAATTGGCTGCTGCGTTTCCTACAGTACAACAGGGACTACACTTCAAAAGTACTTCACTGGATGTAAAGAGCTTCGGGTTGCTGAGGTCATGAAAGGTGCTATATAAATGCAAGTCTGTCTTTCTTTTCTTTCCTGATCACTGCTGGGATACTTGTGGGGAGCCAGCCAAAGCAGGCCAGGGAAACCTCAGGGAAGGCGGGATGAATAGAGAGAAGGCGGTGCAGGCAGGAAGAGAAAAAGATTGGATAGTCGCTCCCGGGTCAGTCTGAGAGCACTGTGGGCAAAACAGACGGAGACCAAAGGGAAAGGCAGATCCTTAGCAAAAAAACCTTCAGCCTCACCTTACAAGCTTCAGTAAGAATGAGTTTCGACTCTTTCACCAGACACTGAAGAGGAACAGTCACATCAATCACCTTTGCCCTCTCATTCCTCCCACTGCTGTCAGTCACAAATTTCCCATACCAGGCGTTGGTGATAATTAATCCTGGAGACGACAAGTGGATACTTAAACATGTTTCATCAATACTGTGTTCACACCAGACATGCCCAGCACTACTACACAAGCCAGTGAGATTCTAGAACAGAGATTCTCAAAATGGGGTCCATGGAGGGGCTTTTAATGGACGCAAGGAGGGCATGAGGTGGGTGGATTCCTGTCTATGTAGGGTCGGACAGAAAGCACATCTAGAGCAGTGAGTTTATATATCTGTTGATTTACTTGGGTCTTACCTCTATTGTAAAACATCAATAATAAAACAGCTGTTGCAACTATGGCATTGCTTTCATTAGGTTCCTGAACCACTCTTTTGCCAGTTAGCAATGGGGGAGGGGATCCCAGGAGTACATGGATCATGGATATGGGTTGCAGGGTCCCCTGCGAGCATGTTGATGTGGGTTGCGGAGTCCTATATCATTATCTCTAGATACTATATATGGAGTCCTGAGATGGTAGGATGTAGACTTTGGGAGGTGTGATTTCTCCATGTCAAGCCACTGAATTCACCTCCCTCCCCTTCCATAAACAGTCGGGTTTAAATCTTTCATAAATTACTTTCTGCTGTGGCGTACACTATTTTACTCAGTTGAGTTTGTTTTTAAATTATGAATTCATCTCATTATTGTATTCACTGTGGGCAAGACTTGCACCTTTTTCAAAATCTTTCCAACTCCAGTTACCGTGTTTTTACAGCTCAGCTCACTTCACAGCGATTCACAATGTATGTGGCTGAGCCAATGCAGCATTAATGGGTGAAAAAGAAAATGCAAATAAAAATCTTACAAATTTAAAAACAAATGCAGAGCAGAAACAAATTCTCACCTAGTTTAGACTCCTCTATTTCTATAATCCTCTTCACAGATTCCTGCATCAACCGAACCTAAAACATCAAAAACTGTTAAAGGGCCTCAGCACACGGATTACGCACCCTAAACAGCAGACAGCGTACGTGCATTAGATTAACTTCCTTACTCAATACAGTAATAGGAACATTTGTGAATAACTTCAACTGAATTTATTTCGACAGTCTGTGTTTTTCTATAATAAAGGTGATAAATAAATGCAAATCGTTAATAATGAAAGATAGGAATTGTAGGACAAGAACAGACCACCAATAATAAAACCTAGTTCTTCTACCTTCTTGATAGGTGAATACAAAAACAACAAACTGATCGAATAACTATCTAATGGGAAATTCAGGAAAACGTCTTTGCAAAGAGTGTGGTTAGAATGTGGAACATGTGGTTACTCTGGCGAAAAATAAACTGGTACAAATAAAAATATTTTGCTCACATCATTCCTTCCACAGAAAGATGGTTGTCACCCATCCCAAGTCCAAACTCAGTTCGGAAGTAAGCTAAGGACAACATGCCAATTCTGAAGAAGGGTCACCGACCTGAAACGTTAACTCTGCTTCTCTCTCCACAGATGCTGCCAGACCTGCTGAGTATTTCCAGCATTTCTTGTTTCTATGCCTTTGTTATCTCTAGAGTTGGCTATTCCAGTGTTCTTCTGGCCACCCTCCAATCCTACACCCCTGTAAATTAGAGCTCATCCAAACTCTGCTGCTCATATCCTAACTCACATCAAGTCCTGTTCATCCATCATTCTTGCTGTCGCTGTCCTACACTGGCTCCCGGTCCGGCAAAACCTCCATTTTAAAATTTTCAACCTTATTTTCAAATCCCACCATGGTCTCGCCCCTCCCTATAATCGGAGCCTCCTCCAGCCCCCCATTCCTCCGAGATCTCCGCGCTCTTACAATTCTGGTCTCTTACGCATCCCCAATTTTAATTGCTCCACCTTTGGCAGCTGTGCCTTCAGCTGCCTAGGCCCTGAGCTCTGGAATTCCCTCCCTGAACCCCTCCACCTCTCTTTCCTCCTTTAAGACGCTCCTTAAATCCCATCTCTTTGACCAAACGTTTGCTCACATGTCCTAGTATTTCCTTAATGTTGCTTGGTGTTACATTTTGCTTGATAACACTCCTGTGAAGTGTCTTAAGGCAGTTTACTATGTTAAAGTCACTATATATATGCAAGTTGTTGTTATTTGCTGCTAAAGAAAATTCAAACCGAAACCTTAATGACAGGTCTCCTTGCCTCAAGGGACGCAACAGCAAAAATTGACTATATTTTCTAAAAGGAACAGGCTCAAGATTGGGTTGCACTAGAAATCTACAGAAAAACAATTCAAAAACCAGAGAAGCCTCAGACAGCATGTTAGCGTTCTGAAACGCTGCACTACAGACACAGGCTGTTACCCAGTATTTCCCACGTTGGCGAGTCCCAATAACTTGCATTTATGCTTTTAATACAAGGAAAGTCCCAAGGTGTTTCAGAGGTCAGCACAGAGAAAAGTAATGTCAAGACAGCCATTAGGCGGGGTGGCCAAAAGCATGGTAAAATAAGAGTATGAGAGAAAGCTAGCTAAAAATAAAAAGATAGATAGTAAGAGTTTCTATAGATATTTAAAAAAGAAAAGAATTAACAAAATGAGCATTGGCCCTATAGAAAGTGAGTCTGGGGAATTAATAATGGATAATAAGGAGATGGCAGATGAATCGAACAGATATTTTGCATCGGTCTTAACTATTGAGGATACAAGTAACATCTCAGTATTAGCTGCAAGTGAGGAAATGGAAGGGAGGGAGGAACTCAAGAAAATTACAATCATCAGAAGTAGTATGATCAAATTGTTGGAGTTGCGGGCTGGCAAGTTCCCAGGTCCTGATGGCCTTCATCCTAGGGTGTTAAAAGAAGTGGCTGGTGAGATAGTTGATGCGTTAGTTTTAATTTTCCAAAATTCCCTAGATTCGGGGAAAGTTCCATGAGATTGGAAAATAGCAAATGTAACTCCTTTATTCAAAAAGGGAGACAGAAAGCAGGAAACTACAGGCCAGTTAGCTTAATAGCTGTCTTAGGGAAAATGTTAGAAGCTATATTGAGTGGCGCAATGGTTAGCACTGCAGCCTCACAGCTCCAGCGACCCGGGTTCAATTCTGGGTACTGCCTGTGCGGAGTTTGCAAGTTCTCCCTGTGACCGCGTGGGTTTGCCCCGGGTGCTCCAGGTTCCTCCCACAGCCAAAGAATTGCAGGTTGATAGGTAAATTGGCCATTATAAATTGCCCCTAGTATAGGTAGGTGGTAGGGGAATATAGGGAAGGTGGGGATGTGGTAGGAATATGGGATTAGTGTAGGATTAGTATAAATGGGTGGTTGATGGTCGGCACAGACTCGGTGGGCCGAAGGGCCTGTTTCAGTGCTGTATCTCTAAATAAATAAATAAATATTAAAGACGTTATAGCAGGGCATTTAGAAAGATTTAAGATAATCAGGCAGAGTCAACATGGTTTTGTGAAAGGGAAATCATGTTTAACCAATTTATTGGAGTTCTTTGAGGGAGTTACATGTGCTATGGATAAAGGGGAACTGGTGTATGTATTGTACTTAGATTTCCAGAAGGCATTTAATACGGTGCCACATCAAAGGTTACTGCAGAAAATAAAAGCTCATGGTGTAGGGCATGGATAGAAGATTGGCTAGCTAACAGGAAACAGAGTAGGCATAAATGGGTCATTTTCTGGTTGGCAAGATGTGGTGTGCCACAGGGATCTGTGCTGAGGCCTCAATGTTTTACAATTTATATAAACGACTTAGATGAAGGGAGCAAAGGTATAGTTGCTAAATTTGCCAACGACACAAAGATAGGTAGGAAAGTAACTAGTGAAGAGGACATAAGGGGGCTACAAAGGAATATAGATAGGTTAAGTGAGTGGGCAAAGATCTGGCAAATGGAGTATAATGTGGGAAAGTGTGAAACTGTCCACTTTGGCAGGAAGAATAAAAAAGCAACATATTATCTAAATGGTGAGAGATTGCAGAGCTCGGAGATGCAGAGGGATCTGGGTGCCCTAGCGCATGAATCGCAAAAGGTCAGTATGCAGGTACAGCACGTAATTAGGAAAGCTAATAGAATGTTATCATTTATCGTGAGAGGAATTGAATACAAAAGTAGAGAGGTTATGCTTCAGCTAAAAAGGGCATTGGTGAGACCACATCTGGAGTGCTGCGTACAGTACTGGTATCCTTATTTAAGGAAGGATGTAAATGCATTGGAGACAGTACAGAGAAGGTTTACTAGACTAATACCTGTAATGAGCAGGCTGTCTTATGAGGAAAGATTGGACAGGATAGGCTTGCATCCGCTGGAATTTAGAAGCATAACAGGCAACTTGATTGAAACATATAAGATCCTGAGGGGTCTTGACAGGGTGGATGTGGAAAGGATGTTTCCCCTTGAGGGAGAATCTAGAACTAGGGGTTACTGTTTAAAATAAGGGGTTGCCCATTTAAGACAGAGATGAGGAGAAATTTTTTCTGAGGGTCGTGAGTCTTTGGAATTCTCTTCCTCAAAAGGCGGTGGAAGCAGAGTCTTTGAATATTTTTAAGGCAATTGTAGATGGATTCTTGATAAGCAAGGGGGTGGAAGGTTATCAGAGGTAGGTGAAAATGTGGAGTAATCAGTTCAGCCCTGAACTTATTGAATGGCAGAGCAGGCTCGAGGGGCCGAGTGGCCTACTCTTGCTCCTAATTCGCATGTTTGCTCGCATGGCTGAACATGAGGTTTTGGGGAGGTTTTTGTTAAAAGGGTGAAAGAGTGATTAAAAAAGTGAATTTCATAGGGTAGGATTTTGGTGACTGATGGTGCTGCCAGGGGGAGTGTGTGGCTGGAGTAAAAGGTGAAAGTCAGAGGAAATTGCAGTCAGATCAAGGCAAGAGCAAGAGAAGGACTGGAAATCAGATTTTAAAAATTCACAATGGAAATGTGCCCACCAGCATCTGAAGAAAAAAAGCACTTTTGTGTTAAGAGCTCTTGCCAGTGGTCGGATGAAGTGTCTTGACCCAAATCGTTAACCTTCCTTTCCAGATTCAGAGGCTGCCAGACCTGAGTTTCTGTGCTGGCGCAAAGCTCTATGGTGCCACATGGTGGTGAAAATCTGGTACTACACTTTGCCTTGCAAAGTGTTTAAAATATGAATTAATTTCTAAGAACACTCTACCATTTCTGTCATCACCTGGTTGATCCTCCAAGGCACTTCGCAATTCCCAACTGCAGAATTTGGGTCTACACAGTAGAAGGAAGCTGCGGTCAATTTCACTCTACCCTTATACAAATTTGTGTCAATGCTAAGCTTGGAACTTATCTGCACTCTACTCTTCCGCAAAAGAACTATTTTATTCCAGCAACATAACAAGGAAATGACCTTTTTCCATGGCCATAAATTAATTTCTCTTTCTTCTCAAAGGTACCAACTCCTTGCATTAGGTGTAGCACCCCCTTGCTAAAACGGCCATTCTTACTGTGAGAGTCAGGACAGTGAGCGTGGGCTAGATACATGACCACATCAAGCATCACAGCCACCCCACTCAGATCAGATCAATTAACACAGCCAACAACAAACCTGGACCAGCCTGGTCTGTACAGCTCACTACTTAGAAAGGACCTTGGAAGGAGTGCACCAGATTCACCAGAACGTTACCAAGATTCAGACGAGCAGAGATTACATAAACTATTCCCTGGAGTATAGATGGTTAAAGGGTCATTAAATAGATTTTTTTAGGGTTTTGAAAGGCATTGATAGGGTCGAGTAAAACTTTTAATGCTGATGAGAGTCTGTGACAAAGGGACACAACCCAAAAATCAGAGCCAGACCACTCAGGATAGAAGGTAGGAAACACTTTTTCATGCAAAGAGTGGCAGAAGTGTGGAACTCTCTCTCACACAAAGAGTAGTAGACGCTAGCTCAATTAATAATTTTAAATTTGAGATCGATAGATTTTGCTAGCCGAGGGTATTTAGCGATATAGAGCCAAGACAGGTGGACAGAGTTACAATACAGATTAGCCATGATCTTTCTGAATGGTGGAACAGATTTGAGGTGTTGAATGGCCTCTGGTTTCTATATTCCTACTGCAGAGTGCTGCATATCCCTCACAGGTCGTGGGGAGATTCATACCATTTCACTCCTAGTTTTAACTGTAGCATGCAGACTCTGTGACTAACTAGAAAATGATTAAGTCACATCACTTACTGCTGCCTCAGCCTCCTGCTTCTTCACAGCTATCGTACTCGATGAACTCTCTCTCTGTTTCTCCAATTCCCTGTCATGTACACACACACAAAACAAAATGGCAATTTATCTCACTGACCACCCAAAGCCTCAAATTTTTTCCTCTTAAAAAAAGCGGAACATGTTATTATAGGGATTGGTAACATGGTAGGAATTACATAGAGAATAACAGATCGTTATGAGTGAATTATATGGTGGAATCTAACAGTCCGTGTGATTTGTAGAAATTGAATTAATACATTGCCAGCAGTGATGCTGACAGTCAATTGATGAATAAAGGTTTCTGTTTATGTAGATGGTGGTGAAGTTTGGAGAGACACATCAGAAACTTACTCCACAGAGCCTGCGACTATACGAGACCTGCCTTAGCAATACTGAATGGGAAACGTTGCATAGCAATTTACAATGGTCAAGCTTTTGCATCAACCTTTGTCAATAATTTAAAAAAAAAATATGAATCAGGCTAATAAGAAGTAAGGTTTGTGAGCAAGAATTCTTTGTCCTTTCAATATAAGTAATGGATAGTTGATGGAGTTACAGGCTAGAATTTAACAAAAATCTGGATTGTTTGTATTAGTAGAGTGATAGATATCCAGGAGTATGGTACAAACTAGAATCTGATAGAGGGGTTTGGAAAGTTTAGAAATTGAATAACGGATACTTTGGAGTCAGTTGCAGGTTAGCGTCAAACCAAGGGGATCAGATGGTTTATAAATAAAATAAGGCCACTGTGGCTGAGAATAGTGCCTGACTGTCCCAAGTGTCGAATGGACAGTTTGCAAAAGTTGATGTAGCACTGATGCTCTCTTACCAGATTATACCTAAGCAATTTACTGTTATTACTAAATGCAAAGTTTACAAAGGATTTCAGAATCAAATAGCATGAGTTTGCTTTTCCCTTTGTCTATTTTCTCTCCTGAAGGCAGTGACTTTTTGGGACACTCATTAGCCCCTCAACCAAATAGACATTCTTTGCATGTGCCTGGGCTTTCTGCTCTGAATGGTTCAGTAGCACACTAGGCAGTACATTTTCCCTAATGAACAACTGGATCAGCTACAGCTGGAAGAATGAAAAACATGGGAGACTTAAAGAAGAAAACAAAAGAGACAGTCTGACACCCAGACAAAGGAACACTCACTTTTCTTTCTGCATTTGGAGGTAGGGTTTGATGATGAGCCGGTGCATGGCAAAATAGATGACCAGGGGCCCAACAGTAGCGTAGAAGATGGCACTGGGCAAAAGTTGGTCTGTCAGATGAATAGGGAAGAAGTAAGTCTGGCTGGCTCGATTTAACCTGGAGTGAAAGGAAGTTTAAAAACAGAATTCAGAAGGGAAAAGTAAAATTCGTGAATTCAGGTTTATCCCACAGCATAAGGGACTACAACCTGCGACACAACCTACAGACATTATCAGACACTGCAGTTTAATTTCCCCATAAAATACTGATTCAACAGCTGAACACCCCCTTTAAATTGCTGGGGTATGGTTTGTACAGGCCCATTCTGCACGCACAAGCCTAAGCAAAGTGTTTCAGCAGGCTTTGCTATTGCTCATGTCCCAGCTGGGATGCAGCTAACTCAGCTCAGGCCAGGGATTGAACTTGGGATTTTCTGATCTGTACTACCCTGGGTGATGCATCTAACCACTAAGCTAAGGAGGGACGGGGAAAGAAGCTCTTGTTGAGAACTCAGTGCCGTGCACCAACATGGTGCAGTGGGTAACATACTAGCATGGATAGAAGATTGGCTGGCTGGCAGAAAACAGAGTATGCATAAATGGCAGGATGTAACGAGTGGAGTCCCGCAGGGGTCTGTGCTGGGCCCTCAATTTTTAACAATTTATATCAATTACTTAGATGAGGGGAACGATGGCATGGTAACCAAATTTGCAGATGACACAAAGATAGGTAGGAAAGTATGTTGTGCAGAGGACATAAGGAGCTTGCAGACCGATAGAGATAGGTTGAGTGAGTGGGCAAAAATTTGGCAGATGGACTATAATGTGGGAAAATGTGAAGTTGTTCACTTTGGCAGGAAGAATAAAAAAGCAGAATAATACTTCAATGGAGAATGAATGCAGAACTCCAAGGTGCAGAGGGATCTGGGTGTTCCACAACAAGTTAGTATACAGATACAGCGAGTAATAAAGAAGGCTAATGGAATGCTACCCTTTATTAAGAGAAAAATTGAAAATACAAGTAAGGATGTTATGCTTCAGTTATACAGGGCATTGGTGAGACCACATCTTGAATAGTGTGTGCAGTTTTGGTCTCCTTATTTAAGGAAGGATGTGAATGCATTGGAGGCGGTTCAGAGGAGGTTTACTAGATTGATAAACGTATTGAGCGGGTTGTCTTATGAGGAAAGGTTGGACAGACCAGACTTGTTTTCACTGGAGTTTAGAAGCGTGAGGGGAGACTTGATTGAAGTATACAAGATCCTGAACGGTCTTAACAAGGTGGATGTGGAAAGGATGTTTCCTCTTGTGGGGGAGTCCAGAGCTAGGGGGCACTGCTTTAAAATTAGGGGTCGCCATTTTAGGACACAGATGAGGAGAAATTTTTTCTCTGAGGGTTGTGCAACTTTGGAACTCTGCCTCAGAAGGTGGTGGAGGCGGAGTCATTGAATAAGTTTAAGGTGGGAATAGATAGATTCTTGTTTGGCAAGGGAATCAAAGGTTATCAGGGTAGATGGGAGTGTGGAATTCGAGACACAAACAGATCAGCCATGATCGTATTGAATGGTGGAACAGGCTAGAGGGGCCGAATGGCCTACTTCTGCTCCTAATTCGTATGTTCATATGTAATACTTGTTGCCACACCAGTCACAGCTTCAATTCACCAAGTGCCATTGAACTCAAGGCTTTGGCCATGGCATTTTGGGAGGCATTCAGGAGAGGCTGAGGGGGAACAATCTCTCAAGATTAAATACTGAACACTTCTGCAAAGTAGGATGCGCTGTGGGATGATTACAATAATTCATAGGAACAGGATAAGCCCATTCACCTCCTCGAGCCTGAACCAACATTCGAATAGATCATGGCTGATCTGTACCTCTGTCAGGTGTCATGTCTGGAATCGGACTATACATGTTTTTCCTAACATTTATTCTTTAGTTATTTCTTTTTCTGCCCTCTCACTATGATCAGACAGAGACAGGCAGAGAATCCACTCTCAACCTCTGCAAGAGGTGTAATCAATGAGTTCCTGAAAGCAGAATGAGAAGGAAGAAGCAGAACCAACTCATCTGATTTTCTTATTTGGCTGTCCTCTGGAAAAGCCATCACAACTTTTGAGAGTTTCCCCATGGGTACCCCGTCTATTGGTGAGTTGCAGGGTGAAATAGTGGGCTGAGGCCACTCTGTCACTCAGTGGCTCAGCAATTGTCCACATCCAGGGCACAGGTCACCTGAAATGGAAAAACTGCAACAAATCCCTCAAGTCAACAAACCCCTCCCTAATTGGACAAAAGAATGTTCTCAAAGAATTTTATACATGCAACACATTCTTCAGTACATACTTAATTTTGAGAGAGACTCCCTGAGGCACCCCGATACTGACAGTTGCTCCTAAGATGCTGTGTCTGGAGATCTTTCTCTCAGCGCCGTATTCAATCAGAGTGCCGAAGAATCCTGTCCTGTAGGCAGAACCACACCAGGCTCCGTGAAACACTGGCACTTCGCTGCAGTTTCATTCCTGGCTATCCATTATTAGATTCCAGCCTGTAACTCATTCCAGAGTATCTGTTACTCTATACCTGAGCCCGCACCCCTCACCCCACAAACCCTCGATGAGATTCCAACCTGTAACTTACTGCCAGTTATGTGCTATTCTATATATAAACGACCTGAACCTTCAGATTAGTTTCCAGCCTCGAATTCATTCCTGGGTGTACTTTATTCTATATAGGAACCCCCTGTATACCTCTATTAGATTTCAGCCAGTAACCCACTCCCAGATATCTGTTATTTTATATGTAAACCACCAGAACCCTTTGATTAGATTGCAAACCTGTAACTCACTCCCAAATATCTGTTCCCAGAAGTATTTGAACTGTCTAAGCCTTTATCTTATATTTCACTCCCATTACAGTTACTTTGCTTTAATAAACAGCATTTAATATTATATATGGTTGTGTTCAAGAATGCTCTGGTCCTTATACATCTAAGTTACTAACTTATGTTTAAAATTACACCAAAAAAAATTCTTACTTGATTGTCCCCTTTACTCTAGTTTGGTCGTCATCCTGGAACTTGTACTGGTAGCTCATTAGCACAAATGAATGAGGAATTCCTAACTGTAAACAAACCAGCACACGTTATTTGAAAACTTTTTTTACTCAAAAGACGTTAATAACAGGATAGGGACTGTAGTGCAGTGGATTTACCTCCTGGAATATGGATTCAAACCCTTGAGAGGCTGATGGGATAATATTTTCCTCTTTCTGCAGGCCATAAGCGATCAATGTAAAATGGGTTTGGACACTTTCGACCCAATCCTCGGAGTATCAAGCCACAGTACAAAACTACCACTAATTGGACACAAGTTGCCAATCTCAAGTTATTCAAAGCTGGGTGGCAGTGGGCACTGCTGAAGTCGGGACAGTGTACAGCAGGGTTGTTCAAACTTTTTGGCGTGTGGGGGGTGGGGCCACATTACAATTTTTGTTTCACATAGGGAGCCAGTGAGACAATTTCGGAAAGATAAAGGCATTAAAAATTTATTTTACTATTAATCAAAACAACAAATGTACATTTTTGTGAAGAGGTTTTAAATGAGAAGGCTAGTTTAATGACTTACTTTCTCTTCACTATGTTGGACACTGATTTAGTGAGATACTTGGCATTTTTTTGCTTGCACAAGTAGTCAATGTTTGCCCGCACACTTGCTGTAGCAATGCAGAGCATCGCAGATAGACGTCCAACTGTCAGGAGTGATCTTGATCATTCGATCTTCCTCCCTCTCCCCCCCGTGTCCCCCCTCTCTATACCCCATCACCCGTCACTCTGTCTGCTCACCAACCCCCTCATGTCCACTCCCCACGTTCTCTGTGTCCACCTCCCCTGCTCTCTCTATCCACTCCGTCCACCCACCCCCGCTCCCCTCTCTTCCTCGTTCCCCACCCCTTCTCCCCCTCTGCCAGTCTCTCTCCCCTCCCCCCCCCCGTCAGTCTCTCTTCTCTCTTCCCCCCCCCCCCCCCGTCAGTCTCTCTCCCTCCCCCCCCCACGTCAGTCTCTCTCCCTCCACCTGCTCCCCCCCCGCCAGTCTGTCTCTTGCTGTCACCCCACCCCGATCTCTCTCTCTGACAGTGGCAGAGAGCGGAAACACTCAGCAGATGGTTGTTCAGTTTTTTTTTATTCGCGCTGTCAGTTTCACAGCTGTCAGCTGCTGATATCGGCTACAACAGTTTCCCAACTTCAGACTGATACGGGTTTTTTTTTAAAAAAAGAAACTGACAACACAAAGCTTTTAAAAAGCTGGTCTGAAAGATGACAAAGGGAAGTTTCTCATCTCTAGTCGGACCCTTGGTGAGGGCGAAGAACGGACGGTATAGTTTACATCCGCAGGCCGATTGGAAACATTTGGCGGGCCGGATCCTGGCCCACGGGCCGTATGTTGGACAACAGTGATGTAGAGGGAGCTTTACTCTGTGTCTAACCCATTCTGAACCTGCCTTGAGAGTGTTTGATGGGACAGTGTAAAGGAAGCTCTACTCTGTCTAATCTATACTGAATCTGCCCTGGCAGTATTCGATGCGACATGTAAAGAGAATTTACTCTGTATCTAACTCATGCTGTACTTGACCTTGGGGTGCTGATACTCGGTGACTAAGATGGGAAGAATTCCAAACCTCAGCACCATTCATAATGATCACAAAAAAATCACTAATTACTGGGAAAGATTAAATGTTATGAATTGAAGAATGTTTGAGATGTGATGAGGCAATTGTATTTGCTTTAAAAAGGTTTAAATCTCCCTTACCTGCAATGCTATTGTAAAGTGGCTGGTTTTGGTGTCTCTTACTATACTGGTATTCATGGCAGACTGGCTGCCCCAGCGCCACTGCAGGTAACCCATCGTGTTCTTGTCCAGGTTTCGTGCTAGAACTGTAGTCAGCCCAGGACGGATTCCACGAGATGAAAACTGTAGCCCACAATGCGTGGTGATAAAACTGTATGGGATCAGGGAGAATGAAGAGAACATTTGCAAGAAAAGGCCAGTGTTTTGTTTCAATAAAAAGCTTAGCTTTCCTGATTTTCCTCCATCCTAGGTTACCCAAGCAGCCATTCATCAGGTCCGAGCCTAGGCAATGAGCGTTGATCAGCCAACTCAGACCCTCACCAATTTTCACACATATGTACCTACAAATTATGGGCAGGGGATAAGGGCAGTCAATGGTAGTGGTTGGATATGGGAACATTGTCTGATTTTCCCTTTCCTAACCCACGGATCAATTGAAGCCCCTACTAACACACCAGGCGAGATCAGCTAACTCAGCAACTGGCCAGAGATTGAACCTAGTCCTTCTGGACTGTATGACTCCATATTCTGTTGGCTGTGTATTTACTCAATGACCAACTTAGAAAGATAATTAGAACTCTTAGATGAGGTCTGTTCAATATTCTCAACTAACAAGGTCATTTTCTCTGTAGCAAAAGTTCTGTCACAGCATTTTGAGTCTGCCACTTGATCTTGATTGCTGTGCATGAACCAGCTCTGGATCTTATAGGCCACTTGCTCAGCTGTCTGCCAGGAAATGTTGTTGACTGTGGAGGGAGGAGTATAGTCATCGTGAACTCGGTTTCTATTGAATCTGAACCTAAAGGTTTGGGGCGTCTCATTCCAATAACAATGACACACGTTCACCTATCCCCTCTTAGAAATATAGGAATTGTTGGGCTAAAAAAAGGACCAAGATCCCTCTAATTTGTCTTCTGCCATCCCAGTAATGACATGATACAATTATAATGAATTTGTTAACTAATCAGGGTAAGCAATCTCAGTCTACAACAGACCCAGATGAGGCAACGAAAACCTCTCATAGTGGACAGCTTTGGGAACCACAAGGTCCAAAATCATCTGCTTCTCCAGAGCATGCTACACTCACCATGTCATGGCTTAAATTAGTCACACTGTATCCTAAAATATTATTTTCTGAAAGAAATCTATAATTTGCATTTGAATGAATCAACATCATCTGCTCGGTCATCTCCTTATGGATTCTGTTCCATAGATCAACCACTCATTCACTGAAATAATGTTCCCTTACATTAGTTTTGAATATACTGAACTTTGAGTGCAGGCTGTGTCCCCTGGTTCCACCGTTCTGGTCATCGTCTACATTATCTAGCCCCTTTAAAAGCCTAAAGACACCAATCAGATCATCTTTCAACCTTCTCCAATCTGGTGAGAACATGCCCAATTAACATAATTGCTCCACATAACGCAACCCCTCCATCATTCTGGTTACTCTCTTCTGTATCATTCTAATAGTTGAAATATTCTTTTTGTATTGTGGTGACCAGAACTGTACACAATATTCCAAGTGTGGTCACAGCAACAATTTATAAAGTTGCAGGATTACCTCACTATTTCTGCTCAATGGTGACCTTTTAAAACGTCTCAACATCTGATTTGCTTACTTACTGCCAGAACATTGTTGTTCAATTTGTCAACCATGATCCCCTCTCTCTTATTTTCCACACAATTTTTCAAATTTTCCATACTGAACATCATTTCCTGATAGAGAGCAGGTTGGTGTGTGACTCATTTCAAGACTTGACTTCTGTTGATTTCTGCCCATCTGCCAGAACTGGCAAGAGCCCAGCCAGAAGCCCAAGAATTTCCCAACTAACTATTGCGTTGGAGTAACTATCATAAACAGGAGGCAGTTGAAATCATGCTGTACCATCACCAGTGTATTTCCCACATGGGTAGCCATTTAATTTTGTGAAGTGCATTGCCTGAAGCTCAGCAAAGATATACTGGCCTTGGAGGAGGTGCAGTGCAGGTTCACCAGAATTAGACTGGGGCTTAAAGAGATAAATTATGAGAGCATGTTGCATAAACCTGGCTTCTATTGCCCTTGACTCAAGATGATTGAGGGGTGATTGAGATATTAAAAATGATTAAGGGATTTCATAGGGTAGATAAACTTTCTACGATTCTATTTAGACTGGTTGGCTTGTTTTTCGGACGGCGCAGACACAATGGGCCAAGTGGCTTCTTTCTGTTCTGTAAACCTTCTATGATTCTATATCGAGAAACTTTCCTCTGGTGGGGGGAACCTAAACAAGAAGGGATAAATTTATAATTACAAGTAGGCTGTTCAGGAGTGAAAAGGGTCATGGAAATCTGGATCGCACTAATATCAGAAGGACAGAGCTATAAATACACTGCTGGCCATTTTAATTTCTACTAAACACAAGACACAAACCAGTGACAACGCAGTCATGACTATTTGGAATTTAATACTGGAAGCTCATGTCACTTACCTTTGCGACGTGAGGTTTCGAAATATTTTCATCCCAAATAAAGGCCCTTGTATGTCTCCTGCTCCAAATTCCAACTATTAAATACAAAATTAGCGTGAGTATTTGAGACTTAATGGCCCTGTGCTAATTTATATGACTGCTTTAATATCGGAGTTCTATCACGTTCATTTTGAGCATTCATCGTGTCAGATAGTGGCATTTTCGCCTCCGGGTAAGCGGTTGTGCGTTCAAACTCCACTTCAGGACTTGAATACACAAGCTCAGCTGATGGACGAGATAGTAAATGAGTATCTGTCTGCCTGTTATGTAGATGCAAGTGAACACTAAAAATCCCAGGACACTATGCAAAGAGCAAGGATTTCTCCGTGTCCTGAACAATATTTCTCCTTTAAAACCGATTAACTGCTCATTCACCTCATTTGCTATTTGTACATTCCGGCTGTTGCACAAATGGCGGTGATGTTCAGTTTCATTTCAAAGAAACTCATTGCTTTAAAAAGTTCTTGCGAAATGTAATGAGGAACTATAAAAATGCAAAAATTTCACCTGCAGAGCTATCAGCTGGGTGTGGGACAGCTCAAATCTCCACCCACAAATGTTTGTCTAAAATCCTTTCCCAGTGATTAAACACTAGCGCCATTTTCAGTGTGTTAATGGGCATGATTGCATGCGACTTTAAAACACAACCCATTGCTGCATGACCCTGCACTGCAACTGCCAGCAACAATGTGGCCTCACCACTTGAAGGTCTATGCCAAGACGTTAATGACGACTAGCAGTCGTGCAGAATAGTTAGTCAGCCAGTACTTTTGGACAACTACGACACAGCGCTCATACAAAAGCAAAATACTGTGGATGCTGGAAATCTGAAACAAAAACAGAAAATTCTGGAAAAACTCAGCAGGTCAGGCAGCATCTGTGAAGAGAAAAAGATAGTTAATGTTTCAGAATTGGCAAAAGTTAGAAATGGTTAGAAAAGGTTTTGAGCAAGTGAAGTGGGAGCGGTGGTGGGGGGGTGTTGGAGGTTATAACAAAAGTGAAGGTCTGTGATAGGTGGAGGGCAGGAGACATTAAATGACAAAAAGTTTCATGGTACGAAGCCATAGGGAGTGATAATGGGATAAGTAAAGAAACAAAGGATGTGCTTTTAAAGAAGGGGTGTGTCTGGATGGGTTATGAATGGCAGGATAGCAGCTGTCCGAACACAAAGTAAAGGGATTAACAAAGAAACAAGTGGGGAGAAAAAAAAGCAAGAAAAGAGAATGGGGGCAGGAGGTTATGATCTAAAGTTATTGAACTCAGTGTTGAGTCCTGTAGGCTGTAAAGTGTCCAGCCAAAAGCTGAAGTGTTGTTCCTCGAGCTTGCATTGAGCTTCATTGGAACACTGTAGCAGACCAAGGACAGAAAGGTCAGAGGAGCAAGGTGGAGAATTAAAATGACAAGCGACAGGAAGCTCGGGGTTATGCTTGCGAACTGAATGGAGGTTTTCCGCAAAAGCGGTCACCCAGTCTGCATTTAGTCTCCCTAATATAGAGCCAACCACATTGTGAGCAATGACTACAGTATAATAAATTAAAAGAAGTACAAGTAAATAGCTGTTTCGCTTGGAAGGTATGTTTTGGGCCTTGGATGGTGTGAAGGGAGGAGGTAAAAGGGCAGGTTCTTGCATGTAAAGGTGTTGCAGGAAAAAGGAGAGGTGTTGGGGGTGACTGAGGAGTGGACCAGGATGTTGCGAAGGGATTGGTCCCTTCGAAATGCTGAAAGTGGAGGGGAGGGGGAAGATGTGTTTGGTGATGGCATCATGCTGGAGGTGGCAGAAATGGCGAAGGATTATGATCTGTTGAATACAGAGGCTGGTGGGATGGAAGGTGAGCTGTTTTGTTGATCAACCAATATTCACTTCAAACCCACTGACTCCCACAGCTACCTGTACTACACTTCCTCACACCCCACTTCCTGCAAGGACTTGATTCCATTCTCCCGGTTTCTCCGTCGCACCTGTTTGGATGACGCAACCTTCCATATTAGTGCTTCCAATATACCTTCCGTTCTCCTCAACCGTGGATTCTCCCCCCGTGGCTGACAGGGCCCTCAATCATGTCCGATCTATTTCGCACACTTCTGCTCTCACCCCTTCTCCTCCCTCACAGAATCATGTTCGGATTCTCTTTGCCCTTGCCTTCCAGCCCACCAGCATCTGTATTCAACGGAGCAGGCTCGAGTTGCTGAATAGCCTATTCCTGCTCCTAGTTCGTATGTGTTTTCCATAGATCATAACCTCTGCCCCCATTTTCTTTTCCGTAGTTTTTTTTTGCTGGTTCATTTTTTTCCTCTCTCGTTTCTTTCTTAATCCCTTGACTTTGTGTTCAGACTGCTGCTATCCTGCCATTCACACCTCATCCAGACATAGCTTTTGTTTCTTTACTTATCCCATTACCACTCCCCTTGGCTTTGTACCATGAAACCTTTTATCATTTAATCTCGCCTACCCTCTACCCTATCACAGGCCTTCCCTTCTGTTTCTCTCCCCCACCACCACCCCTCTTTCACTTGCTCAAAAGCATTACATATCGAACTTTTGCCAGTTCTGATGAAAGGTCACAGACCTGAAACATTAACTCTGTTTATCTTTCCACAGATGCTGCCTGATCTGCTGAGTTTTTCCAGCATTTTCTATTTCTGTTACTACATAGCACGCCATCTTAATCAATTGGGCGGCGCAGTGGTTAGCACCGCAGCCTCACAGCTCCAGCGACCCGGGTTCAATTCTGGGTACTGCCTGTGTGGAGTTTGCAAGTTCTCCCTGTGTCTGCGTGGGTTTCTTCCGGGTGCTCCGGTTTCCTCCCACATGCCAAAGACTTGCAAGTTGATAGCTAAATTGGCCATTAGCAATTGCCCCTAGTATAGGTAAGTGGTAGGGAAATATAGGGACAGGTGGGTATGTGGTAGGAATATGGAATTAGTGTAGGATTAGTATAAATGGGTGGTTGATGGTCGGCACAGACTCGGTGGGCCGAAGGGCCTGTTTCAGTGCTGTATCTCTAAACTAAAATACAAAGAGGCACATGGGAATCAGTTAAAAGGAGCAGTACGTTCTAACGGACTTTACTGGGGGCAGAATCACAACTCTGAAATTGGCACAACCAATCTGTCGATTAAGGGTCAAAAAAAAATTGGGAACAGGCTAAAGATTTTAACTCGTGAAATTAGTTCGGTAGCATGAGTTAAGTTCCCTCTGTATCATGCAAGCAACCTATTTTGCATTTTTCCATGAACACAGCTTCTCAGTACTTCAAGCATTCCAACAAAAAACATTTAAAAATTTTTTACAGATGATGCCAAATAAATTTACATGCATTCCAAACAATCCTCATACAAGTGTAAAATTCCAATGGATCAAACCCTTTCCAAGTCATTACGACTATAAAATTTTGTTTGGAGGAATTGAATGGTCTGTGGTGTAACCATTTACAAACTGCCAATTTTATACACCTTTTCTACATTCAAGCACAATCCAAGTTCAAGATCAACACTTCTTAGCAAATGCATCCTAAATTGAGGGGGGTGGTGGGGGAAAAGAGAGATTCTAAACAATAATTGCAAAGGAATTTCAAGAAACATACTGTGTTACTGCGTGGAGTAAAGATTTAGCCCTTACCTCACCCCATCCTTTTGCAGAGGTTACCCGCCTCACTGCAATGTTGATCGAACCACCGCCATTGCCATTCTGTGTTGAAAGGCTCCCTGCCAGAACAGCTGTATCTGTCGTGGTTAACGGAGCCTGGGTGAAAACAATTAAATTATCTTTAACTTCACCTTTCTACCCTACTGTCCTGAGATGTCAACCCACAGAGGGGTGCAGTCCCTCAGTTAATTCAGTCCTCCTGTACCTCATGCAAGCCAGGATTCATTTTGTGTGTCAGCCTGGACAGTGGGACTGAGCAAGATATTTGACTGTGGACGGCATTACTAGCCCAAAACTACCCTCAACAAAACTTCCACACACATACTCCTTCCATTATTGGGTAGTGATCAGTAGCAGGAATGTCAGCTGATTTTTCCCCTCCTTACTAGCCCATCAGGACGGAATGTACATCTCTTCAAACTCCACTGTAGGGTCTTATCTGTACATATATTGGACAGTTCAATTACACCTTCAAATTACTTTACATAAGGACATAAGAAATAGGATGAATATAGCATTCGGCCCCTCAAGCCTGCTCCGCTATTCAATATGATCATGGCTGATCATCTACTTCAACTCCACTTGCTAGCTCACTCCCCATATTCCGTGATTCCCTGAGAAACAGTCTCAAAATGCTGAGAAAAAAATCTGGTTTGCCCAAAGTAGAAAGCACCTGGATTGTCCTATGCAGGACATCTTAAGAACTCAACAGATACCACTGATACAATGTTCAGTGGCTGCAATCCTCTGGGCAACTGTAGCACCTTACCGTTGCCCCAACTAAGATTGCTTTTTTGGTATAGATCAGAATTGGAACCTTGAATCTTCCTTGGCTGTAAGGCTCGGTACCATACCGGCAGCAATTTTTTTTTTTTGATCAACATCATGGCTACTCCAAAACCACAGCCAGGATCTGGTGGTGTCACTTATCTCGAATAGTCCCTCAGGAGTACAGATGGTTGGCAGAAGTGCAACAGCAGGCAGTGTTCAGTGTTTGCCTTGGCCCTCTACATTAACATCTGGTGTGGTTTATTCAATGAACCATCTCAAGAACGTTACAGTAGAGTTTCAAAACAATTTTTCCTTCCACAAACTTTTGTTAGAAGTTCTGAAACAATGCTCCCACAACAAGAGGGACTTTAGTTGCCACCTACTTCAATAGACTGCGATATGTGCATTTTATTAATTTCGATCTGAGGAAACCGACTGCCTGGTTCTTCAAACTCCTCATCATAGCGGTCAAACAGATCAGTGGCATCCACGCCGACACTTATCGTACCCTGCAAGAAGATTAAACAAGTTATTACTGTTTTATTAAGATTTGAAATTCAAATTAGTTGAAGGGTGCAATTTGAGTATGACAAATTTACAAAGGTACTTTATCTAAGTGCAGACATAGGAATTTATGATGGAAAAAGTTACAGAATTCACACACAGACACATTTTTAATATACTACAGGTATAGACTCAGACATACATGTGCATTTTGAAGCATCAATTTTTCATCTCTTTGTACCTGTCTGAAATTTGAAAGTCACCAAATCTATGACGTTACAGTGACTACATTTAATTGGCTGTGAAACATTTTAGGATGTCTTGGTGTTGTGAAAGGTATTGTATAAATACTGTATAAGTCCTTTCTTTGCTTTCTTTTTTTCTCAGCTTAGGAATACTAGGAGAAGGTGAATATAAACATTGAGAGTATTTTACAAACACTCGGGCAATGGTTGATTGCATTGAATTGAAACAATATGGTGCACTCCATGAGATTAAAAGCAAATAAATTGTGCGAGGAATGTGCAAGTGAAAGAAGCACATTGAAAATAAAACAGGACACAAATTAGCCCTTTAGCAGTTGAACTGCTGCAGGCCAAAGCCTTCTGTGGACATAAAATGGTGACCATAGTATCATCCAGAATCATTAGGATTATAATTCATGCAAAGATAAGGACAACAGGGCTAAAAATACAACCTTATACCAAGCTTTTACAATACAAACAGAACAAGGGAGAGAATCTACATTGCCCTTCAATTATACAACCATTTCTAAAACCTACAATCTAATGTTTTGCAACTGAAACAATTGGGCTACTCAGTTCTGTTTTCGACCTCTGGACTGATTTTCTTGTCCTCTCCTGAGCAGCAAAACTCTTGCTCTGGTCCCACTGCACAGTTAATAACAAATGCTCTCTTGCACCGCATCCAGCTGGCCATTCTACATGAACAAGCCTAGACGATGAACTTCTGTCATTATTCCACTGTGGTAGCCATCACAGGCGATCCTGACCTTGATCTTTTGCGCCTTGTAGCAGGAGCAGGAATCCTGGCTGATATTCCCCTCCTTCCTCCGAGTGGTGTGGGTTATTTTAACACCTTATTTCCAAATGACCTAGCGGGTCCTTGTATACCTTGGGGTTTGTTCTTTGCTGCAGTCGCCTCTCCTCCCTTTCTCGTTGCAACCTCTCAAATTCTTCACGGATTTCAGCTGTGGCTTTCTTCCTTTCCACTACCTGTGGAAAGAAGGCAACACATCAATTCACAAACTGCAGCATTACACATAAACCACAAACAATGAATTCAGTTTCTTGCGCAATACACGGCCTAATTGTAGTTTTCTATACATCAAAAAAACACCCCTGCATAATTTAATCCTCTCCCACTGGGAACTGGTAAACCGCACTCCCTGGTGGCTCAGCTGGCTGAAGCAGTGAGCATTATCTGAGCCATACCAGAAAGGTCTCAAATTCTGCATTCTTGTTTGGAGTTAGCTGGGTTGGGAAGGCCAACAGCCCAAGGCCTCAATTGGGAGGAAAAATCCACAACTCATCAAGACAACTTTGACAGAATCTCCCTACCTGGCAACCCCCATTAAAGGACAAAAGCATCACCATCCTGATTTGGGCACATGATCACCACTTCATCATCATTGCCAGGTTAATATCTTGGAACTCCCTTTGTGGGAACACCATCACCACAAGGACAGTAGCAGTTGAAGGAGAAGGCCCACCACCACCTCCTCAGAGCATCTTGAGTTGGCAATAGCTAAAGCCTTGCTAGTATCATCGACATCCCACAGATGCATTTTTAAAAAGATGCGGTCCTGCTCCAGAGTGCAATCCAGTTAACTCTGATGGCAAATGCGCACATATGGACATCAGAAAAGGACAATGATTCACGCCAACACCCAATGCACAGGCTCAAACGAGAAGCAAGGTAGTACAGTATCCATGGAACTATACCAATGCAAGGAGCCAACATCTTCAGGGGACAAGATTGGGAAAAAGAGGGAAGCTTGACCAGGTGAGGTCTGACGTAGATGTGAGGTGGCACGCTTGAGAAAAAGGGACGGACAAGGTTGACATATCTTAGAATTGGACATGAAGTTGATCAATGACACCTTATGTATGGGCTGATGGGCAATATACCAGCAAGAGTCACAGAGATCAGGGAACATGGCTTCTGAGCAGTGGGTACAATAATTTACAAAATGGGAAAGGACCTGAAGGGGATTATTACCTCCTCCCATACTACTCGTTCCTCAAATGGAAGGGTCCCCATGACTTATAGGGAAAAAGTACAAATGAAAACTATTCCAAACTACTGGACTTTGTGTTATTCAGGCAGCAGTTGTACATGAGCTTCAATCTGATTAATCACCTTGTAAGCAATCTTTAAGCATTTGCAATGTGTTTTATATACCGAACACTACTGCCAGCAAGATTTCAATGTCTCCTGGTGCACCACTGTGACAATTTTTACCAGTTCCCCCACCAGGAAATCTGCCAGCTTGTTAATTTAGTGCTGGTTTAGGGGACAGTTTGGGCTATGGGCTCACGCTCATCAGGAACTAGATCGAGGACAATCAACTCCTTTCATGCAAGACTCTTAAAGCCAGTAGAGAAAGATTCTACTGACTTCAGTCTAAGCCTGGGTCCAGCCTTTGGGGAGTGAATATTGCCTTACCTCCCATCCTTCCATTTCCAGGCCCTTTTTACCATAGATGTCATAGATGGCTCTGCTCTGGGGATCACTAAGTACTGTCAAGAAAAATAGGAAAAATAACAAGGATTCAGAATGAACTGATCTTTAGAAAAACAGGAGAGCTATGGTGCACAAGACACAGACTACGTAATTCTACATTGACACAGAGTTTGTAACCCAAGTTGTGGTATGAGACAGTGTGACAGAGAAAGAGAGACAGAAAGAAAAATGAGAGAGAAAAGTGAAAGAGTGAGAAAAGAGGGGGCAAAAAAGTGCATTTTGATCACAATAGAGGGAACAGAGAAAAGGCTACAATATATAAATAAGGAATTGAGGCTGACAACCATTTAATTTCCTTTTTGCCTTCAGATGGGATGATCTATGATCTGTCCACTTGGCAGTAAAGGTGGGCAATTGCCATTGTTCACTATACCCTGCGCTACCAGGAAAAAGATCTTGTGAATATTTTGGGATTATTCCAAATGTTATATATTAACTGAGCAATGATACTGAGAAAATGGGTAATGGAAGGGGATAGGGGCAGCTGGCTGAGAAGAAAGAGGAAATAAAGCAGTGCGTCCCATTTTGCTTCTGCCATCCAAGGTACTTGCCTTCATATGCCTGGTGTACAAGGTTAAAGAGAGTCTCTGCCTGTTGTTTCAGATCAGGGTCTCGGTGCTTGTCTGGGTGGTAGAGCATACACAACCGGCGATAGGCAGCCTTCAGCTCGTCTTGTGTGGCCTGAGATCAACAGATCAATTAGCAACATTAAACACAAAAAATAGATTGAAGCAAAGATTGTTTCAAAGTGAACTTGTGTAGTGTTAAGATGCTGTTGTCCGATTCAAGTGTTTAATTTAGTTCTCCAGATACATTCTGTTGCAAGATATGTCACTCAGTCCTGCCTGTGTTATCTTTGTGAGAATCACTGAGGTTGGTGACAGGGCAGATGACAGGGGAGAGCTGTTTTGACACTGTTCACCTCCCTGAAAAGCAGACTGAACAAAAACTTCCACAGGGAAGCTCAGGGGCATAATTAGAAACTCTGAAAACCTGAAATTAAATGCAATGTCAGGAGCTATCTTCTCATACTTCTGTCAACTTTTCTATTGCCAATTTCATCTCTACCCCTCCTACCTTACTTTTGCTGGGCTACTGCTCCACAGGGACCATTCTCTGGAATGTCATCTGAGTGGCCATTCTTCATGTACAGCCCTAGACAGAGAGCTTTGGCAGATTATTCATGGGAACTGAAGAAAAAAAGACCACGGTCCATCTAATTTGCCTTCTACCATCCTGATAGTTGCATGATACAACAATGTTGTCGACATATTACAGAAATTAATCCCAGCAATTAATCTACAACAGACCCAGACATGACTTAGAATATTGCGTGCAATTCTGGTCGCCACACTACCAGAAGGACGTGGAGGCTTTGGAGAGGGTACAGAAGAGGTTTACCAGGATGTTGCCTGGCCTGGAGGGCATTAGCTATGAGGAGAGGTTGGATAAACTCGGATTGTTTTCACTGGAACGACGGAGGTGGAGGGGCGACATGATAGAGGTTTACAAAGTTATGAGTAGCATGGACAGAGTGGATAGTCAGAAGCTTTTTCCCAGGGTGGAAGAGTCAGTTACTAGGGAACATAGGTTTAAGGTGCGAGGGGCAAAGTTTAGAGGGGATGTGCGAGGCAAATTCTTTACACAGAGGGTGGTGAGTGCCTGGAACTTGCTGCCGGGGGAGGTGGTGGAAGCAGGTACGATAATGACGTTTAAGAGGCATCTTGACAAATACATGAATAGGAAGGGAATAGAGGGATACGGTCCCCGGAAGTGCAGAAGGTTTTAGTTTAGGCAGGCATCAAGATAGGCGCAGGCTTGGAGGGCTGAATGGCCTGTTCCTGTGCTGTACTGTTCTTTGTTCGTTTTGTTGAGGTGAGGAAACCCTCCACTGGCGGAGAGTTTTGGGAACCATTAGTCCAAAGTCACGCATGTCTCTTACTACATGTAAGGTCTCAAATTACTCAGAACATAATATTGTGGGACACAGTATAAGAAAAATTAATCTAATTTTTAATTGAATTAATTAAAACGAGCTGTTTCCACAGTCTCGCAAGGGAGTCTCTTTCATAGATCTACCATTCACTTCAACAAGAGGTCAGAGCCTAGCTCAATCTTGTCCTCACCTGATGAGTACTTTCTAGCTAAGAGTCACAGGTTTACAATCAAGCATGACATTCCCTGGCAAGTTTCTTCACCCTACTCTAGGAGCGCCCAAACCCAAACTTACCTACTGTTTCCCCAGTGGAGATCAGTGAACTCAGCACAGGGTGTGAATCGGGGTTCTTGCTGGCTTGGATAGCCCGGATCCTCACTAGATAAGCCCACTAAGCCATCAAAGAAGCTTAACAATGGTTAAACATGCCACCAGCTACCTATGAACACAACTTTGACCAAAACACTCAAAAAGGAAACTGACAGGCTCCAAAGAGATTCTGAAAAAAGTTGCTAGACACAGTTACTAACAGTTATTTTCTGTAGTTATTTTGTGAAATTATTTGTTGTGATCTGTTGCAACAACTTTTCCCCTTTAACACTTGGATAGTGGGACCTGTCAGTAGAATAAGTAGTTCGAAACTCAGAAACTTGAGAGACAACCTGTTCTTCCACAATTTTTCTCTAGGAGGAGTGTATCAGCAGAGTCACGGTAACTATCTCGACAGTGCTTTCTTAATCCTCCATAATGATAACCATAAAACCAGGGATGTGATTTATGTCTAGAATTTACCCCTTTTCCTGAAGGTGCTGAATTTTATTAGCTCCATGAGCACCAGCAACATCACCCAGCAACCATTTTTCACAGGTGAGCCATGACAGTAAGTGTTAGTGGGGTGTTTAAACATAAGGGAATATATATCCTGAACAACTGTTACAATCATCACTCACTGGACCATCAAGTAAAACCCACTCAGATTTTATTCAAAAACCCTTAAGCTCTGATCACTTAATAAAGATCAGACTATGTGACTTGCCTTGCCTTCAACTGTAACTTTCAGCTGACTAATTGCTCTTTGTGCCTCTGGGCTCCATTCACTAGCTGCCCAGCTGTGACACATTGGCTACAGCGAGATTCACTGCTGTTCCTTCTCTCTATTGCTCTCTAGTTAAGTAGCAGCACTCCCGCCTAACAGCCAGAAGATCCTGGATTCAAAGCTCACTCCAGACAGTCACAGTGAGTGGAGACCAGAACCCTAGCTTCAAATTTTGGGGTAATGTCCAACAGGATGCTTGCGCCGGGCAGGTGTAGTGTTGGTGCCCCCCCACACTTTCCTGTCCCCCATGCATCATATGGGTCGTGGGAGCCCATGTAACCCTCCCACCGTATAGGACTAATACTCTATCGACTGGTATAAAGATGGTTACAGCCATGGAAGGAGTGTTCACATCGCAGCCTGTCAGATTGTTAATCAGCCTTCAAATCCTTCACAGTGTTCTGAAAGATAAGTGTGAAGACATGTAAATAGCAACATTGTCCTCTAGCAAAAGTAGGCTAGCAGTCAAGGTTACCCCAGATTTTATGCAGCACGTTGATAGATGCCAGCCTCTACTATATCTCAAAAAAGAAACATTCCTGTACGTTTTTTTTTAAACCATCCTGGGTACATGTATAAACACATACATTGTCTTTGTGAGGAGAAAGATGATACAAAACTGTCTAGAGATAGCTTTGAGGGGAGACAGCCACTCGTGACATCATTTCTTGTAATCAGAATCTAATCCAGTCTCTTTAACAATCTCAATTTTCAAATGTGAGTGCATGCAAATTTGTGTCAGTATCAAGTAGTTTGTGCTAATAGTCAGGTATCAAGAGCAAAAACCCCCAAGAGTGTGCTCAAACTTTATCTACATTGAGTGGTAGAATAATAAATATTCTAAAACCTGACTAAAACAATTCATTCATTCTTCAAAGGCTGACTCCACTTCAAAGAAAGATTATCTCAAGAAATACATCTGGACAACAGTTCTATGGTTTTCACCATCTGTCTCTGCATTGAGGGGGTGAAGATTCAGTGCTCTACTGCTTTGAAACAGTTTGTTTATAGAATCAGAATGGTTACAGACAGAAGGAGCCCTGTCGGCCCATCATGTTCATACCAGCAACTTTGCTAGTTCCACTCCCCCCGCAAAACCCTGAAAATCATTTGTCTTCAGATAATTATCCAATTCCATTTTGAAAGCCCTGATTGTGGCGGAGTCAGATACATTCTCAGGTGGAGCAATCCAGATCCTCATCACTCATTGCATAAATAAGTTTTTCCTCTCATCGCCGTTGGTTCTTTTGCCATTCACCTTAAATTGGTCTCCTTTGGTTCTCAACCCTTCTGCCAACGGGAACAGTTTCTCTCTATCTACTCTGTTCAGACCCCTCATGATTTTGTAATAGTAAACACTAAAGACTCTACGACTGGAGTCTACTCCTGTGTTATTACCGCTTTTCAAATGTGATGGGAGAATGTGGTGGGCATCATCTATGGTGCATCATACCATGGCAAGAGGGACACTATTACTATCCCAGCCACTGCATACATTAGGCAGCATGTTTGTTCCTAGGCGTTATAGGTTTGCTTTCGGAATTTTGTGCGTACAGCAAAAAGGCAGTCAAGA
Source organism: Heterodontus francisci (assembly GCF_036365525.1). NCBI lineage: Eukaryota > Metazoa > Chordata > Chondrichthyes > Heterodontiformes > Heterodontidae > Heterodontus > Heterodontus francisci. The sequence continues at coordinate 18,605,204 of NC_090407.1, read as the reverse complement.
GTTGGGAAAAAGCCAGAATAGCAACAGCACATGAAAGAGCCCTATTAAAACAGGAGTACTTAACTGAACTATTCACCCAGAATCTTGCTTTCCCCCTGACTGGAACAGCAAGACCTCCAGCTAACAACTCCCCACAGTGGCACAAATGAAATCAGAAGCTCACTGTGTAGAGAGACACAGGCACTGACCTATGACTATTTGTCCACAGTGCAATTCACAACATTCCCAAGAGCAGCCCTTTAGCAAGACACTAGTTGGGAGTGTGGCCCTCAACAAAAAGTTCTTCAGGGAAACTATATTGAAGGACAGACAGGAATATTCTTGCAAAGCTTTTTTTTGGTAAAAATGATTTTGGGTAAGCTGTTTAATGCAGAAAATTGTCTGATTTTAAATTATAACTTTTTGTAAAAAAAACATTCATTTGAAACTGAAATTGCTGGAAGTGCACAGATCAGACAGCATTTGTAAAAACAGAAGTCATGTTCTGCTGTTTTCTGTGTAGAATTTTCCAGTTCTAACGAAGTATTAACCCATCTTTCCTCTCTGCACATGTTGAAGGACTAGCACTTAGTTCATTATTTGAGAAAATATTTCCTTGTTTCTCAAGATTTTCCCCTCACAGCCACTTGGCGCCAAGCAGTACTCACAGCAATCAGCATTGTAAGGAGCGTGAGAGCAGCCTGCATCTAGGTCAACTCCTCTACTTACACTTCAAAGCCACTGCCTCTTCACGTACCCTTCCCAGAAGGTTGAGCGAGATGAGAAGCTCACTGTGTGCTATCGAGCCACACCATGGAATGCCAGAGCACCAATGTATCACACCAGAGCAGATTTTGAAGAGAAGCCATCAAGGTTAATGTCGCAGTCAAAAATCTGTCAATTATTTCTGGCAGCGCAGCAAAGAAAGCGGCCTATATCATTTGGCACCCATCATGTGTATGAGGGGGTTAATCCCACAAAGTCAAAATGTACAAGAAACGTGAGTTTTCATTAAGGGGAATCAAAGGCTAAAGGTAAAATATTGCTTGAACCTTTGATGCAGACAATCACATTACACACAGTTATTAATATAAAACTAAATGAGAAGCGAAGATCCCTGAATAGGCACTTCACAAACGACCTTCTCCCTCTAGTCATTTGACAAATTGTTTAATAATCTATCGATTATGTGATGTAAGTGAACAGTTTCATTTCTTGTGAATATTGAATTCATTGAGACAGCAGATTGAATCGTCCATCATGCTGAGTCCTTAAGGTCATGTGTTCAATACTTGATGAATGATGACTTATGTCTGAAGTGGTTATATATTGCAAGGTACTGCCACCATCAAGCTCAGTAACAAGCTGCATCAGTCAATCCCACATTGTCAGTGGAATTTCAATAGAGTACGATGGCGGTTGTATGAAATTTTCTTTTTCCACCTCCGTCTTCCGCCAACTTTCTCCTTTTCCCCAACTCCCACCTGCGGCCCAGCTGGGACGTGAGCCCAACATTCAGCCAAGTAGAATTTCTTCAAATCAGCCTGTTGATCTGAAGCAGACATTGCACCAAGTCCCAGCCTGTCCTCACTTGACGTCAGATATATACACTTTCCAGCAGGGGTCACTGGATAACAACCAGAAACAGGAACTCTGGCTGATCTGCTCCTCGCTAGCTCAGCAGGGTCAAGACTAATTGTAGCACTCCCATCACATGAACCCTTCAGCGCAGACCAGAGATCCGCTTGATCCAATGGTTCAGTACCAAAGCAGGCGATGCGCTTATCAACTGGCCAAATCAGGAGAGGTATAGAACAAGTGGATAAGCTTTTACACACTGTAGTTAAGCCACTTTAAATGAAGGGAGCATTACTGAGACTGTAACAGGGGTTCAGTGTTTCGAAACTTTATGTGGCTCCAATGGTCATGTAATACATGAAGAGCATCATCCAGTAGCAGGGCTCACAATCAAAGGAGAATGACTGGGTAGCGGCTGACAGAAGTCTGTGGTTTGAAATATGGATCGATGTTTGAAGTAAAGTTTGTTCATAAAAAACTGTACACAAGATTTCCTGCACAGTGAGCAAGTTGGGATTCACTCAGTGACCCATCAAACCAGTCCAACACTTGACCTACTTCATGTTTGGCAAAACAAAAAGGTTTGGTCTTGCAGACCCATGTTAACTTGCAAGCCTCAGTTTTCTTAAAATAGGATGGAAGGAGCCTTTCTGCCTTCTTCCATCTTCAAAATGATCATTCATGTTGGGCGTCTTTGGGTGGCACAGTGGTTAGCACCGCAGCCTCACAGCTCTAGCGACCTGGGTTCGGTTCTGGGTACTGCCTGTGCGGAGTTTGCAAGTTCTCCCTGTGACCGCGTGGGTTTCCTCCCACCACCAAAGACTTGCAGGTTGATAGGTAAATTGGCCATTGTAAGTTGCCCCGAGTGTAGGTAGGTGGTAGGAGAATGATAGGGAATATGGGATTAATATAGGATTAGTATAAATGGGTGGTTGATGGTCGGCACAGACTCGGTGGGCCGAAGGGCCTGTTTCAGTGCTGTATCTCTCTATAACTCTATGACTTCAATTAAAATTTAAAGCATTCAAAACGACAGACAAGAAGACTTCAGTGAGTAAATGTGCAAAAATCTCAACCCGAGGTTCACATGCAGTGCTGGTCCTCTAGTGAAGAACAAGAACAAACATTTACTGTTAACAAAACTGCAATGAATTTCAACCGCAAAGAATTTGATTATTCAAAGTAATATTACACACAAGGCACCACAGGAGATATGAAGGATAGAAACCTAAAGAGATTCAAAGAAATTTCAAACACACCATCACTGGTTTTAACGTATTCGTACCAATACGCAATATCAGTACTGGTTCTTAAGCCAATATGTGTGATTCCCTTCATTCATCTCAAATTGCTCCCACTGTGAGCAAAAGGCCGGTATGCCCGAGTACTTTACTCCACTTTATACAAATCAGAATGCTCTCTCCAGATATAGTCCACAAATTGTTTATTCGTACTACTGGATGTTTTTCAGTTTGAGTGGACATATGCAAGCAGAAACAATTGACACCTGAAACCACTGAATTTTGCTTGCATCTCAGTGATTGCTCCAGGCACAACCAGAGTACTGGTATCTCTTTTCTGGAGTACTTTTCACATTTGAAGCAGGCAAATCACCAAAACGCAAGGGACGCCACTGAATTATATGCATGTTACAGTACCAATTTTTCCATCTAGAATAGATTCAGTATTTTACATCGCCTAAACTCTGTCTGAAAAATTTTTTTGAAGTTCACCATTTCCCACAATCTTTCATCTGAAAATTATACAGCAATTCTTTTCATTAAATTCCCATTTAAAATAAACAGTTAATTCTACCTCCTCATTCCATCCCATTTCCCAGCAAGCTATCCAGGCTTCTCACTCGATCAGGTCATTATCCTGTTGGTTTGCTTCCACTCCAAGTGGGGAATGTACTTGGCTCCCGTCAGAGATCCGCTCAACACAGTAGGGGTGCAGTTGAGAACTTGTAGTTGGAGCATGGTGCGGTTTGGCAATTTTTGTTTTCACAATGTCTAACTAGTGCACCTTAAGCCAGAAGGTGTATCAACATAACATTTCCGTTCCACATCCCCACCCTCTCCCAAGCATTGCACCTTGTAAACTTTCCTGCCAGGTTACACCGCCACCCACCCCCAAACCGAATTAACACCCATTTGAAACTGGATTGAGGTCAAAACATTCTAAATGATTCAGTCAAATAATGACAGGAACGCAAGATGTCAGGGTTGCCAGTTGTCCAGATTTGGAGCAGACAGTGCAATTTTTTGGACTGCAGAGCCAAAGAATTTTTAAAACAGATGTCAAGTCTGTCTCTTACTAGTCCATTTCTTCCACTTATTTGTGTCCTGTAATATGGAGATTTTCATTATTAAGGCTATTGATTTTTTTTTTGGACAGCAAAGCAAACTGAGCTTTAAAATCATTGCCCCAGTCCTTTTTGGACTTGGCAAAAGGCAGTAACTCTTGGGCCTGTCACTAGGTTTATTCAGTATGAACACTGATATCAATGCACTTTGGCAATGCACTTCTCATATAATACCATTAATTCATTGCTACAAATCACAACCAACAACAAAACTGAAACATCAGTGCTTCATTGAAGTGGGATACAGCCAAAAATGGTCTCTTTACATTTACAGCCTATGGGATCATGCCTGTTTGAAACTGGGCTGAGCTCCACAGAATAATTTTACACTTGATATGTGCATCTGACAGATAGAAGGGACTAGCTGATTCCACCAGGTCTAAAAGGTTAAAGGTCAGATTCCTCAGGCATGGAGACAACTGCACTACTATCCCTTTTAATAAAAAAATTAATAACGCTAACAAATGGGACACATTGGCAGCACTATGATGGAGCAATTAAAATTGGGAAAGCACAAGAGTACAGAACTGGAAGAGTACAAAGATCTTGGAGGTTGTAGAGCTGGAGAAGGTTACAGAGATAGGGAGAGGGAAGACCAAGGAGCAATTTGAACACAAGGATGAGAATTTTAAAATCCAGGCATTGCCAGACTGGGAGCCAATGTAGATCAAAAAGTATAGGGAAGATGGATGAGAAGGACTTGGTTAGAATATGGGCAGCAGAGTTTTGGGTGAGCTCAAGTTTACAGAGGGTGGTAGCTGGTTGGTCAGCCAGGAGAGTGTTGGAATAGTCGAGTCTGGAAGTAACAAAGGTATGCAAAAGAGGCTGAGGCAAAGGCAGAGATGGGTGATATTGCAGACGTGAAAGTAGCTAGTCTTGATGATGATGTCGATAGGGGTCAGAAGCTCTATTCTAGGTCAAACGAGACACCAAGGATGCCAACGGTCTAGTTCAGCCTCGGAGTGGCCAGGGAAAGGGATGGAATCAACAGCTAGTAAAACACAATCAGCCCAAAGTTACACTGATTGTCCCATATCTGAACAGATGCCAGCCCCATTATGTCACACCTTTGCAAGGACGAAAACTGTAATATTGACGTTTTTCCACAAATCAAATGGACAAAGTGTAAAAAATTTGCACGTTCACCGTTAGACAACGGAAATAGTGAAAACGCTAGAATTCTGGACTATTTATAATAGGGTGAACAGCCTGACTCAGGGACAAATAGCTAAAATAGGATTCTACATTAAAATACAGACCTATCTTATACATATAGGGGTATCTGTCCTGTTACACCGTGGATTGCACGATGTTGGCTGGGCCCTGCCGCACACTAACGGAAAGCCGCCAGAAGTCCGCGGTCATTAACGTCAAAGCAGCAACGAAGAAAGATATTCCCATCTTCTCCTCCCGCTGCCCATCCCTCGCTAAAATGACCATGAAGTGGCCGGAGTGCGCCGACAGGAATCCGCTCACCTCCCTCCTGACGTTCAAAAGCGCGTAAAAGTCATCGTTATTAATCTCCTCATCCACCAAGGCCGCCGCCATTGTCACCTTTCACCCCGCAGCGGGGCAGCGGCCGCCAGCCAGCCGGGATACCAAGGAGGGCGCGATTCATAAAGAGGTGTCCTCTCCTCTCAGTCTGCCTAACTCCTCTCTGCTGCTCTCTGCTGGTCTGGGAGGACCAAATGTTTAAACACTACAACAGTATCAACTGGAAAATCACGTCACCAAAGAAAGAGCTTGCATTTATAATACAAAAGGAAAAAAATCTTTATTTATAACTTTTTTGATGAGGTCACATAGAGGGTTGTTGAGGGTAATGCGGTTGATGTGGTGTACATGGACCTTCAAAAGGCATTTGATAAAGTGCCACATAACAGACTTGTCAGCAAAGTTAGAGCCTGTGGAATAATAGGGACAATGGCAGCATGATATGAAATTGGCTGAGTGGGAGGAAACAAAGAACAGTTTTTTGGACTGGAGAAAGGTTTCCCCAGGGGTCGTTGTTGGGACCCCTGCTTTGATATATACGAGTGACCTAGACTTGAGTCTGGCGGGGCTGGGCAGCGGGGTGGGTGGGGCGTTGTTGGTTAGCTCAGTTGGCTAGATGGCTAGAATGTGATGTAGAAAGACACCAATGGCATGAATTCAATCCCCCTACCGCTGTGGTAGTTCTTGGAGGCCTGCCTCCTCGTCTTGTCCCATATTTGCAGTGTGGTGATCCTCAAGCTATACATTACCAGCTGTGTCTCTCTAATGGGGACAGATACCAATGGCCATTTGGGACTACGGCTTGAACAATCGCAAACAGACTTGGGTGTACAGGGCACAATTTCAAAATTTGTGGATGACACAAAACTTGGAAATATTGTGAACTGTGAGAAGGATAGTGTTAAACTTCAAGAGGACATAGACAGGCTGGTGGAATGGGCAGACAAGTGACAGAGGCAATATAAATTGATGGGTACAATTCAAAAGAGGGACCTGGGGGTATATGTGCAAAATCTTTGAAGGTTGCCGGGCAGGTTAAGAAAGTTAGTAAAGCATATGGAATCCTAGACTTTATAAATAGGAGCATAGAGTGCAAAAACAAGGAAGTTATGATAAGCTTGTATAAAACACTGGTTTGGCCTCAACTGGAGTATTCTGTCCAGTTCTGGGCACCACACTTTCGGAAAGATGCTAAGAGAGGGTGCAGAAAAGATTCACGAGAATGGTTCCAGGGATGAGGAACTTCAGTTACGTGGATAGGTTGGAGAAGCTGGGGGTGTTCTCCTTGGAGAAGAGGAGATTTGATAAGAGGTGTTCAAAATCATGAAGAGTCTGGACAGAGTAGAGAACTGTTCCCATTGGCTGAAGGATCCAGAACCAGAGGACACCAATTTAAGGTGGTTGGCAAAAGAAGCAGCAGTGATATGAGGAAAAACTTTTTACGCTGTAAGTGGTTAGGATCTGGAATTTATTGCCTCACTGTGGTGGAGACAGATTCAATCAAGGCCTTCAAAAGAGAACTGGGTAATTATCTGAAGAGAAAAAATTTGTAGGGTTATGAAAAAAAGGCGGGGGAGTGGGACTAGCCAAGTTGCTTTTGCAGAGCCAGCAGGGACATGATGGACCGAATGACCTCCTTCTGTGCTGTAATAATAATTCTATCATAATAGCTCCTTTCAGGTCCTCAGAACATCCCAAAGATCTTCACATCTGATGAATTATTTTAGAAGTGTAGTCACTGTTACTAATTAGGCAAGCACAATAGTCAATTTCTGCATAGCAAAGTCCCACTAACAACAATGAGATAAATTACTCATTTATCTATATAATGCAAAGTCAGTATTTATGGCCAATTCCTAGTTGCCCTGAGAAGATGGTGGTGGACTTTCTTCTTGAACCACTGAGCAGCAGTTAAAGACAACTGAGTGTCTTGCAAGGCCATATCCGAGTCAAACATGTTGATGTGGGACTGGAGTCACAAAGAGGCTAGTTCAGATAAAGACAGCAGGCAGGAGCTAATGTAGATCAGTGAGATGGGTGGGTGGAATTTAGCGCAGAACAGGTACGTGTCACAATTTTGGACAAATTAAAATTGCTGGAGGTTGGAAGGTTGCCAGGGGAATGTTAGACTAGTCAAGTCTAGAGTTGATGAAGGAATCTATAAGGATTTCAGTGGTGGAGGGCTGAAGTAAGGGAGGAGGTGGACAATGTTTAGGAGGTGAAAGCAGGCAGTTTTGACAATGAGATGTCGATTAGGGTCAAAGAAGATGCCAAGATTACAGGAGGTCTGCTTCAGACTGAGACAGTGGCTGGGAAGGGTATGAAGTCAATGGCAAGGAAACCAAATTTGTCAAGGAGGCTGAGGAAGGTGGCTTCAGTCTTCCCAAAGTTGAGCCACAGGAATTTGTGACCCAAAGACTTGTGTCACTCAAGCAGTTGGACAGTGGAGAGGCAGGCAAGAAGTCAAAAATCAGCAGTGTACATGTGCAAGATGACTTCATACCTTCAGATGATGTTGTGGAAGGGCAGAAAGTAGATTAGGAAGAGGAGGAACCAAGGATAGATTCTTGGGGGATCGCTGAACTGATGCTGTGGAAGAAGGAAAAGAAATTATTAATGGGGATGCACTGTCTGCAGTCAGATAGGTAGGAAAGGAACCACCTAACAGCATAGTCGGACCACATTCACCACATAGACTGCAGCAGTTCAAGAAGGCAGCTCATCACCACCTTCTCAAGGGAAATTAGGAATGGATAATAAATGCCAGCCTTGCCCGAGATGCCCGCATCTTGTGAATGAATAAATTAAAAAAATACAAGAGCAATCCCATGGAGTTGGACAACAGAGGAGAGGATGGCATTTCAGACATCAATCATACTGAATTCTGCGGAAAAGTTGAGGAGGATGAATTCTGCGGAAAAATTGAGGAGGATGAAGTGTGATAAAGCACCACAGTCACAGACAATGTCATTTGTGACGTGGCTATGGTGTTTAAGTCCTTTTCGTAAGAATGAAGCCGTACAAGAGGGATTCAAATGTGGAGTTTTGGGAGAGGTGGGAATTGAGCTGGGAGACACTAGCACCACATTTGAGGACCTATTGTGGGAAAAGGTTAGAAGGTAGGGTATTGGAGGCTATTATGGTATGGAGCTGATGAGTATTATGGTCGGGTGTTCAGGGTGTTATAGTAGAGGATTTCAAATTCCTCCCTGGCCTTCCCCCCTCCCTATCTCTGTAACCTCCTCTAGCTCTACTACCCTCTGAGATCTTTGTGTTCCTCCAATTCTAGCCTCATGCGTATTCCCAATTTTAATCGCTTCAACATAGGCAGCTGTGCCATTAGCTGCCTGGGAAAAAAGCTCAGGAATTCCTTATCTAAACCTCTTAGCCCCTCTCTCTCATGTATTAAGATGTTCCTTAAAACCTACCCTCTTTGACCAAGCTTTTGATCACCTGTCCTAAGATCTTCTTATGTGGCTTGGTGTCAAATTTTGTTGCATAATGCTCCTGTGAAACACCTTAGGTTGTTTTACTGTGTTAAAGGCAGTACATAAGTGCAAATTGTTGTTGTTGTGTTGGACCTGTTACAAGAGTAGTTCACATTGGTCCGTTTTGTGAAGGAGTGATCTGATGCTGCTATGTAAAATGAATATGCACAGAAATATTGCGTTCTATAAAAAGTTGTACTGGGAAAAATGGCAGGCCATCTAAAAAGCAGTAAAAAAAAGAGAAGGGATATGATGATCTCTCAGAAGGGACATGGAGTTTAATGTCATTCGGCAGCCCTGAAATCTCATGATCTTTTATAACAAAGTCATCATTTTTTAATGAGTGACTGGAGGTTGGTGGTGCTGGATTAATGCAAGTCATGTAACTCTTCTATAAATTACATTCGTCAGCAGGTCCCAGACTAATAACCTGCAAAAAAAAAAGCTTTGGCTTGTCTCCATGGAAACTTAACATTCTGTGAGGAACCCATCAGATAAAATGAGTACTGACAGCACTATGATCTGCTAAAAATGTAGTTTTTTAAAACTTTCTTATAGTACTTTGTGAATTTTATACTTATTAAGGTAAATGAGGTCTGCATTTAGGAATGGAACACTTTCCTTTTGGATCCCAAGCATCAAGATTAAGAATCAGGTATAGTGCAGAGGCAGACTTGAACAGCCTCTCCCAGTCTTGCGTCATTTACCACCAAGAACAAGGACAGCAATGTCATGGGATACAATCGCTCCCAAGTTACCCTCCAAGTCATACACCATCCTGACTTGAATAAATGTTGCTATTGCTTCAAATTCACTGGGTTAAAATCCTGGAATTTCCCCAACTGACAGCATCAGACTGCAACAGTTCAAGGAGAACGTCCCCCACTACCAACACCTGCACCTTAGCGATGGGCAATCAATGCAGCCTTGCCAGAATCACCCAGATCCCAAGAACAAGCAACACTGGCCCAACAAGGCATCTCAGCCTAAACACAAGAAGATCTCCATCTGCTGCAGAAATGGAACAATTTCCATTGCCCATCCTCACTGTCCTGTTGCCTCTATGAGTCAGGTTATTAGTGTAGTGCCAACTGATGTTGAATTAGAGGCAATTTTGTGCAGAGTTTTCATACATTGCCTAATTAGAAAGAAAGATTGTGCACTTATATTTATATCTTATACTCAGGATGTCCCACAGCACCTCACACTTCTGAAATGTAATCATTGTTGTTATGTAGGCATATGGAGCAGCCAGTTTGAGAACAGAAAGTTCCCGGGAAAAAAAATGAGATGAATTGTCAGATAAACTGTTTTGGTAGTGTTTGTCGTTGGACCAATTCTGTGCTGTGGCACCAAGGAATTGGTGTGAGACTGCCCAGACTCAGGTAGGATCCTTACAGCTGACAGATTGTCCCATTATCTGGATTTACTTTGAACCCAAGACCCAGAGTTGATAGGCCAAAGTCTAATGTGCTGCAGTATCCAGATCCAAGAAATATGGAACAAAGACAGAAAATGCTGGAAATTTTCAGCAGGCACTTGCCTGTTCTCTCCATGCATACTGACTGACCTGCCGAGTGTTGGATTTTCTGTATATGTTTTAGATTTCCTGCAACTGCAGTTTTTTTTTGCTTTAATTTCCAAGCAATAAGCATTTCCTTAATAGATGATGATGAACATGACTGAGTGCTGTGAAAACTAATTTCAAGTTGAGCTAATTGAGCTTTGGGAGTAAGAAACGAAGTCTCACTAGGTGTCGCTAGCTACACTTTAACTTCTTTTTATACAGTATTCAACTTCCACTCCAGATGCACTAACTCACCTTTGGGTTTGGTATCACTGGTGTCAACAGACTTCCAATACCAATTCCAAGTAACCATTCTTTGTGTGTGAGCTCAGACAGTGAATGCTGATAGGCTATTGACCATAAATTATATTGAAGATGAGCTTCCTCGAACATATCCACACCATTCCTCAGACCACCTATTTCCACCTCTGTCACATCGCCGACACTGCCCTTGTCTCAGCTTATCTGCTGCCGAAAGCCTCATTCATGCCTTTGTTCTAGACCTGACTATTCCAATGCACTCCTGACCGGCCTCCCACATTAAACTCACCGCAAACATGAGGTCATTCAAAACTCTGCTGTCTGTGTCCTACCTCACCTCAAATCCTGCTCACCTGTCTACCTTGTGCTTGCTGGCTCCCAGTTAAGCAATGCCTCCATTTTAAAATTCTAATGCTTGTTTTCAAATCCCTTCATGGCCTTGCCCCTCCCTAACTCTGTAATCTCCTCCAGCCTTACAGCCCCCAAGATCCCTGCACTTCTCTAATTCTGACCTCTTTTTAATTGTTCCACCATTGGCAGCCATGCCTTCAACTGCCTCTGTACCTCTCTTTCCTCATTTAAGATGCTCCTTATAACCTACTTCTTTGACCAAGTTTTTTGTCACCTGCCCTAATACCTCCTGAAGTGGCTTGGTGTCAGATGTTGTTTGACAACGCTTGTAAAGCACCTTAGGATGTTTTATTACATTAAAGACATTATATTGCAAGTTGTTGTTGCTGAAGACAAGCTGAACCAATCCTCTCCTTACCAACTTCCACAAAGTACACTTTCCAGCAGCAGTCACTGGATAGTGATCAAGGGTGAGAAACCAGGCGAGTTTTCTCTCTCCCCAGCTTGCCAGCTAAGGCAAATTGAACAACCCCACTGAAACTAGTTGACTCAGCACAGAGCAGGGATCAACCCTGGGAACTGCCTGATCTGTATGGCTTAACTCCACATGACACTATTTTATTACTATAGATATAAAAACTGATTTCTTCAAATAAATTAATTTTTATAACGCTGCGTAGCTTATAGCTTCTCTTCTTGTGTGTGCTGCTGCTGATGTGTGTCAAAAATCGATTATGCACTTAACAGAAGTGCGCTGCGTTGACATCTCCATGGCAATCAGCCCAGTTTGCACAGTTACTTCTATCCTGGAGTGAATCCAGAGTTGCTTCAGCTGAGCTATAAGAATATAGCTGGCAGACATTACACTGAAGTCTTGAATTCTGGATTACTTCCAGAGTATTAACTCTCCTCTCGACAGGCAGTCTGGTAGCTTTAGCATTACAGAGAAGCATTTAACTGACATCTGACTGTCACTTGAATCTGCTGGCCACAGGAAAGCACAGAGTAACTTCCCTGATCAAAGGGCTTCTGAATTTCACAAGCCTATAAATAGATATGTTTAATACTCAGCTGAACAAACAGCGTCCTCCTTTTCTTGGGCATCCCCGATTTCCTTCATTGCTCGACTGGTGGCTGTGCCTTCAGCTGCCTGGGCCCTAAGTTCTGAAATTCCCTTCTTAAACCTCCCCATTTCTCTCCTTTAAGATGCTTTATAAAACCTATCTTTTCGACCAAACTTTTGGTTACCTGTCCTAATATCTCTTTACATGACTCGGTGTCACATTGCTGCCTGATAACACTCTTGCAAAGGGCTTTGGGCCATTTTGCTATGTTAAGGGTGCTGTATAAATGCAAGTTGTTGTTGCCATTACAAAACCATATTGCTTTGCTTTGATTGGCTTGGCAGTGCTTTTTTTTTGAAAGAGTTGAAACTCTTTTTCTCTACCCCCCCCCCCCCCGCCCCCCGCACCCCCCATACCTTTCTCCCCCTCCTTTCCTCAATTGCTGACTCCTTATTGGGGTATGGTTTTCTGTGCACTTCCAGTACCTCTGGTACTTCAACACAATTTCCAAGGACCCACTCCAGAGATTTGAGCTCATAATCCAGGCCGACATTACCAGTGCAATACTGTGGGAGTGCTACATTGTCGGAGATCCTGTCTTTTGAATGAGACATTAAACCGAGGCCCTGTTTGCCCTCTTGGGTGGACGTAAAAGTTTCCATGCCACTATTCAAAGAAGAGCAGGAGTGTTCTTCCTAGTGTGCTTGGACAATATTTATCCCTCAACCAACATCACTAAAAACCAATTCTGATCATTATCCTGTTGCTATTTATGGGACCTTGCTGTGAACAAATTGGCTGCTATGTTTCCCTACATTGCAACAGTAACGACACTTCAAAAGTACTTCATTGACTGTAAAGCACTTTGTGATGTCCTGAGATTATGAAAGGTGCTGTGTAAAAGCAAGTCTTTTCTCCTTATTCATAATCACACCTAGACAGAGTGTTGGTCAATCTTTTGACCATGAGGGATATTACAGCTGAGCCCAATCATTCCCTTCCCCCATCCTTCCCATTGACTTGTATATATGTGCACGAGCAGACACTCAGCAGGGATGATGTGGGGGGTGGGGGGGAATGGGGTCAGGAGGGGTGGGGTCACTCGATAATGATCAGGAGCTGATTTTCACCTTTCTAACCAAGAGGGTCCTGAGGCCAATCGGAGCTACACAGCTGCTGAACTGGATGAGATCAGAACTGAGATCAAACCTGGGACCTTCCTGATTTAATATCATACTGATGATGCCATTCCCCATTGAGCAATTGGGGAACTGAGATTTCCTCTTTGTAAGTTATTTTTCCCCTCTACCCCTTTTTGGCTTTGCTGAACTACACCTTGTCTGCAGCTGCGTGAGTAACATCTCCCAGATCTTTCGAAATATTGGCCTGAGATTATCTACTTGGAGGAGCTACTGAATGATGCTTATACAAAAGAACATAAATATTTTAAGGAGCAGGACAAGGGCACGAGGTTCAAACAAGCCCTAGAGAGATTGAAAGAAAATATTTCCGCTGATTGGGGAGTCTAGGACCAGGGGACACAGCCTAAAAATTAGGGCCAGGCCTTTTAGGAGTGAAGTTAGGAAACACTTCGACATGTGAAGTGTGGTAGAAGTTTGGAACTTTCTTCTGCAAATGACAGTTAATGCTAAATCAATTGTTAATTTTAAACTGAGATTGATAGATTTTTGTTAACCAAAGGAATTAAGGGACATTGGGCAAAGGTGGGTATATGGAGTTAGGACACAGATCAGCCATGATCTCAATGAACATTTTAGTGGCTAAATGGCCAAAACCTCTTTCTATGTTATCAAAGGTGAACTGCAGCTACACTCCTCTTCATATCCCTCGATCCCTTGTCTCCAGAAACACATCTAGATGCCTCTTGAACATACTTATACCACTCACTTCAAATATCTTTCCTAGTAACTTGCTCTACAACTGTATTACATTTCATTTAAAAAAAGTTTGACCTGTCAACTTTTTCTTTATTTATTCACAGGATGTGGGCATGACTGGCAAGGTTGACAATTATTGTCCATCCTATACAACTGAGTGGTTTGCTAGGCTACTTCAGTTAAGAGTTAACCATCCAGTTGTTTCATGGTCATCATTACTGATCCTGCCTTTTTTTTTTAAATTCAGGATTTAATTAATTCACTGAATTTAAATTCCCCAGCTACCACAGTGGGATTTGAACTCACAGATCATTAGTCTGGGTTTCTGGATTACTAGTCCAATGACAGAACCACTATCCGAATGTACCCCATGAATTTTTAATTTGTGTCCACTGGTATCAAGTCCTTCACAAGAGTGAATAATTTATCTGGATCAATTTTGTCAATTAAAATTGATCCAAACAAGCCTTGCTTCTGTTATTTCTTTTCGCTTTGTTTTGGAAAATGTCTAGATTCCATTCAGAACCACCCTGCAAGATCAAGAACTCATCAGATGGGGATTATCTGTGTGCGTCATGAAGCTGCTTGCTGGTTGCTCTGTAATTTATTAAAGCTCTTGAGGAGTCTGCTTTTCTGTTCCTGCTCATTTCCCATCTCTTACCTCTCTGATGCTGCAGAAAGAAGAATGTTAGACTAGCATTTATGGAGCATCTCATTACACCTCTCAAAAGTGTCCCAGTGTTTCCTTGGACAATGAACTACTTTGACAAGTAGTGATTATTGTGTAGGAAGTGCAACAATCATTTTAAACACAGCAAGGTCCCACAAACAGCATTGAAACTGAGACTGGTGTGTCTTCAACTGAGGGAGGAATGTTGACCAGATGTTCATCTTCAAACGCCTGCAAACGCAACCTCAATTTAAGATCTCACCTGAAAGACAGCATCTCCAACAGTCAACATTCCCTCAGTACTGCATTGGAGTGTCAGCTTACATCTTGTGTTCAAGTCGCTGGAATGGGACTATGAAAACACAAACCTCTGACTCAGAAGTGAGAGTGCTATTAAGTGAGCCAAGTTGACAAGGCAGTGACCAGAGCTGCATAAAGAATTCTTGAGGCCCTGGACACCAAAAACATTCGGGACCTCATTACAGCCTCTGCGATGGCAAGTTTCAGTATTTATATTGTAATGGAAACTGCTGATCCTACCTCTCCCCTTCTGACAGTAGTTTTAAACGCTAGAATATTTTGATCCAACAGTTATATGTGGTTTTACAGCATTGAGTTTTACCCAGGCCCCATTTTGCACAGGTTATCTGGCGGGGACTCCACATCGGGCTGGGGCCCCACAGGGCCGTACGTTTATCTGCCCTTGGCAGTGACTCATGATTTTAAACAATTCATGAGATTTTGACACCTCCTCTAGGCAAAATATGACATTATAATCCAAAACATTGAGCAGTGGAAACTGTATGGTGCAATTGTTAAGACTCTGCCTTTTCAGCACTAGGGTGCTTTCAAATGCAGTCCAGTGTGATAAGATGAAGGTCTCTTCTATCTGTTAGCTGTAAGGACTCACAAGAAATAATTTTGAGTTGGCTCAAGGGATCACATCATTAAACTGTTCAGAATTAAGAAATCAAGACTCCATCTGTCTGTTTATATGGACATAAAAGATTCCACAGCACTATTGTACAAAGAAAGTTCTCCTGAATTCCAGGGCACCATTCCTCCCACTGGCTTCTTGCGCATCCTCAATTTCTTTTGCCCCTCCATTGTGTGGCCATGTCTTCAGCAGTCAAGGCCCTAAGCTCTGGAATTCTCTCTGCCTCTCTCTCTCTCCTCCTTTAAGTCATCTCTTAAAACTTACCTCTTTAACCAAGCTTTTGGTCACGTGTCCTAATATCTCCTAATGTGGCTCAGTGTCAAATTTTTTTGATTATGCTCCTATGAAGTGCCTTGGAATGCTTTGCTACATTAAAGAAGCTAGATAAATGCAAGTTCTATTTGTTAACCAGGTTTATCAAAACAAGTTAACCACCTCATTGCGGGACCTTGCTGTGTGCAAATTGGGTGCCACATCGTAGAAATGCAGCAAGACCTGGACAATATCCAGGCTTGGGCTGATAAGTGGCAAGTAACATTCGCGCCACACAAGTGCCAGGCAATGACCATCTCCAACAAAAGAGAATCTAACCATCTCCCCTTGACATTCAACGGCATTACCATCGCTGAATCCCCCACTATCAACATCCTAGGGGCTACCATTGACCGAAAACGGAACTGGAGTAGCCATATAAATACCGTGGCTACAAGAGCAGGTCCGAGGCTAGGAATCCTGCGGCGAGTAACTCACCTCCTGACTCCCCAAAGCCTGTCCACAATCTACAAGGCACAAGTCAGGAGTGTGATGGAATACTCTCCACTTGCCTGGATAGGTGCAGCTCAACAACACTCAAGAAGCTCGACACCATCCAGGACAAAGCAGCCCGCTTGATTGGCACCCCATCCACAAATATTCACTTCCTCCACCACCGACGCACAGTGGCAGCAGTGTGTACCATCTACAAGATGCACTGCAGCAACGCACCAAGGCTCCTTCGACAGCACCTTCCAAACCCGCGACCTCTACCAACTAGAAGGACAAGGGCAGCAAATACTTGGAAACACCACCACCTGCAAGTTCCCCTCCAAGTCACACACCATCCTGACTTGGAACTATATTGCCGTTCCTTCATTGTCGCTGGGTCAAAATCCTGGAACTCCCTTCCTAACAGCACTGTGGGTGCACCTACCCCACATGGACTGCAGCGGTTCAAGAAGGCAGCTCACCACCACCTTCTCAAGGGCAATTAGGGATGGGCAATAAATGCTGGCCTGGCCAGTGACGCCCACATCCCGTGAATCAATTAAAAAAAAACATTTGCCTACACAACAACAGTGACTACTCTTCAAAAGTATTTAATTGACAATGAGGATGGCCCAAGGAAAGTATGATGTAAATACAAGTTCTTTCTTTCTAAATCAGCTGTCTCATAGAGGGAGGCGACAGGATGGGTATTACAGGAAATGGCCGGTAATCACACTGGTTCATTGCAGGAAGCAGAAGGAGCATTACTCTTAATCTAAACTGTGCTGCAACTGAGCAGTGCTTGATACTGCCATTGGGTGCCTGGAATGCAAGAATGCTCCATTCACATCCCCCATCTTGATGAGGACATTTTTTTTAATAAGAGGAGAATGAAGTTTGATTAGCCCTACCTTACATAAAGTAAACTGTAGATAAAGAGTATTCTTATGAAAAGACTGGTGTGCTGTGCCAAATGTGATGACAAGCTGCTGATGATGAGATGTCTTACACTGGTGGGAAATGGGCAGAGTTGAAGAAAAAAAACACAGTAACAGCAGTGTTACTAAATAAATGCATGAACTCAGAGAGGACTGGTGGAGGCAACGTTCCAGGCTCCTTCAGGCTGGTGGTTCCCACAGAGATAATTTCCTCGGCGTTTCCCTCCTGGGTTTTCCCAGGAGAATTACAGAGCTGCCAGCATTTGAGGATCTAGCCTTGCCTGCCACACTCAGCAGTTGAAATTCAAATCCCTTTGGAAACTGCAGAATGAAGCAGCTCACCTTCCAGCTGATTGTGTAGGAAGGATTCTACATGAATGACACTTGAAAGGGATTGTAAGCAAATGTTACATACTTATGTTACATATTTTATTGCTCCTATAATATATACCGAAGGGACTTTATTCTACTCTATTTTCTCATTTTGTTCGGATGAAGTCTCTATGTAAATGAAAATTGTCATTGTTATATAAAGGGATTTTTTTTCTCTCTCCTCTTCTCCTGGAGATACTGGCCTGGGCTGGGGCACAGTTCCATGGGCACTGGCTACCCTCTGTCCCTCATCCAAGTGAATGAAGCAGGGTATTCAACCCTGGAAGCCATCGCAGCTGCACTTGACATTTGCACGTATACATGTTCTAACAGGAACACAAAAGCCTCGCCGATTTTCCATCGTAGAATCGTAGCTTCTTAAGCACTGCCCTGGCTGTGATCAGCTAACTGATGGAACCTGGGATCATACCGATACCTTTAGATTATTGTGGCCTCTTCTCCCATATGTTCTAACCTGTGATAGGAAATGTATTTGTGTCCACAATTCTTGTCTGACTGGTTCACTGTTTTTACTGGACTAGTGAATCTCCATTGGCATTGCTCCTGGTAAGCTAAATGATACATTGTTTTGATCAGTGTTCTATCCCAGAAAGCTAAGTGATGAAGGATATACACTTTATAAGCTTTTATTTGCAGAGATACATGCACCTTCTAACCCAATAACCATAGTTTCAGACTGCTCCGATATATAGGAGCACAAGTGAATCCCCAGTTAATGCCCACCACCTGAATACAGTTAAATACTCAATTACAATTACTATACAATGAATATTCAGGACCACGTTGTACTATGTAATTCAGAATGTATTATTCTTCTGCTAAGATGAAGTTGCATCCTTTTCAGGATGCAGTATATTGCTCTTCAGTAAACACTTGATGAGACCAGAATTAGATTACTCATCAAGCTGAAGTCACAATGTTGACTTTCCATCTCTTTTTTCACACGTGCGATCGCTGAGGTCTCTCAGAGGTTGTGGCCATTTCAGTCTCTGTAAGTGCTGATTTAACTCAGCTAGGAACAGCACGGTCTTTGAGTCAGAAGATTGTTGTTTAAGGCCCGTTTAAGACTTAAACACATAATCCTAGCTGATACTTCAGTGCGTTTGGAGTCTAGCATCTCTCCTTCAACTAAACCTGCCAAAAATTTATCTGGTCATTCATCTTCTTTTGTGTTATGGGACCTTGCCTGCAGAACAAGGACCCACAAACAGCAATGAGTTAAATGACCAGATAATCTGTTTTAGTGTTGTCCATTGAGGGATAAGTGTTGGGCCAAAACACCAGGAGAACTCCCCTGCACTTTTTAGTGCCAGGGTATCTCTTACATCTGCCTGAAACCCCAGATGAGGCTTTGGTTTAATGTCTAATGTGAAAAACTGCACCTCTGATAGTGCAGCATTGAAGTAACAGTCTAGATTATGTACATAAGTCTCTGTGGTGGGGCTTGAATTCACTGACTCTATGACATTTTGACTCAGACGCAAGTGGCTACCACTCAGCCAAGGCTGAAATTTTATATAATTTGGCTAGATGTCATATATCTCATAATACCATTTTGAATAATAATAACTTTGTGTCGTTTTAGTTACATGTTGAAAACACTAAATCATAACACCAAATGCGATCGATTGGGACAACACTGTGTTCTCCCACTAGGTGGAGTAGAAAGATCTTTTACGTGTTGAGCTGATGATCAATGAAGTTGACTTATGGCACGGCTGTGATATGTTTGTTTGCTATGACTGGAGAGATAAAAGAGTAGAGGTGTTTCAGATCATTATTGGTTTAGATAGAGTAAATAAAGTAAAACTATTTCCAATGGCTGAAGGGTTGATTCCCAGAGGGCGCAGATTTAAGTAATTGGCCCAAGAATAAAAGAACAAACAAAGAACAAAGATAATTACAGCACAGGAACAGGCCCTTCGGCCCTCCAAGCCTGCGCCGATCCAGATCCTCTCTCTAAACATGTCGCCTATTTTCTAAGGTTCTGTATCTCTTTTCTTCCTGCCCATTCATGTATCTGTCTAGATACATCTTAAAAGACTCCATCGTGCCCGCATCTACCACCTCCGCTGGCAATGCGTTCCAGGTGCCCACCACCCTCTGCGTAAAGAACTTTCCACGCATATCCCCCCTAAACTTTTCCCCTTTCACTTTGAACTCGTGTCCTCTAGTAATTGAAACCCCCACTCTGGGAAAAAGCCTCTTGCTATCCACCCTGTCTATACCTCTCATGATTTTGTACACCTCAATCAGGTCCCCCCTCAACCTCCGTCTTTCTAATGAAAATAATCCTAATCTGCTCAACCTCTCTTCATAGCTAGCACCCTCCATACCAGGCAACATCCTGGTGAACCTCCTCTGCACCCTCTCCAAAGCATCCACATCCTTTTGATAATGTGGCGACCAGAACTGTACGCAGTATTCCAAATGTGGCCGAACCAAAGTCCTATACAACTGTAACATGACCTGCCAACTCTTGTACTCAATGCCCCGTCCGATGAAGGAAAGCATGCTGTATGCCTTCTTGACCACTCTATTGACCTGCGTTGCCACCTTCAGGGAACAGTGGACCTGAACACCCAAATCTCTCTGGACATCAATTTTCCCCAGGACTTTTCCATTTACTGTATAGTTCACTCTTGAATTGGATCTTCCAAAATGCATCACCTCGCATTTGCCCTGATTGAACTCCATCTGCCATTTCTCTGCCCAACTCTCCAATCTATCTATATTCTGCTGTATTCTCTGACAGTCCCCTTCACTATCTGCTACTCCACCAATCTTAGTGTCGTCTGCAAATTTGCTAATCAGTCCACCTATACTTTCCTCCAAATCATTAATGTATATCACAAACAACAGTGGTCCCAGCACGGATCCCTGTGGAACACCACTGGTCACACGTCTCCATTTTGAAAAACTCCCTTCTACTGCTACTCTCTGTCTCCTGTTGCCCAGCCAGTTCTTTATCCATCTAGCTAGTACACCTTGGACCCCAAGCGCCTTCACTTTCTCCATCAGCCTGCCATGGGGAACCTTATCAAACGCCTTACTGAAGTCCATGTATATGACATCGACAGCCCTTCCCTCATCAATCAACTTTGTCACTTCCTCAAAGAATTCTATTAAGTTGAGGTTAGATGAGGAGAAATCTTTCTACACAGCCATTTATTATGACTTGAATGTGCTGCCTGAAAGGGTGGTGAAGCAGATTCAATAATAACTCTCAGAAGGGAATTGGATAAATACTTGAAGGGGAAAAATTTGCAGCATTACCTGGGAGGCCTAATTGGATAGCTCTTTCACAATGGGCCGTATGGCCTTCGTCTGTGCTGTATCAATCTAGGAATCTATTCTCAAATAAATAACACTTAGAACCTTGTGTCAGATCACAAGACCGAGCATATGCTCGCAACCCTCTGCAGGTCTCAGAATCACACAGAATCACAGAATTGTTACAGCACAGAAGCAAGCCTTTCGGTCCATCGTGGCTGCACCGGCTCTCCGAATCAGCATTTCGCCTAGGGCCATTTCCCCGTCTTCTCCCCGTAATCCTGTACATTCTTCCCTTTCATATAACAGTCTAATTCCCTTTTGAATGCTTCAATTGAACCTGCCTCCACCACACTCTCAGGCAGTGCATTCCAGACCTTACCCACTCACTGCATGAAAAAGTTTTTCCTCATGTCGTTTTTGTTCTTTTACCAATTACTTTCAATCTGTGCCTTCTCATTCTTGATCCTTTCATGAGTGGGAACAGTTTCTTCCTATCTACTCTGTCCAGACCCCTCATAATTTTGAATACCTCTATCACCTCTCAGCCTTCTCTTCTCCAAGGAAAACAGTTCCAACTTCTCCAATCTATCTTCAAAACTGAAATTCCTCATCCCTGGAACCATTCTCGTGAATCTTTATGCCTTCACATCCTTCCTAAAGTGCGGTGTCCAGAACTGGACACAACACTTCAGCTGAGGCTGAACTAGTATCTTATACAAGTTCAACATAACCTCCTTGCTTTTGTACTCTATGCAACTATTAATAAAGCCCAGGATACTGTATGCTTTATTAACTGCTCTCTCAACCTGTCCTGCCACCTTCAATGACTTCTGCACATGTACACCCAGGTTCCTCTGCTCCTGCACCCCCTTTAGAATTGTACCCTTTATTCTATATTGTGTCTCCGTATTCTTCCGACCAAAATGAATCACTTCACATTTCTCCACATTGAACTTCATCTGGCATCTGTCTGCCCATTCCACCAACTTGTCTATGTCCTTTTGCAGTTCTTCCTCAGAATTCACAATGCTTCCAAGTTTTGTATCATCTGCAAACTTTGAAATTGTGCCCTGTACACTAAGGTCATTAATATATATCAGAAAAAGCAAGGGTCCCAGCACTGATCCCTGGGGAGCTCCACTACAAACCTTCCTCCAGCCCGAAAAACATCCATTAACCACTACTCTTTGTTTCCTGTTACTCAGCCAATTTCGAATCCATGTTGCTACTGTCCCGTTGATTCCACTTAGCTCACAAATCTTTGCTCACAAGACCTATAAGTCGGCTGGCAATAGTCCTCTAGGCTTCGTGGCGCTAATCCAGGAGAGCCAAAGTGAGTTGCTGATGGTGCTCATCTTGCCTTTTGTTTACATTCGTTGCTAACAGTTCCGCCAACATTGTAGCTGGGGGTTGTTGGATCCCCAAGTCTCACGAGATTTGGCGTTGATACTTCGCGTGCGCGGGCGGGCGGGCGGGCGCAGGCACGCCTCATCGCGCGCACGCAGGCACGCAGGCACGCACGCCTCATCGCGCGCGCGCAGGTAAAATGAACGCGAGACGCCTTTCGGGGCGGGCACAACCTAACCCGATTACCGGAAGCTCCGGGAGGGTGATCGACGAGCACATTGACCAATAGAACGTCGATCCGACAGACGAAGGGGCGGGAGGGTGGAATGCTTGGCCCAATCGTCTGCGCGGTACGGGGAGGGAGCGAGGAGGGGGGCGGGCTGGGTTCTGTGCCCGGTGCTCAAGGTTGGTTGAGCGGCGCTCTCTCAGGCGGTCGGGTTTAGGGATGTAAGTGGGGGACTGAAATGGCTGCCGAAAAGAAGCCGGAAGGTAAGGGGCTGATGAGGCCGGGATGGGGGAAATTTTCAGTCTGCAAAAAAATCACTGATATTTAATTTTTAATTATGATGACAATCTTCGGGACGACGGAAAAAAAGCTAAATCTCACAGAACAAGGGGGTGTGAGGCGCTGCGAATGGAGCAAAAAAACGGTTTATCTTAAATATTAAAATCCGCTGTGTGTGGAATATGGAGAAAGGCAAACGATTTCCTCACAGAAACGGAGCAAATATCTGAATTTTTTTTTTATCCTCAGCAAACTGTCACTTTCTACAGAGAAAGGAAAAATATTATTTAAAATAAAATCAAATATACAAGGTTGTGTGGTATTTGCTGACGGTAAAATCCACAAGAGGGCGGTAACGGATTGTTTATGTGGTGTGAAAGTGATTTAACTCCTCGCTCAAATATTGAAATACTTTTAAGTAATCTCCAAAATAACATGCAAGATCATTATCGACAAGTGGAAAATTGCACGCCACGAATAACCTCAGATATTTCGTTTGGCTTAATTATGGTTCAGATGCAAATTTGCAAAAGATAAAAATTGAAGGATTATAGATTAAATATTTTGAACAAATGTTGTCAAATTCTATGTGGAAGATAATTGCTGTCAGAAGTTTTGATTATTTAATCATTTTATTTTAGGGACAACAGTAGATTCAAACTGCAGTACGTAGATTCTGCATGCTCTCAATTTATTCGAATTTCTAAACTTATTAGAAAAGTTTTAAATAAAAATGTACAACTTAAAAAGGCCTTTCTGAAGTGCAACTTGTTAAATACATTCTCTATTATTGAATTATCTTCCATTTTACTGTTTCAATAAAATATATATCAAGAACTAGATTTTCAAACACTAATGCTTTGAAATTATAAATATGACAGTGTAATGAAACTCTTGCAAGTCAACTGTTCCCATCATGAGAGAACAGTCTGTAATTTCCCCGTATACACAATTTGTGCAAATGAGGAGAAAGCCATGCATGAAATAGTAATTCCAAGTAAATTTTTGTAATTGCTGTCTGCTATTATTTATTCTATTAACATAAAATGCTGATTGTGCTGGTATATTTTACTTGCAGATTTGTCATACCTGAAACATTCTTTGTATATGTTACATAACGAAAAATTGTTACTTGTAGATTTGACCGATGCATAATGTTGGTGGAGATTCCCAGGAATCTAGGGCAAAGATTACTTATCAAATCAATTTTTTAGTAAATGGGATTTAAAAAAAATTCGCTCATGCCAGTAGCAGAGAAACCAATTTTTGAATATATTGTACAATATTTTGTTTAAAATGAAAATTTTATTGTGCTAATCCATCAATGGAAATTGTTCACTACTGTGTTTGTTGGGGTGCATGGGGGCATCATTATAAGGTTTTTAAAACTATTTATTGATTGTGAACATAATCTTTTGAAAATATGTATTTCTTAGAGTTTTTAAAAATATTGGAAAGCGGCAATTTTAACTCTTTGTTTCACG
The DNA here is from genome assembly GCF_036365525.1 of Heterodontus francisci. Lineage (NCBI taxonomy): Eukaryota > Metazoa > Chordata > Chondrichthyes > Heterodontiformes > Heterodontidae > Heterodontus > Heterodontus francisci. The sequence goes on along the minus strand of NC_090407.1, from coordinate 18,580,865 downwards.
GCTGCTGTTTGACGTGTGGAGCATGTCTCTCTCACAAGTAATACATGATGTGGACGCAAATCAAGCCTGGCTCCGTGCTAAGAAGAGTCGGTCTTTATTTGTGCCCATATGATGAGCAATGTATTCCTCCTTTTCTGGAAACAGATTCTTGTCGCACCTATGTAATGTCTTTCTTCCTTGAAGATTTGGACTCCTTTCATAAATAATTATACCAATATCAATTCCACTGGACAAAGCTATTTTAATGGCGGCCAGGATTTTTCTTATGTCTTCTTGGCTGCTGGTTTTGCTTGTGATTAAATGATCAGTTTTTCATTCAACAGAAGGACCAGGTATTAGACTCAGAGAGACCCTGCTTGCTTTCAGCAGCTTCCTCTCTCCCCTGTAGGCATTTGAGCAGCTTACAGTATTTCTGTCAGACAACAATAGCAATGAATCAAACATTCAATGGTAGATTGTGTATTATCTAAGTCAAGCTGTCAGTTCAAGGAATCCTTTTGTAGTTTTACCTATTCTCTGGCAACTTAGTACCAAGTAATTACATCACTGCTCTTCATGGAAAAATGAAGTAAAGATAGCTCTGAAACTAGAATTAAGCATACCTTTTACGAACATACGAATTAGGAGCAGGAGTAGGCCACTTGGCCCTTCAAGCCTGCTCCGCCATTCAATAAGTTCATGGCTGAACTGATTACTCCACATTTTCACCTACCCCTGATAACCTTCCACCCCCTTGCTTATCAAGGATCTATCTACCTCTGCCTTAAAAATATTCAAAGATTCTGCTTCCACCACCTTTTGAGGAAGAGAATTCTTAAGACTCACGACCCTCTGAGAGAAAATATTTCTCCTCATCTCTGTCTTAAATGGGCAACCCCTTTTTTTTAAACCATGACCCCTACTTCTAGATTCTCCCACAAGTGGAAGCATCCTTTCCACATCCAACCTGTCAAGACCCCTCAGGATCTTGTATGTTTCAATCAAGTCGCCTCTTACTCTTTTAAATTCCAGAGGATACAAGCCTAGCCTGTCTAATCTTTCCTCGTAAGACAGCCTGCCCATTCCAGGTGTTAGTCTAGTAAACCTCTGTACTGACTCCAACACATTTACAACCTTCCTTAAAGGAGACCAATACTGTACACAGTACTCCAGATGCCCTCTCTACTTTTGTATTCAATTCCCCTCGCAATAAACGATAACATTCTATTAGCTTTCCAAATTACGTGCTGTACCTGCATACTAACTTTTGCGATTCACGCACTCGGACGCCCAGATCCCTCTGCATCTCAGAGCTCTGCAATCTCTCAACATTTAAGATGATATGCTTTTTTATTCTTCCTGCCAAAGTGGACAATTTCCCACTTTTCACATTATACTCCATTTGCCAGATCTTTGCCTACTCACTTAACCTATCTATATCCCTTTGTAGCCCCCTTATGTCCTCTTCACAAGTTACTTTCCTACCTATCTTTGTCATCAGCAAATTTAGCAACTATACCTTCGGTCCCTTCATCTAAGTCATTTATATAAATTGTAAAAAGTTGAGGCCCCAGCACAGATCCCTGTGGCTCACCACTCGTTTCATCTTGCCAACCAGAAAATGACCCATTTATGCCTACTCTGTTTCCTGTTAGCTAGCCAATCTTCTATTCATGCCAATATGTTACCCCCCACACCATGAGCTTTTATTTTCTGCAGTAACCTTTGATGTGGCACCTTATCAAATGCCTTCTGGAAATCTAAGTACAATACATCCACCGGTTTCCCTTTATCAACAGCACATGTAACTCCCTCAAAGAACTCCAATAAATTGGTTAAACATGATTTCCCTTTCACAAAGCCACGTTGACTCTGCCTGATTACCTTGACTTTTTCTAAATGCCCTGCTATACCATTTTTAATAATAGCTTCTAACATTTCCCCCAAGACAGATGTTAAGCTAACTGGCCTGTAGTTTCTGCTTTCTGTCGCCCTCCCTTTTTGAGTAAAGGAGTTACATTTGCTATTTTCCAATCGAACGGAACCTTCCCCGAATCTAGGGAATTTTGGAAAATTCAGACTAACGCATCAACTCTCTCACTAGCCACTTCTTTTAACACCCTAGGATGAAGTCCAGCGGGACGAGGGTACGCGTCAGCCCGCAGCTCCAACAATTTATTCAGTGCCACTTCCCTGGTGATTGTAATTTTCTTGAGTTCCTCCCTCCCTTCTATTTCCTGACTTACAGCTAATACTGAGATGTTACTGGTATCCTCAATAGTGAAGACCGATGCAAAATATCAGTTCAATTCATCTGCCATCTCCTTATTATCCATTATTAATTCCCCAGACTCACTTTCTATAGGGCCAATGCTCACTTTGTTAGCTCGTTTCTTTTTTAAATATCAATGGAAACTCTTACTATCTGTCTTTATATTTCGAGCTAGCTTTCTCTTGTACTCTAATTTTACCTTCCTTATCAATCTTTTAGTCATTCTTTGCTGTTTTTTATATTCTGTCCAATCTTCTGAACTGCCTCCCATCTTTGCGCAAATATAGTTTTTTTTTCTTTAAGTTTGATACTATCTTTAACTGTTTCAGTTAACCACGGATGGCAGGTCCCAACTTTGGAATTTTTCTTTCTTGTTGAAATGTATCTTTTCTGTGTATTCTGAAATATCTCTTTAAATGTCTGCCACTGCTTCTCTATTGACCTATCCCTTAACCTCATTTGCCTGTTCACTTTAGCTAGCTCTATTTTCATGCCCTCATAATTGCTCTTACTTAAGTTTAAAAATACTAGTCTTGGACCCACTCTTCTCTCCCTCAAACTGAATGTAAAATTCAATCATATTATGATCGCTGCTACCTAGGGGTGCCTTAAATATGAGATCATTAATTCTATTCTGTTGCACAATACCAGGTCTAGTATAGCCTGCTCTCTGGTTGGCTCCAGAACGTATTGTTTCAAGAAATTATCCCGAAAACATTCTATGTACTCCTCATCAAGGCTACCTCTGCCTGTCTGATTTTTTCCAGTCTATTTGTAGGTTAAAATCCCCCATAATTATCGCTGTACCTTTCTGACAAGCTGCCATTATTTCTTTCTTTATACTCTGTCCTACAGTGTGGTTAATGTTAGGTGGCCTGTACACCACTCCCACAAATGACTTCTTGCCTTTATGATTTCTCATCTCTTCCCAAATTACTTCTACATCCTGGTCTCCTGAACTTGGGTCATCCCTCTCTATTGCGCTAATACCATCATTAATTAACAGAGCTACCCCACCACCTTTTCCTCTCTTCCTGTCCTTCCTAAATGTCATGTACCCTTCAATATTCAGGTCCCAATCTATGTCATCCTGCAATCATGTCTCTGTGATGGCTATCAGATCGTACTTACTTATTTCTATTTGCGCTCTCAGCTTATCTGTTTTGTTTCGAATGCTGCGTGCATTCAGATACAGAGTCTTTAGTTTTGTCCTTTTGTTATTTTGTAACCTCTAGCCTTATCTGTTGATTTACTCTTAGATTTGTATGCTCTGTCCCTTCCTGTCATTGTCTATCATTTCCCATATTAATATCTTTTTCTCTTGCCTCGTCTCTACTCCTTGATTTACCACATCTTCCCAAATTTGAACCCTTCCCCCCCCCCCCCCCCCCCACTATTTAGTTTAAAACCCTCTCTACTTCCCTAGTTATGCGGCTCGCTCGAACACCGGCCCCAACACGGTTCAGGTGCAGACTGTCCCAACAGTACAGCCACCACTTTCCCGAGTCCTGGTGCCAGTGCCCCACGAACTGGAACCACTTCTACCACATCAGTGTTTGAGCCACGCATTAATTTCTCTAATGTTATTTGCCCTATGCCAATTTGCACGTGCCTGCTTAATTTGGTGCCTAGCTCCTCATACTGACTATGCAGAACCTTTTTCCTTGTCCTGCCTATGTTGTTGGTACCTACATGGACCACGACAACTGGATCCTCCCCCTCCCACTGTAAGTTCCTCTCCAGCCCTGAGCAGATGTCCCGAACCCTGGTACCAGACAGGCAACGCAGTTGTCTGGACCCTTGCTCTTTGCTGCAGAGAACAGTGTCAATCCACCTAACTATACTGTCCCATACTAGCACTACATGCCTTTTTTCTCCCTTCACTTGAATGGCTTCCTGTACCATGGAACTCCCTTCCTAACAGCACTGTGGGTGTACCTACCTCACATGGACTGCAGCAGTTCAAGGCAGCAACTCACCACCACCTTTTCAAGGGCAATTAGGAATGAGCAATAAATGGTGGCCTAGCCAGCGACGCCCACATCCCGTGAATGAATAAAAAAAAAAGGTTGCTCATCCACCCTGAAACCATGTGCTGATGGCAATAATGGAAATTAAGTAAATCAAGATTACTGAAGCACAACATTATTGTGTTAAGCAATTATTGTTGCTTGTCCATGGTTTAAAAAAATACTGTCCACTTGGAAATTGCTTGGGGCAGTTTAGAAAAAATAACTTTCTTATTCCTTCAAAATTCTAAATGCTCCATTTATGTCCTCTTCCTCTCCACCCTCGCTCACTCATTCTTCCCCTGGGCTTCAGAACTTTGTAATTTCTCACCTCCCTCAGCCATTCCTTCCTTCTTGCAATCTACAAGATTTTAAAAACTCAGGCTTTGTGTTATCTAATCACTTGGTTCATCGTCTATCCTCAACTTTGGTGATATCCTGCACTATGGGCCGCTGCCAACCCACGTTGATCAACAGGATGAAAGAAAATGGAAAGAATTCGCTGATCTATTGGACAAATCCCACAACCACCATCGCCAGCCTATTGCTAAATATTGTACCGAATGATAGATTGATACTTTTGAGTCGATTGAGTTGTGTCTATATATCTTGAATTTGTGTATTTGAAATAGATTTTTTACATTTTGTGATACTGACAAAATGTTTAGGTACGCAAAAATGTAAATGTAGAAAATATGTTGGGACAGTGGTTTTGTTTCCCATTCGTAATGAATTGAAGTGTGTTGATCATTGGAGAAGGCAGAATTCCTCTTTGTGATGGATTGGTGGTGGCTACATCACTGGAGTGTCATTTCATCCTGAGTTAATGTATGTCCATTAAGCTAAAGGTTTTGTCAATTGACATGTATTAATCCCCCTTCTGAAAATTCTGACTCTCCCTTGCTGGGCTGGTGTTCTCTGGGAGCCGATCATCTCTGGTACCTAGATCAAGGATTCATTCTTCAAGTGTGAGTCAAGGCAGAAAGTGATGGCAGGATGTTTTATAATGGGAATGCCATAACGAAACTCAGTCTTGTCCTCATCCGTGTCCACATTTTCTAACAGGCGCTATGACTGATTTCCCCACCTACCCTTTCTCTAACCTTGTGGTGCTGAGACCAAGTTAATTAGTTTTTTTGTAGAATTTTTGTTTCTTGAAAAGTAGCAACTTTTTGGATATTGGAAAAGTATGATTCTTTTCGTGTTTAACTGTAGGATTGTAAAAGGAAGGATCTGCAATTTGTAAAACTGGATTTGTGTGGAAATAGTTGCTGTAGCAATAATCTCTTTGTGGGTGTCTTTGGCATTCTTCACAAAATAAAGCTTTTACCAAATATGCTAATGAGACAAAATGGTTGCATATTGGCATTGCTCCTAATTTGCCAATGTAATTTGTTCCTATGCCAGCAATATCGAGTAGAAGACTAGTATTGCAAGAATGTGCTTGCAACAGCAAGTGGAGGTGCCAGTGATATCTAGTGGCAGAACATTGCAATCACAATGGATATGACAGTGACATAGTGCAACATAGAAACTAGGAGCAGGAGTAGGCCATTCGGCCCTTCGAGCCTGTTCCGCCATTCATTATGATCATGGCTGATCATCCAACTCAGTAACCTGTTCCCGCTTTTGCCCCATACCCTTTGATCCCTTTAGACCCAAGAGCTATATCTAACTCCTTCTTGAAAACATACAATGTTTTGGCCTCAACTGCTTTCTGTGGTAGCAAATTCTACAGGCTCACCACTTTCTGGGTGAAGAAATTTCTCCTCATCTCAGTCCTGAAAGGTTTAGTGTAGGATTAAATTCTGTTATCCAATCTAGATGTTTTGTGTTATGCTGGAATGAAAATTTGTGCATTGGACAAGTCGCTGCACAACCAGGTGTAAAATGGTTTAAAATAAAAGAAATAAAACTACTAATGTGGAAAAGTGATTTATTGGTGGTTTTTGTTTGTTGGCATTTGCTTTGCATTGCTCCTTTCTGAAGAAAAAAAATTCCATGATCAGAAACACCATTTTTTTGGAAATTTCAGAATTTGTTTTAATTTGAATAATGTTCTAAAGGTTGACTGCAGTCATTATGGTTTATTTATACATTTCTCCAGTTGGGTATACCTGGAATAGAATGTAGATCATTGTAGTTTAGCATCTAGTAACAGAGCTGAGATTCCCCCCGCCACCACCCGCCCCCCCACCAAGCTGGCCAGGGAGCCTGGGCACTTTGAAGGTCAATGAACTGTTCTGTGTTTTGGGACTGCAGATTGTCTAACTGTAGTTGGCTTTTTTTTTAAAGTTACTATATTGAGTGTGCTTAGTATGGATGAGCTGGACATACAGCCAACCAAATCAGAACTCAGTGATGCCATTGATTCTCTAGCCAGCGGAAAAGCCCCTGGGAAGGACAGCATTACCCCTGAAATAATCAAGAGTGCCAAGCCTGCTATACTCTCAGCACTACATGAACTGCTATGCCTGTGCTGGGACGAGGGAGCAGTACCCCAGGACATACGCGATGCCAATATCATCACCCTCTATAAAAACAAAGGTGACCGCGGGGACTGCAACAACTACCGTGGAATCTCCCTGCTCAGCATAGTGGGGAAAGTCTTTGCTCGAGTCGCTCTGAACAGGCTCCAGAAGCTGGCCGAGCGCGTCTACCCTGAGGCACAGTGTGGCTTTCGTGCAGAGAGAGCGACCGTTGACATGCTGTTCTCCCTTCGTCAGATACAGGAGAAATGCCGTGAACAACAGATGCCCCTCTACATTGCTTTCATTGATCTCACCAAAGCCTTTGACCTCGTCAGCAGACGTGGTCTCTTCAGACTACTAGAAAAGATTGGATGCCCACCAAAGCTACTAAGTATCATCACCTCATTCCATGACAATATGAAAGGCACAATTCAACATGGTGGCTCCTCCTCAGAGCCCTTTCCTATCCTGAGTGGCGTGAAACAGGGCTGTGTTCTCGCACCCACACTTTTTGGGATTTTCTTCTCCCTGCTGCTTTCACATGCGTTCAAGTCCTCTGAAGAAGGAATTTTCCTCCACACAAGATCAGAGGGCAGGTTGTTCAACCTTGCCCGTCTAAGCGAAGTCCAAAGTACGGAAAGTCCTCATCAGGGAACTCCTCTTTGCTGACGATGCTGCTTTAACATCTCACACTGAAGAGTGCCTGCAGAGTCTCATCGACAGGTTTGCGGCTGCCTGCAATGAATTTGGCCTAACCATCAGCCTCAAGAAAACAAACATCATGGGGCAGGATGTCAGAAATGCTCCATCCATCAATATTGGCGACCACGCTTTGGAAGTGGTTCAAGAGTTCACCTACCTAGGCTCAACTATCACCAGTAACCTGTCTCTAGATGCAGAAATCAACAAGCGCATGGGAAAGGCTTCCACTGCTATGTCCAGACTGGCCAAAAGAGTGTGGGAAAATGGCACACTGACACAGAACACAAAAGTCCGAGTGTATCAGGCCTGTGTCCTCAGTACCTTGCTCTATGGCAGCGAGGCCTGGACAACGTATGTCAGCCAAGAGCGACGTCTCAATTCATTCCATCTTCGCTGCCTCCGGAGAATACTTGGCATCAGGTGGCAGGACCTTATCTCCAACACAGAAGTCCTCGAGGCGGCCAACGTCCTCAGCTTGTACACACTACTGAGTCAGCGGCGCTTGAGATGGCTTGGCCATGTGAGCCGCATGGAAGATGGCAGGATCCCCAAAGACACATTGTACAGCGAGCTCGCCACTGGTATCAGACCCACCGGCCGTCCATGTCTCCACTATAAAGACGTCTGCAAACGCGACATGAAATCGTGTGACTTTGATCACAAGTTGTGGGAGTCAGTTGCCAGCGTTCGCCAGAGCTGGTGGGCAGCCATAAAGACGGGGCTAAAATGTGGCGTGTCGAAGAGACTTAGTAGTTGGCAGGAAAAAAGACAGAGGCGCAAGGGGAGAGCCAACTGTGCAACAGCCCCGACAAACAAATTTCTCTGCAGCACCTGTGGAAGAGCCTGTCACTCTAGAATTGGCCTTTATAGCCACTCCAGGCTCTGCTTCACAAACCACTGACCACCTCCAGGCGCGTATCCATTGTCTCTCGAGATAAGGAGGCCCAAAAGAAGTATGCTAAAGGCTGTAATACACTTGAGGGGTTATTGGGGAGGTGGTGGCATAGTGGTAATGTCATTGGACTAGTAATCTAGAGATCCTTGTTAGTCCTTTGGGGACATGGGTTTGAATCCCACCACAGCAGATGGTGAAATTCGAACTCAATTAATAAGTCTGTTTTTTTAAAAAAAAAAGCTAGTCTATTGGTGACCATTATCAATTGTTGTTAACCCATCTAATTCACTAATATCCTTTAGGGAAGGAAATCTGCTGAACTTACCTGGTCTGGCCTACCTGTGAATCCGGATCCACAGCAATGTGATTGTCTCTTGAGTACCCTCTGAAATGGCTTGGCAAGCCATTCAGTTCAAGGGCAATTAGGGATGGGCAATAAATGCTGGCCTAGCCAGTGATGCCCACATCCCACAAACAAATTTTAAAAATCTTTATCATTTGCTGTAGCCTTGCGCATATATATATAAAAATATGCAGTTTAATAAACATTGTTTAAAACACTGAAGTTGATATTTTCAATTTCAGTAGTCAACTTTTCTCCTATTGCTAACCACTGTTATGGTTTGTGTCTTCTGGTAGAGACTTATTTGGTACTAAATTATGGCACAGTGGAGCAGGGTGCATGTCACCTTGGATGAGAAGCATACAAGCTCTGCTTTCATGTTAACAGCCAGCTCAGCTCCTCAGATATGAGTTAATTAGTAAAGTATATTAAAATACCCCTGTCGGAGTTGTAGGGAGCAGCAGGTTCCATTCCCGTCTGCCCGGGTTAGCTGATGTCAGCCAGTAAAGCATTAAGATGCTGAAGTTGCTCCTGGTGCCTCTGATATGGGGAAGGTAACTAGGCTTTTTCCTCTTGATCCGTATCTAGGTGACCCCTTTTGGAAAATGCATAAATGTGGATATATTGGATGAGGGCAGGATTGGGTTCAGGAGTTTATGCCCTCCGTGATTGTCAACAGATTATTCAGTCACTTTTCAGGCTTTCGAGTGAGGCACTTGAGAGAAAATTGGCAAAAATAGAAGTACTTACTCGCAAGTTGATTCAGATTTTAATGACAAGGTACAAAGAATAGGAGCTTGGATTTCCTCAAACTTGTAATGGAATTACATCTATGTAGGCATGTATATGAAATGCAATAATATGCCCTTGTTCATGTGCAGCAGTGCCATTGACTATGGGCAGTGTAACCTCACTGGTAAAATTTCAGTGACGTGTAATAATGGGCACAGGAAGCAACAACTTGCATTTATATAGTGCCTTTAACATTCCAACATGCTTCACAGAGGGAGAGCGAAAGAAATAGATGCCAAACCAAAGAAGGAGATATTTGGAGGAGTGACCAAAAGCTTTGGCTTTAAGAAGGGTATTAAAGGAGGAGAGGGAGGTGGAGAGTCATAATGATTTTAGGGAATTGCTAATGGTGGAGTAAGAGGTGTTTGATGTGGGATGGGTTCCAGGCAGCAGATGGTTGAGTTGAGATTTACAACGGGTTGAGGATAGGAAGTCAACTGGAAGAGTAGTGGAATAGTCGGGTCTGGAGGTGCTGAAGGCATGAATTAAGGTTTCAATAGCAGATTGGGTGAGGTTAGAGGTGGAGGCCGGTGTTCTGGAGGTGGAAGTTGGCAGTCTTTGTGGTGCACAGGTTTTGTGATTGAACGGTCAGCTGAGTGTTGAGTAGGACAGTGAAATTACAACAATTTGATCCAGTGGCTGGAGAAAGAAATTGAGTTGGTGGCAAGAGTATGGAGTTTGTAATGGGGCCCAAAGATGATGGTTTTGATGTTCTCAATCTTTAGCTGGAGTATTGTGGCTCATCTGACTGGATGTCAGACAAGCAGTCTGACTGCACAATGGCAGTGGAGAAGTTGAGATAGTTGAAGAGCACGAATTAGTGTTATCAGTGTAAATATGGAGGAGATATCATGTACGTGGATGATACCAAGGGGCAGCATGTACAAGGGGGCCAATAATGGATCATTGTGGGGAAACTGGAAATTATGCTGTAGAAGTTAGAAGATAAGCGAATGTGAAAGATGTTCTGGCACCTATCAAATGGTTAAGGGTTGAACCAAGCAAGAGCAGTTCCTTGGAGTAGAGGCATTGGAAGGAGCATGATGTGGTTAACCTCAAAGGTTGCAAGGAGGATAGATAGATAACGCACCATAGTTACATATGATACCCATTTGAACAATGCACCCAACTCTTTTGGTACAATTTGCCTTCTCAAACTTGGGCTTTGTCAGAAGGAGCCATTTTTGAACTGTTTAACAGTTGCATGAAATACTTGTAGGTGCAGGTGTCACTGGTAACTGTGGATGGAGCAATTCACAATGCTGCTGTCAGTAGTCGGAGTGTTATGAGTCAGGAACTTTGCAGAAAAAGTTTTTGGCTCAGCATTTACTAATTTACTTAAGCCTTCTGATAATGCTAACACACATGTACATTAAAAGGATTTCCAGTGAAGGCACACTCCTGAATAATAAAAACAATACATAACGATTCCATGGTGTAGTTATTTCTGACAAATAATCCACACAAAATTATATGCCATTTTTGGGAGCACTTAGACCTTGCATGTTTGTGCAACTGGAAACATTTTCATTTTGTTCACATGTAATTGGGTCTTGGGGAGTGGTGGTGGCTGTCTGAGCCTGAATGGTTCTCGATTATTGTGAGTTAGTATTGCAGCCATTGACAGTAGCAGAGTAACCTTCAGCAAGTGTCCCAGAAGTACAATTAAAACTGTCTGATAATGCACTGTTTGGAGACTATCTAATTCACAAAGACCAGGAAGGTTCCAGTTTGATCTCTGGTCTCTGCTGAGTTAGCTTGTCTTTGCCATATGATGATATGGTGGCTTCAATTGACCGCTGGTTTTCTGGGCCAGGGAGGCAAAATAATTGACTCTGCATTTCAGCTCCTGATCGCATTCCAGTGACTCCTGGTGTCTGTTTGTATGTGGGCATGCACAAACAAGCACACTTGAACAGCTTGCTTTGTGGGGTCACACGTGAAATATGGTCAGTTGAGCAAGGTGTTGAGGCCAGCCAATATCCATATAACTGTACTTCAGCATGACTCACTGCCTTTGCGGGAACGGGTGGGGAGACAGGCATTCGATACTTGGAACTTATTTCTTGGACCACCAACTTGGTTCACTGCATCTTCATTGTTTCTGCTTGTGAGTCATGTCACGTGCATTATGTATATTTTTATACGCATGTTTTGATTAAACATTTTTTTCATGGAATCAGGATATAACATATTCCGTGAAACGTGTGTGCATTTGTTTGAGCTTGTTTGGTAACTTTTTAAAAGGATTGTAGGATATTACTGCTTTTTGGGTTGCCTATCCTTGTTTTTGCTTAATTTCTAATATGCAATTTAATTTATTTTTCTTTAGCACATACTATATATCTGAGAGTCTCTGATTTCTGTGCTTTTGTCTAATTTTGTTTTGTAACATTAAGTGCATTATGTTGCTGTATAATTAGGTGTGTAGGACAGCCAGTATCTCTGGCTTTGAGACCTTGTTCCCATGGGGAACTGAAGCCTTCGAGCTCCAATTACAATCGCAGCATGTCTTCGGGAGGTGATGCTGAGATCAAAAAGAGGAAGAAGTTTGCAATCCGATAAAGCAAAAATTGAGGAAGGAGCAGAAGAGCAACCCAGGAACGAGCCCTAAAGTAAAAGCCAAGTATTGCGGATGCTCCACAGATTGAACTTCAGGGATCCTGAGCTTTCTTATCCCATGTTCAATATAATTTTAAAAAATCAATTATTGATGGGCATTCCTTAAATAAATATACAAAATAACTTTGTTAGAGTATTGACAGTATGGGCAATTTCATTTTTTATCTAGTCTGTACTGAGCATTACAATGATGAGAACAGATCGGATAGAGTGCAAGGAAGGTTTCCTCTGTCAGTACATCTCCTGCAGAGTACCCAACTGCCCCCCTCACCACCTACAGTCCAGATTATTGAACATTTTATTTTTAGTCAGAAACCCTTTTGTCTTTCAGAGTTAGTAATGTCAAACCTTCTAATTCCATTCGGGATTCATTTGTATGAGAGACCAGATTAAATGTATAGTTCACATGTGATCCACTAACCCGTGGCCATATGTTTCCCCATCCTTGACTTGGAGTTCTTGCCAAACCTAGAGTGTAATAGGGACTACTTGGAGGGTGAGTTACTCTTGGTTGTTACTGCTGCCATGTTTCCAGGTGATAAGACATAGTTGCAACTTATCTATACTTTCTTTTTTGACTAGGAAATGGTGTGTAGCATGTCAAGGAGAGAAGAAAAACAAATTTTCATGATTTTCTTTTGGTATTGCAGCAATATATAAAGATAAGTAGTGGTATAATCAAACTACATATGTTCAATTATCCATCTTCAGACAGGACTTTTGCTGAACAAAACTGTTTGAAACATTGCTTCATTACACAATCTGCTAATGTTTCTTTTGCTATTTGTATTGTACATGTTTTCATTCTTGTGGCTGGTTATTGCAGGACCAAGTTTTGTGAACCATTGGTTTTCTGGCATTTTCATTGTCTAAGGGGAGTTATGATGGACTGTGGTGATTCCAGCGTATTGTTTCTATGTAGTATACCGTGTTGTATTTGTAACTGTGGAATACAAACGATTAGCTACCGAAAAGCATCTATTGAGCTGCTTATTGGCGCAACAGGTTGTGCAATACAGTCAGCACTGCAAGATATTTTCATTTACTGAGTAATGACTATTAAAGTATTCCTTTTGAAGTTATTAAACTGAAAATTTTGATAGAATTTAGAGGTTTTCTAATAAACTAGCAATGTTTTTAAAGACAAGTCCTAATGTGCGCAGTTGATGGTGTGTGCTGGGTAGTGATGGTTTTGATTATTTTAACTATGTCTTTACACAGCTTAATGTTGAAGACAAACACACCCCTAACTTTGCGAGTGATTCTGTTTAGTCTGCCATGCCATTATGCTGTTAGTGACTTTGATACTTTGATTAAAACTTTAAATGTGCAGTAAATTATCATTAACTTTGATAACTAAAAGTAGATAAATAGTTCCAAATATAGTGGTGTCTCTTGCCCTTTACAGTGTTTTTTTGGCATGAAGTTGGATTCACAGTGACATGTATTCAGATATGCAGACTTCTGTTAAATTAATTCTTCTCAATAGGCACACAGGAATTGCTGAACTCCATTTAGTTCACATTTCACCAACCTAATAGTTGCATTATACAAAAATATTGGAATTGTTGACTGATTGTGACAATCGATCTCATTAGATTGTCTACAACAGGCAAAGAAAAGGCCTGCTGCACTTGCCACCATGATATGTCTCAAATTACTCATATTCCTAGTGGATTGCATGGCCCACCACTGAGCCATACAAACTAGGAAGCTCCCAGGTGTAATCCTCTGAGTTCTATTCTCTTGCTTTCATGCATCTCATGGGGGTGTGGGTGTTGAGGGGGGGGGGGGGGGTGTGGGTGTTGAGGGGTGGGGTTGACCCTGGGGGAAGACTCCATGTAAAAACACACTTCCAAGACTTGCTGTCCTAATTTCCACAGTACAGTGTCAGCATTCTAAAGAAAATAGTGCAATCTTTGCAGAAAATGTTTATTAGTGTACTGCAAAAAAACTAACATGCCAGCAGGTCAACAAATATAGAAAAAAATTAGAAATCTGATTTCCTACATTTGGCTAGCCACAGTTTGAAAGCCAAAGGACATTGATAAAATTACTGCCATTAAAAGGATCAAATTGGAAATAAAAGACCAAAGAAAAAAAGATTCAAAGAATAAAAAAAAACAGAGGGTGGGTAGTGAAGTCAGGTAGTATATGTTTCTTACTCCTTTTAGATCTTAGTTCTAATGTAGCCAGGCTGTTGGGCTGAAAGTCTCATCTGCCTGCTGAATTTGAGTCTGCATTGAGCTTGATCAGTCTCAGTTGTGGGTATGAGCCCGTATTGCAAAACAGTCCATAATTTGACTTAGATTTGTATTGAGTTGACTATCTTACTCTTGGAGGCCATACACATAGTGAGTTTGAGAAATGGATGTATGCATTAGGAGGTGGTCCTTTGGTGTTAAAGTGAGAAAACTGTGTTATGGCAGAGTAGGGATACTTTTCTCTGCTTTTAACTGGAAATGCTTGATGCTGAAAGTGGAAAAATGTTTAATTTTTCAGCATTGGATGTCCCTTACATTGATGACCACAAAAATGCACAGGCCATAGTACTTGTATCGCAATCATTTGTCAGTGCAGATGAAGTTGTGCACTGATGACATGGAATGGCCTGGTTGTGCCTGTCTGACATCCACAACCAGGAAATAAAACTGATAACTGAACAAAACAACTTTTACAAGCTCTACAATATACAATGATTTCAATGCTGCACGTCTTGTTTTTGGTTCTGATGACAGTTATAAACTACTTAAGCATCCTCCTTGAAGTTTATGACATGACCTGAACTCCCTTGATGAAATTACTGCATTGTAATCATTTCTGGCTATCTATTGTTCTGGACGTAGTGTAAGCATATGCTTATATAATGTTGGAAAACCCGAAAGTAACAAAGAAAGGTATGCAGTGATGTCATTAAGGAAGAAATGGGGAAAAATTGTCGACTTCTCTTGATAGAGAAGAAGGAATATAAATCATACCCTAAGCTCTTAGGAAGATTTAGATTCCTGATCTGAGAAGAGCTAACTAATGTCAACCAGAGGCAGTTCCAGGGACCTGCAATACAGCTCGGAACCTGCAGTACATCTCAGTATTGCTGTTAGGAAGGAGAAGTTCTTATACGAACATAAGGATTAGGCACAGAATTAGGCCATTCGGCCCCTCGATCCTGCTCTGCCATTCAATAAGATCATGGCTGATCTATTTGTGTTTCGAATTCCACACTCCCATTTACCCCAATACCCTTTATTCCCTTGCCTAACAAAAATCTATCTACTTCCACCTTAAAAATATTCAATGGCCCTGCCTCCTCCACCTTCTGAGGCAGAGAGTTCCAAAGTTGCACAACCCTCTGAGAGATTAAATTTCTCCTCATCTCTGTCCTAAAAGGGCATCCCTTAATTTTAAAACAGTGCCCCCTAGTTCTGGACTCAGAACTCTTCTCCACATCCATCTTGTCAAGATCGTTCTTATTTCTTATTATTTCTCCTTCTTATTTCTCATTACCAGCCAGTTATGTGTGGAGTGAGGATGAGATCAGGCTTGAAGTATGATGCTCTCCACAGTCAAAGGTCTTGACTTTACTCAATATTTCAACTGGTATCTGAAGAATGACCACATGGGTAAGTTACAGAAGGGTGATTGGTCAAAGGTGATAAGCAAGTGAGCTGGGGGTGGTGCCCCACCCCTGGCTCACTTGCTTAAAACCTTTGACATTTCTAATATTTGCTAGTTCTGAAGAAGGGTCACTGACTTAACTCTGCTTCTCTTTCCACAGATGCTGCCAGACCTGCTGAGTGGTTCCAGCATTTCTTGTTTTTATTTCAGATTTCCAGCATCTGCAGTATTTTGCTTTTATTACAGAAGGGTGATTGCTGTTTGTAGAACGGTACCTCAGCAAGCAATCAAGGCTGGAAATTAAGTGATTCATTTGCAGAGGTGAAGGTGCCGATACTTCCTTTTCATTGGGAACATAAGTGCTC
Organism: Heterodontus francisci; assembly: GCF_036365525.1. Taxonomy (NCBI): domain Eukaryota; kingdom Metazoa; phylum Chordata; class Chondrichthyes; order Heterodontiformes; family Heterodontidae; genus Heterodontus; species Heterodontus francisci. The sequence goes on along the minus strand of NC_090407.1, from coordinate 18,564,800 downwards.
CTGAAGTGCTTTCCTACTGGGGGAAGAATACATCTTTTCTTCTTTCACTTTGTTAGTCGAGTAAATGAAGGTATTTTCGCTTCAGTTTTGTCCCTCTCGACTCCTGAACGTACTTGTTTATTCTGGGATATGGTTTCATGAGCATTGGCCATCCTCTGGTACCTTACCCAAGTGGCCATTTTTTTACTTGAAACTGTATGGTGAGGATTGCACAACTGCACTGATATTGAAGACTAGCTTGATCCTGTTTTCACCCAACGTTCGCAAGGTTACAGTTCATAGCAGAGGCTGCTGGATAATAATTTTTTCCCCTCTCTAGTTTGATGGTCCTGATGTTTTGTTATACCTCTACTGCAATCTGGCTGAAATCATCTGATTCTGCATAGACTGGGAATGAAACCTGTTCCATATGAGTTGGCTCTAAAGTATACGTATCGAATGAGACGTTGGAGTAGCATTGTTCCCTTATGACCACTAGTGGACATGGGAACTTATAATGGAAATAGAGAAGTAAAAGCTGAGTTTTGTGGCGTTAAAATAGAGACTGAATTGCACTGTATGCCCTGTCCCAATTTTTCCCCACCTGCTAACTCTGGTTCATCTGAAGCATACTCTTAGTCTTGTCGCCCATGTGCAGTTCTGTGGGAGATCGATTAGTAAATTATTCAAGATCTTTAGTCTGCATGCACTTTTAGTCGACAAAACCTATTTCTGTTTTCAGGTTTTTGACGCACTGCTATCCATGTTTTCCATTACAAATTCCTTTACCTACATTTATAATGGAAATTGCCTATGTAAGCTTGTCTGCTGTAGTTGTGCCCTTCTGTCAGTGTTGGTGATGCATCTTATTTTTGTGTCCCAGCTCCTGAACCTGTACTGCACAGAAATATTAGAATCTTATGTATGAGCACCCTGGCCCAATTATTCCCCATCCTGTAAACCTGAACCTGAAGACTGCACTTGCTCTCGATTTCATGTATGCAATGTTATGGAAGATCAGCCACTATATTATAGATATGCTTTAGGTTTGATGAAAATAGGGCTTTAACAATAGGTAGTGCAGCAATTATTTTCCATTTTGTTTCAAATCATATGTATTTTTCAAACTTTAATTTCTCCCTATTCTCCTGGAACTAGACTGTTGCCGGAGTATAATTCCATAGGTGTTGGTCATTCTCTCTTATCTTGGCCAAATGTCCATTCTTCATCCCTGGGGGTATTCTGTTCAATCCTGGTCATGGCCGCGCATTTATACTTTCCAGCCGGAGTCTGTAGATTGTGATCAATAGTGGGAGCACTGATATAATTCTTTTCACCTTTATCTGGTGCGATGGCCAATTGTAAGCCCTACCCTGGCTGAGATGAACTAACTGAGCATAGATCAGCAATCACAGGTGGAAGCTTATGGCCTATATGGCTTAGTGCTACAATGAGTATTGATTTTCTCCACCAGACCACTGGGTATTGGCACTTGAAATTTTTGTAGAGTTCATTTTCCAAAGTTTTTCTTGGAAAAAATATCAAAGCTTAGTTTTGTCGTCTGGAGCACTTGGATGCATGTACGAGGACTATGCCTGGGGGAAGGACCAAATATTTTTTGTCAAAAGAAATTGCAGTTTTGAGACAAAAATGGTGATTTTAGAACCAATGCCTAGCAGCTTTAGATTCCCTGTTTCTCACCCATGTTGACAGCAGTGTTTGCCTATTAATGTGCCATAAGCATTTTATCTTGATATACTGGTGCTCTGTACATTTTTTTTGTAACATAAGTATGTTACTATCTTATTCCTGATCTTGGGATTTGATGTTGCAGCAGCAAAACAACTAGCCAGTTATTGAATATATGATGTATCATAGATTGCTACAGCACAGAAATGGGTCATTTGGTCTGTTAAATTTGCACAGTTTTTCTCTACATGATCCCACTTGCTTGCTACCCATCCCTTAAATGTTCCTCTTTTCAAGTAACTATTTAACATACTTAAAAGAATTATTGAATGTAGGGAATGTGGCGGCCAACTGTACGGCAGGATCCCACGGAGTGCAACATATGTAGGTTATTGTCTCGGGCTAACCCAGAGTGTAGCAGCCTCTGCATTTTTATTCAACCTGGGCTGAGCTTCCAATCCGGTAACCCCTCCATTTACTTCGTCTCTTGTTTTTTTTTTACACCTTTATCTCATTCCATCTGTCACTGAAACCCACAAACATGCCTTTGCCACTTCCAGGATTCTTCAATGCTCTCCTGATTGGCCTTTCATCCTCCATTTTCTGTATACTTCTGCTCATCCAAAACTGTGCTGCCCATATCCTATTCCACACCAAATCCTGTACACCCGTCATCTTTGTTCTTGCTTTCCTACATTGTTGTCTCCCAGTCCCCGAATGAAAGAACTTGTGTTTATATAGCACCTTTCATGACCTTTCGCTGGAAAGCCTTTGGTCCATCCTATGAAATACTTCTGAAGTGTGGTCACTGTATGGAATGTGGCAGCCAGTTTGTGCATAGTATGTTTCCACAAACAGCAATGAAATAAATGATATTCTCTGTTGTAGGTGCTGGGTGAGGGATAAATGGTGGCCAGGACATTGCTTCAGTCTCATCCATGTGTTTAAATTCCACCATGGCTTTTTTATTCAGAGATACAGCACTGAAACAGGCCCTGCGGCCCACCGAGTCTGTGCCGATCAACAACCACCCATTTATACTAATCCTACATTAACCCCATATTCCCTACCACATCCACACCTTTCTCCTACCACCTACCTACACTAGGGGCAATTTACAATGGCCAATTTACCTATCAACCTGCAAGTCTTTGGCTGTGGGAGGAAACCGGAGCACCCGGCGGAAACCCACGCAGTCACAGGGAGAACTTGCAAACTCCACACAGGCAGTACCCAGAACTGAACCCGGGTCGCTGGAGCTGTGAGGCTGCGGTGCTAACCACTGCGCCACTGTGCTGCCCAAATGGAGACATTTTAATCAAGAAACTTGCTGGTTTCTGGTGGAGTCAAGATTCAAAGCAGTTGGAGTTAGCTGGCTCCTCTGATGGCTCAACTGGATAAGATTGAGCAGCTGAGCCGTACAGACCAGGAAACACCCAGATTTGATTCTTGGTCAATGTTGAGATATCTGACTTGCCTTGGGGCAATGGTGAAGCATTTCATTTGCCCTTTCCATCCCATGTCTCGGGCAGAGAAAAATTAGCGTGCTCGCTTCCACTTGCACCTGGGTTACACTTCAGGAAAATGTATACATTTGGACATTGGGTGAGGAGTAGTTCGGGCTAGCCAGGGATCCTATATTCCATTTCATAATTTGAATAACCTGCCAGTGATCACTGTCTAAATTCACACATGAAGATTGACTACACAGCAAGGATACTAGAAGGTGACCAGATCCCACAAAAACATATTCTAGCCAAGGGTTCCATGCCTTCCGGTTAGAAAATTGGCATTAAAAAAAAAAATGGCAAGTAGAGAAGTTATGGTGATCACACTGTTCTCTCATAAGTTTCACTTGTTATCATTGCTCTTGGTAATTGTACTGCTGTGCATGTGGTGGACCAGTACTCATTTGGAATTAATAATGCTGCACGGAAAAATATACATTATCACCTTTTGTATAATGGGTTTTTGCTTTGAATTGCAGAGTAACACTTAATTTAAAGTTTTAATATATGTAAATTAAGTACATTGCAAGCTATTAATATGCAATTCCGGTAAGAGTAATTCCAAACTGCTGAACTGTGCCTGGAAAGGTGTTACGGGTTTAGAGTTTAAAAAAAAAAAAATGTGCTAGGGTGTTTGCCAATCTCATATTTAACTCTCCCGATGCAACTTGCGACCCAGAATAAAAAAGAAGGGTTGCATCAAGAGTCAACACATTGGCCTGGAATTTGCGGGTGTAATGACAGTGAAACATTCGGTGTCCGCTGTCTTTACTCTGAAACTGACAGCAACTTCTGCCAACTGCACATGCACAGTTAAACACAGAAATCTAGACGTTACTGTCAGTGATTCCCTGCTCATCCACAGGGTGTGCTTTTTGAAGTCCTTGCAGATGAAAATCCATTCAAAATCACTGATTTGATATGAGTTCCCACTTTTTATGATATTAGTCTTGCTGTTTAAAAAGAACACTAGTTACACCTTGTTGAATGAGGTCTAACTGGGTTTCTAATGATGTACTAAGTCATAATTACTGCTAAACGGCCTCTCTGTTCCTGAAAACTAATTTTATATTTGTGGAACGTCAAATTGCTCCATTCTAAAAAAAATTGCATAGATTTTCTTAGTTTGTTTGATATTTAGTTCCTACCTCAATTCCATCGGTTGGTACCAATTTTTCTTTTGTTTTCTTAAAATTATAAGTGAATGATAAAACCAGCTTGTCTGTGCGAATTCTTCAGTATGATTGGCTGCTTAGCTTGCTTTATGACACCATTGTTACTGAACACCAAAATCTTAAGCTAGCACCAGATGCAATTAATTTTGGAAATGGTGAAATCTATGCCCCAGAGATTGCTAAATCTTAGTGGGCAGCTTTCTTCAAGGTCAGCAGAGAGCTGCTGACCACAAAATCTGGGCCACCAATAAGTAAGAGTGACCATAATTAGTAAATAGTTTTGTTTGGAACTTAAGGGACACCCTTCCACCAAATTGGACCAGACACTATTTATCACAGTATACCGTTTTGGATACTGTTGCGGGGGACGACTTACCAGGGGTAAGCAATGGGGTACAGGTCTCTGGCACAGAGTCTGTCCCTGTTGCTCAGAAGGGAAGGGGGAAGAGGAGCAGAGCATTAGTCATTGGGGACTCCATAGTTAGGGGAACAGATAGGAGGTTCTGTGGGAACGAGAGAGACTCACGGTTGGTATGTTGCCTCCCAGGTGCCAGGGTTCGTGATGTCTTGGATCGTGTTTTTGGGATCCTTAAGGGGGAGGGGGAGCAGCCCCAAGTCGTGGTCCACATAGGCACCAACGACATAGGTAGGAAGAGAGATGGGGATTTAAGACAGAAATTCAGGGAGCTAGGGTGGAAGCTTAGAGCGAGAACAAACAGAGTTGTTATCTCTGGGTTGTTGCCCGTGCCACGTGATAGCGAAGCGAGGAATAGGGAGAGAGAGGAGTTGAACACGTGGCTGCAGGGATGGTGCAGGAGGGAGGGTTTTGGTTTCCTGGATAATTGGGGCTCTTTTTGGGGTAGGTGGGACCTCTACAAACAGGATGGTCTTCACCTGAACCAGAGGGGTACCAATATCCTGGGGGGGAGATTTGCTAGTGGTCTTCGGGGGGGTTTAAACTAATTCAGCAGGGGAATGGGAACCTAAAATGTAGTGCCAGTGTACAGGATATTGAGAGTAGTGAGGTCAGGGATAAGGTTACAAGGACGCAAGAGGGCACTGGCAAGCAAGAACCTGGTTTAAAGTGTGTCTACTTCAACGCCAGGAGCATCCGGAATAAGGTGGGTGAGCTTGCAGCATGGGTTGGTACCTGGGATCTCGATGTAGTGGCCATTTCGGAGACATGGGTAGAGCAGGGGCAGGAATGGATGTTGCAGGTTCCGGGATTTAGATGTTTCAGTAAGAACAGAGAAGATGGTAAAAGAGGAGGGGGTGTGGCATTGTTAATCAAGGAGAGTATTACAGCGACAGAAAGGACGTTTGAGGACACGTCTACTGAGGTAGTATGGGCCGAGGTTAGAAACAGGAGAGGTGAGGTCACCCTGTTGGGAGTCTTTTATAGACCTCCAAATAGCTCCAGAGATGTAGAGGAAAGGATAGCGAAGATGATTCTCGACAGGGGCGAGAGTAACAAGGTAGTTGTTATGGAGGACTTTAACTTTCCAAATATCGACTGGAAATACTATAGTTCGAGTACTTTAGATGGGTCAGTTTTTGTCCAGTGTGTGCAGGAGGGTTTTCTGACGCAGTATGTAGACAGGCCAACCAGGGGCGATGCCACATTGGATTTGGTACTGGGTAATGAACCCGGCCAGGTGTTAGATTTAGATGTAGGTGAGCACTTTGGTGATAGTGATCACAATTTGGTTAGGTTTACCTTAGCGATGGGCAGGGACAGGTATATACCGCAGGGCAAAAATTATAGCTGGGGGAAAGGAAATTATGATGCGATTAGGCAAGATTTAGGATGCGTAGGATGGGGAAGGAAACTGCAGGGGGTGGGAACAATCGAAATGTGGAGCTTATTCAAGGAGCAGCTACTGCGTGTCCTTGATAAGTATGTACCTGTCAGGCAGGGAGGAAGTTGTCGAGCGAGGGAGCCGTGGTTTACTAAAGAAGTTGAAGCATTTGTCAAGAGGAAGAAGAAGGCTTATGTTAGGATGAGACGTGAAGGCTCAGTTAGGGCGCTTGAGAGTTACAAGCTAGCCAGGAAGGATCTAAAGGGAGAGCTAAGACGAGCAAGGAGAGGACACGAGAAGTCATTGGCGGATAGGATCAGGGAAAACCCTAAGGCTTTCTATAGGTATATCAGGAATAAAAGAATGACTAGAGTTAGATTAGGGCCAATCAAGGATAGTAGTGGGAAGTTGTGTGTGGAATCAGAGGAGGTAGGGGAAGTGTTAAATGAATATTTTGCGTCAGTATTTACAGTAGAGAAAGAAAATGTTGTCGAGGTGAATACTGAGATTCAGGCTACTAGGCTAGATGGGATTGAGGTTCACAAGGAGGAGGTGTTATCAATTTTGGAAAGTGTGAAAATAGATAAGTCCCCTGGGCCAGATGGGATTTATCCTAGGATTCTCTGGGAAGCTAGGGAGGAGATTGCAGAGCCTTTGTCCTTGATCTTTATGTCATCATTGTCAACAGGAATAGTGCCGGAAGACTGGAGGATAGCAAATGTTGTCCCCTTGTTCAAGAAGGGGAGTAGAGACAGCCCTGGTAATTATAGACCTGTGAGCCTTACTTCGGTTGTGGGTAAAATGTTGGAAAGGGTTATAAGAGACAGGATTTATAATCATCTTGAAAAGCATAAGTTCATTAGCGATAGTCAGCACGGTTTTGTGACGGGTAGGTCGTGCCTCACAAACCTTATTGAGTTTTTCGAGAAGCTGACCAAACAGGTGGATGAGGGTAAAGCAGTGGATGTGGTGTATATGGATTTCAGTAAGGCGTTTGATAAGGTTCCCCATGGTAGGCTATTGCAGAAAATACAGAAGTATGGGATTGAAGGTGATTTAGAGCTTTGGATCAGAAATTGGCTAGCTGAAAGAAGACAGAGGGTGGTGGTGGTTGGCAAATGTTCATCCTGGAGTTTAGTTACTAGTGGTGTACCGCAAGGATCTGTTTTGGGGCCACTGCTGTTTGTCATTTTTATAAATGACCTGGAAGAGGGTGTAGAAGGGTGGGTTAGTAAATTTGCGGATGACACTAAGGTCGGTGGAGTTGTGGATAGTGCCGAAGGATGTTGTAGGGTACAGAGGGACATAGATAGGCTGCAGAGCTGGGCTGAGAGATGGCAAATGGAGTTTAATGCGGAAAAGTGCGAGGTGATTCACTTTGGAAGGAGTAACAGGAATGCAGAGTACTGGGCTAATGGGAAGATTCTTGGTAGTGTAGATGAACAGAGAGATCTTGGTGTCCAGGTGCATAAATCCCTGAAGGTTGCTACCCAGGTTAATAGGGCTGTTAAGAAGGCATATGGTGTGTTAGCTTTTATTAGTAGGGGGATCGAGTTTCGGAGCCACGATGTCATGCTGCAGCTGTACAAAACTCTGGTGAGACCGCACCTGGAGTATTGCGTGCAGTTCTGGTCACCGCATTATAGGAAGGATGTGGAAGCTTTGGAAAAGGTGCAGAGGAGATTTACTAGGATGTTGCCTGGTATGGAGGGAAGGTCTTACGAGGAAAGGCTGAGGGACTTGAGGTTGTTTTCGTTGGAGAGAAGGAGGAGGAGAGGTGACTTAATAGAGACATATAAGATAATCAGAGGGTTAGATAGGGTGGATAGTGAGAGTCTTTTTCCTCGGATGATGATGGCAAACACGAGGGGACATAGCTTTAAGTTGAGGGGTGATAGATATAGGACAGATGTCAGGTAGTTTCTTTACTCCGAGAGTAGTAGGGGCGTGGAACACCCTGCCTGCAACAGTAGTAGACTCGCCAACTTTAAGGGCATTTAAGTGATCATTGGATAGACATATGGATGAAAATGGAATAGTGTAGGTCAGATGATTTCACAGGTCGGCGCAACATCAAGGGCCGAAGGGCATGTACTGCGCTGTAATGTTCTAATTCTAATTCTAACAGTAGGAATACGCGAACTGTGCTTCATATACTAAGAACAATGAACATTCAAGACAGTAGTTAACAATGGCAGAATTTCTGCCATTCTCTCTCTTCCTTTCTCCTGTACTAGCTGAATGTCGCATAGGTGCGATTCCATGGATGCTGGTAATTCTCATAGGAACATGGGAGATAGGAGCAGGAGTAGGCCATTCAGCGCCTCGGGCCTGCTCCACCATTCAGCTAGATCATGGCTGATCTTCTACCTCAATTTATCTTATTCGTCAATCTTATTCAAGTGATCTTACCCATGTCCAATGCCCAGACATACATGCTTCCCAGCAGGCAAGGGTCTCTTAGTTTTGGGAAGAGAAACTGTGCTAGGGGGATGCAGTGGCCAAATGTAGATTTGTATAATTTATGTCTGCTTTTGAAATTGTGCACACAAGAATAGAAAGTTATTAATCTAAGTTCAGTCGAAATTACAATTATGTTTCCAAGTGCATAACTATAGGAATTTTTAGGAATATTGAGAAATCCATCGGGCCAAGTCTTGTACCTTTTTTCAGAGATCATCCCCCCCCCCCCCCCCCCCAAAATTAACTTCTGTATCTCTCATTTTAAGAAATACATGTAATTGTCTCATTAACACATTGATACTGTCTACTTGGAAGCTAGATAAACAACTGCGGGAGAAGAAAATTAGAAGGATAAATTGAGAGGGTGAGATGAAGAAGGGTGGTGGCGGGCTCAGGTGCTGCATAAGCACTGGCAGGGACCTGTTTGGCTGAATGGCCTGTTTTTGTGCAGTACATACTATGTAATTCTAAGTAATACTTCAAGTGGTTGTCTCTGGCTACTTATTCCACAACTTGATTATACTTTGGGTAAATAAATTCCACCTGACTTATCTTTTTAGTTTCTTAATTTTTTAATTTGTCCCATTTGAGTTTTATGCCTTGTTCTGCTGTCGATTGAGACAGAGCAATACTCATCCCGTGGATTTACAGACAGTAGAATCCTGTTTGTCAATAGGTCAAGCAGACAGAAATGTTGCATCTAATCTGACTTGCATACTGGATTGGGGCTTTGATGTTTTGAAGCTTTGTTAATTCAGCAATCCATACTTCCCAAATTTTGGATTGTTTTCCCAACTCTGTGCTTGTTGATACTATTTTGGAAAGCTCCAACTTTGAAAATGTGTTTCTAACAGTTTTATTTGGTGGTTATTACACTATTATTGAGTCATCTTGGCTCCTGATTAGATTATCTGATTTGGAATGCACTGACAGTGATCCAGTATCCTTTCTGTCTGATGTGTGTCTGTTGAAATAATGCCTGTGGCTAATTTGGTATGGATTTGATTTAGGATTTAACTAAACTGGCAAGTGGCAGAAAGGTAATTGATTTATGTACGGTTTGCTTTCACCAACCCACCAGTAGCTCAAGGGTTCACTTTTATGAACCCTTAAAAGACATTTGGGACTTGCACTAGTTATCTACTTTCAACACAATGAAGTCTGTTACTTAAGATAATATACAGTGATCATCAGTAAAAATTGTGGATGCTGGAAATTGGAAATAAAACAGAAAATACTGGAACTATTCAGGTCAGGCAGCATCTGTAGAGAGAGAAGAACAGTAGTACTTTAGGTTGTTCTGCTGAAACTTCAACTCTTTTTTTTTTCTCTGCTCACAGATGCTGCTTGACCTAAGTATTCCATGTTTTTATGCAGTTGGTTTACATGACTTAATCTATCCAGGTAATATACAATATAAATACTTCCTAGAGTTGAGACTTCTTTTGTCAATCAGTAGGCTTACACTTTTCTGATGAAAATATGAACTCTTTGAGTTTAAAAAAAACTCAGTTCAGAAGGAGAATGAAAGGCATTGCTAAATGACTTTTTGGGGCAAGGAACATCGGAGCAGGAGTAGCCCATTCAGCCTCTGCACCATTCAATTAGATCATGGCTGATCATCTACCGCAATGCCACTTTCCCACGCTGTCCCCATATCCTTGATGTCATTAGTATCCAGATATCCATCGATTTCTGTCTTGAACATGCCCAATGATTGAGCTTCCACAGCCCTCTGAGGTAGGGAATTCCAAAGATTCACCACCCTATGAGTGAAGAAATTCCTCATCATCTCAGTCTTAAATTGCCTACCCCTTATTCTGATACTATGTCCCCTGGTTCTAGACTCTTCAGCCAGAGGAAACATCCTATCTGCATCCACCCTGTCATGCCCTGTAAGAATTTTGTAAGTTTCAATAAGATCACCTCTTGTTCGTCGAATACAGGCCCAGTTTCCTCAATCTCTCCTCATAAGACAATCCCGCCATCCCAGGGATTAGTCTGGTGAACCTCTATGGCAAATATATCCTTCCTTGGATGAGGAGACCAAAACTGTACACAGTACTCCAGGTGCGGTTTCACCAAGGCTCTATCCAATTGCAGTAAGATTTCTTTCTCTTGTACCGTTGTGATGAAGGCCATCATACCATTTATCTTCCTGATTGCTTGCTGCATCTGCATGCAAGCTTTTAATGACCTGATGAACAAGGACACCAGATCCCTTTGGACATCAACACTTCCCAACCCCTCACCTTTTAAGAAATACTCTGTCTTTCTGTTTTTTCTACCAAAGTGAATAACTTCACACTTATTCACATTATATTCCATCTGCCATGTTCTTGCCCATTCACTTAGCCTGTCCTGGTACCCTTGAAGTGCCCTTGCATCCTCCTCAACTTACATTCCAAGCTAGTTTTGTGTCATCAGATTTGGAAATATTACATTTGGTCCCCACATCCTAATCATTTATATAGATTGTGAACAGCTGTGGCCCCAGCACTGATCCTTGCAGTACCCCACTAGTAACAGCCTGCCATCCTGAGAATGAACCGTTTATTCCTACTCTCTGCTTTCTGTCCGTTAACAATTCTCAATCCATACCAGTATATTACCCCCAATCCCATGTACTCCAATTTTGCTTACTAATTTCTTGTGTGGGACCTTATCAAAAGCCTTCTGAAATTCCAAATACATCACATCTACTGGTTCTCCTTTTATCTATGTTACAAATAACATCCTCAAAAAACTCCAACAGGTTTGTCAAACATGATTTCCCTCAAAATTTCATACTGACTCTGCCCAATCATATCATTATTTTCTAAGTCTGTAGTTATCATATCCTTTATAATAGATTCTAACATTTTCCCTAAAATAAAAGCAAAATACTGCAGATGCTGGAAATCTGAAATAAAAACAAGAAATGCTGGAAATACTCAGCAGCTCTGGCAGCATTTGTGGAGAGAGAAGCAGAGTTAACGTCAGTGACCATTCATCAGAACTCATCAGGTCTAACATTTTCCCTACTACTGTCAAACTAACAGGTCTGTTGTTCCCTGTTTTCTTTCTCCCTCCTTTCTTCAATAGTGGGATTATATTTGCTATTTTCCAGTCTGCATGAACTGTTCCAGAATCTATAGAATTTTGAAAGATAACCACCTATGCATCCACGATCGCTATAGCCACCTGCATCAACACTCTGGGATGTAGCTCATCTGGTCCAAGGGATTTAACAACCTTCAACTCAGTTAATTTTACGAGTACTACCTCTATTAATAATTTCTTTCAGTCCTTATTTTCACAAGTCCCTTGGTTCCCGAGTATTTCTGGAAGATTTTCTGTATCTTCCTCCGTGAAGACAGACACAAAGAACAAAGAAAATTACAGCACAGGAACAGGCCCTTCGGCCCTCCAAGCCTGCTTCTCTGCCATTTCCCTATTCTCCATTATAAATTCTTCTGTCTCCGCCTGTCATGGACCCACATTTGTCCTTGCTAATCTTTTCCTTTTCGCATACCTAAAGAAGCAAGTAAATTTAAAAAAAGATTTTCTTGAATGGATAGCTTTGCCAGTTTAACTTTCTAACTGATGCTCTCCATTATAGTTACATGGTTTAAAGTTGTTGAAGTTAGCATTTCCCTGATAGTTTCAGTTGATAAAGGCACTTCTGTGTTGTGCAGCAGAACCCAATGACCTGGAAGGTCCCATGTTAAATCTCTTAGTCATTTATGGCACTGAAGGAGGCCATTCAGCCCAGCGAGTCCAAGCCGACTTCTTGATCCAACAAGGTTAATTCACACAGCTAGGGAACTTTGGGGGGGTTCTTGGCCTAGATAAGGAAAATTAACCCCAAATTCCTGTTCCTGGTTGCTATCTGGTAACTTCTATGTGTGTGTTTATTGAATTCTTTGAAGAAGTAAAAGAAAGGGTAGATAAAGGTGATGCAGTAAATGTAATATATTTGGATTTACAAAAAGCCTTCAATAAGGTATTGCATAGTTGACTCGTAACTAAGGTCACAATATGTGGAGTCAAAGAACAAGTATCAGAATGGATAGCAAGCTGGCAACAAAACAGAAAATGGAGAGTTTTAAAAAGGTATTACTGGCAAATGGTGGAAGTGGTGTTCCACAAGGATCAGTGCTGGGACCACTGTTCACTTTTTACATGATTTGGATCAATATTGGAAGTACAATTTCAAAATTTGCAAATGACACCAAATTGGGTGAAGTTAATACAGAGGAGGACTGTGATTAAAATGCAGGAAGACATGAATAAACTTGCAGAATGAGCATATAATTGCCAGATGCACTTCAATATTGATAAGTGTGTGAGTGTACATTTTGATGGGAAAAATGAGGAAGCCACATACTCCCTGGAAAATAAGATTCTAAATTGGGTAGAGGAAAGGAATTGTCAGGTGATAAAGATATGCAAATCACTAAAAATAGCGATGCAGGTTAATGTCATAAAAACACAAACAAAGCACTAGATTCATTTCTAGAGGATAGAATTGAAGAGCAGGGAGGTATGTTGAGCTTGTATCAAACCCTGGAGTACTGTGTACCGTTTTGGTCTCCATAATTGTAAAAAGGATCTAGAGGCACTCAAGAAGGTGCAAAAAAAATTACCAGGATACCAGTACTGAGATCTACCAGGAAAGATTGAACAGGATGGAGCTCTTTTCTCGAGAAAAGAGAAGACTGAGTGGTGACCTGATAGTGGCCTTTAAGATTATGAAAGGGTTTGATAGGGTAGACCTAGAGAAGATGTTTCCATTTGCAGGCAAGACCAGAACTAGTGGCCATAAATATAAAGTAGTCACTAATAAATCAAATAGTATGTTCAGGACAAACTTGTTACCCAGAGAATGGTGAGAACATAGAACTCAATACCACAAGACACCATTGAGTCAAATAGCATAGATGCATTTAAGGGGAGGCTCGATAGCAATGAGGGGGAAAGGAATAGAAGAATATTCTGAAGGATTACTGGAAGAGGGATGGGAGAAGACATGTGGAGCATAAACAGCACATGAACCTGTTGGGCCAAATGGCTAGTTATTGTGCTGTTATACTTTATAATAGTGTGTAATAGATTAAACTGTTCTGACGTTTCAGATGAAACTTGAAGATTCCGTGGCAGTATTTTATAAACATCAGAGTTCTCCTGGTCAAATGACTATATCAGCCCTCAACCAATAACCATTTAAGTAGACTAACTGATCCTTCACCTCATTGCTGTTTTGTATAGCACTGGTCCTACAGGAACAACAGTGACTGCTGTTTATAGTAACAAACTATTGGTGAAGCTCTTCGGGATTTTTCTCAGAGACCTAATATATGGCACTATATAAATACAAGTACTCTCTGATGGTCTATCTACCATCCCAGCATGCCATTTGAATCCTTCATAGTATTTCTGTACACCACCCATCCCCGGCCCCACCTCCCTATCCTGTTTGAAGGCACTAGTTCTTGCCACTGAATGGCTCCATGGAAACCAGCAGCCCTCCACCTTGCCCAAGTCGTTCCACTGCATGTGATATCTATGACTGAGTGTTGCTCGGCTTTTTAATCATCGGAGGCACCACAGCCGTGTGATCCTGTACTCTAAATTCCTCACACCTGCACCTTCTTGAATGGGTCACTACATACTTGTCAGCACTCTGGGTGATTTTTCTTTTCAATCCCTTTCTCATTTCCTAGCCCAAGTTTGGCTCCTGCAAGCATGTTTTGAGATCAGTAAATTTAGCATAGACCAGAAGCACTTTAATCTTCTAAGTGGAGATAAAACTGGTAAACATAATCTATTCAGTAAATTATTGTCACATTCTCGAGGGTTGTTGGCTTCGAAACTCACTGTAGCTGCCGTTGCTTGAGGTCATGGTTTATTACAGATTGCATGTTTTCTCGCGATTCGAAGAAGTGCAAGGGATTTCTCCTGATGTCCTGGCCAACATTTACCCCTCAATCAATGCCACCAAAAGTAAATTATCTGATCATTTACCTCTTGGCTGTTTTTGGGATATTGTGCATATTTTGGCTGCTGCATCTATGTAAATTATAATAGTGCCTGCACTTCAGAAGTACTTTATTTGGTTGTGAAGTGCTTTTGGGCATCCTGCGATGGAGAAGGGCACAGTATAAATGCAAGTTCTTTCTGTCTTCCAGTGTGTTATTGACAGGTGATAAGGGATGTGGGTGGTTCCCACTATTCACCTCCTAACTGACCGCAATCGTGCTTTGTTTAAAATGATGAATTACCCCCTGAGTGTTTTACTTGCCAAATAATCAGGCAATGACAAGTTTACTTGTAGGTTTAAAACAGATTAACTACTTATTGAACAATATTCATTCCCTGAAATGTTGGCAACACCATTCACACTCTTGTGCACTCACGAGAAGACAGATAGAAGATAAAGGGTAAGGGGTCAAGGTGTAGTAGGTGTTTGTGATTTACAGTAAACTTGTTAAATTGACTAAGTAGAACAGTCTCTTTTAAAGATGCGGGCCTGGGTTGTTTGTAGTCTTGTTGAGGTGTTGTAGATTTCTGGTGGTTAAGATTTCAGATTGGAGGGGGTGGGTCACTTTCAGTTCTCTGCTGCAGCAAGTTATAGTGTAGAATTAGTAGCAGGGCTCCATCCAGGCCTGGCTGGACTGCTTTTCTGTGATGTTCTTGTGATATCTCTCTAACTATCTATCGCTCTCGCTCTCTCTAGCTCTCTCTCTAGCGCGCTCTCGCTCTCCGGCGCTCATTCGCTCTAGCGCTCTCGCGCTCTCTAGGGTTACCTTTTAAAGTCACAATTCATTATTAACATTTCTGGTATGTGACATGGTTTTTCTCCCCTAGTGTGAGCACACAATGGACTAGGATGTGGAATCCATGGCCATCCATTAATGTCTGGATGAGTATAATTCTGTTATGATGTGCCTAATTCACACCTCCTTTGTTAGAGAAGAACCCATTCAATTCAGGAATGTCTCTTGATGGTTTCAGGATGGGTGTAATTGACCCCTCTTAGCCTGGAATGTATCCTTAAGGCCAGGTGATCTGACCTTCGGTGGCCATCTTTTGCAACACTGTCCACTTTTTTTAAAAAAAAAGGTCTAGTCAATTTTAAATAGTCCACCTTGAATAAACTTCATATCTCAAAGTAGGAATATGATATGTGTTTACTGGGCATGACAAATCTTTCTTCTGGATGATGGCATGTCTGATAATGTAAAATTCCTTCAGTATGCAAGTGTCAGGCTAGATTATGTGTTAACGCCAGGCATATCAATGTTTCTTTTCCAGTAGAGTGAGAGTCCAGTGGTTTATTGAACTCAGAGAAAGACAGAGGTGTTGTGATCACTCCAATGCACAATTTTCTAAAGTAGTCATGCTATATTTGACTGGATTCTGCATGGGAGGTATTTTATTTTTGGTTGTGGTCGCACTCATCACTGATTAAAATGATTAATTCAGTGGGTGTGTCAAGACATCCTCATTGAAAAATTAAATGTAAAGTTATTTATTTCTGGTTAATGGAAGTACTGTAACACTGCTGCATACGTTTATATGGAACATTAAGCAAGAGACTAATTTATTTGGAATTTGTGTACGCAAAGCATGATATCAGGAAGGTTGTGCTCATTGGTTTGTTTTGCTTGTGGGTTATGCCTTTTTGTATCTGATTTGGTTTTTTTTGACTTTGGATTCACATGGGGATATATTTTCATGGGTATGACATCCCTCTGATACCTTGCCCAAATGGGCATTCTTCATAGGCAGTGTGAGTGTCAGTCTGATATTTGAAAGGGGTGTGCGGGGGAGGATTGGAGCGTTGCAGCTAAGGTTACTTCTGTCTTGAAATGTCATCTTTATACATTCACATTGGGCTGTTTTTTTTAAAATTTTGGGAAGTGGACAAGTGAGGCGGTGGTGTAGTGGTAATGTCACTGGATTGGTAGCCCAGAGGCTCAGGCTAATGTTCTGGATACGTGGGTTCGAATCCCACCACAGCAGATGGTGAAATTTGAATTAAATTAATTCATCTGGAATTAAAAAGCTAGTCTAGTGTGACCATAAAGCCATTGTCGATTGTTGTAAAAACCCATCTGGTTCACTAATGTCCTTTAGGGAAGGAAATCTGCCGTCCTTACCTGGTCTGGCCTACATGTGACTCCAGCAATGTGGTTGACTCTTAAAATGCCCTCTGTGATGGCCACTCAGTTCAAGGGCAATTGGGGATGGACAATAAATGCTGGCCTAGCCAGTGACGCCCACATCCCATGAATGAATAAAAAAAAACACTGGCCAAGTAGCATTTGTTTCTCTTCCCCAGATGCCCTGAGCACATTAAAAGTTAACCACTTAGTGTGGGTCTAGTGTCATGGAAGCTGGACTATGTATAGGTGGCAGATTTATTTACCTGAAGGACATTCATAAACCAGATGGGTTTTTATGACAGTCCAATAGCTTTCATGGTTATTTTCCTGAGTGAGCCCATTAACTACCTATTTTATTTCAGTCCACTTTCACAATTTGTAGAATTTGAACTGAGATGGTAGTCCGATATCACAACAACTAGGCTGCTGTATCCTCCATGATCATAAATCCTGGCCATAATTCCCCTTCTTTTGCCACCTTCCAATCCTAGCAGCATTGAGATCAATTATAGTCCCCCACTGCTATACTGGCTGAGATTGGTTCCCTCGACACAGATCAAGGATTGAACCTGAATCCTCCGAAATCTGCATAGCTTGAAACTATAAACACATGGTGCATTTACCCACTGAGCTACCAGTGGAGCTGCTCTGATAGTTACATTTGGTATTGCAGTGATCTAACTTAATTGTTGTATAACAGTGTTGTCCAATACACTTGCCACTAGTGGTGAATCAGCCACAGACATGTGAATTGGTGCTGTTCATTTTTAGAGCCATACGGAGTTGTGTTAAAGTTGCAGCTGTGGGTATGAGTATGGGTGTGACTCACTATTTGTCATCCGTCACTAATTGAGCAAGGAAGAATCCACCACGTTGCTGTTGGACAGGAGTCTCTTATTGGTCAAACTGTGACTTTGTCAATGAGAATATAGCTGAGTTGGTGGGTTTCTAGTGACCTGGAAGCTGAAGGGCCACTTGCTCAATGAAACAAGAAAAATAGTTTGCCATTTGTTACCTTCTCTGTTCCTGTTCTCTCCGAGTCCCTCTAATGCCGCTGCATTTAGATTTGCAGGACTGCTCTGTGAAGCGCTTCGGAAGGAGAGCAGTCCAATTGCTCTCAAAATTTTCTTGGGCAATCTAGTGACATAGGATGCTAACTGAAGAACTTGGTTTTGTTTAACTGGTAGTTGGCGGCTTTCGCAAAACAGTTGAAGTACATGAGCGACGGACAGCACTGCATGGCTGCCAATAAGGGTTGAAATGTGCAATTTTGGCAAGCTGGGGTGGTGCAGCAACATCCAAATTTGTTTGGCCTTCATCTTAATAGATCTGTTGAAATGAGTGATTGAAAGGAATAGGGAACTTTATGTGTAAAAGGAGGTTGGCCATGAGCCAAAGGTCTATTTAATGTCTGGACGCTGTATTCAGAAATGGCAGGTGACAGCGTAAGCAAGGTAAGGGTCAGAGCGCAGAAGCCAATATGTAGAGATTTGTCCATTCTTTGCTCTCCCTGTGTCTCCTAATATATTAATAAAATAGGGACAGTTCACTCTTGAAGAAATTAGTTTGTTTGAAATAAACTGGAGCACACTGTCTGAAACAGGACACAAGTTAATGGATTGTCACCACCCTTTGAGAGTGTATAGAATAGGTTTGCTTTGTGGAACAGTTAGATTTCAAAACTCTTTTTTTTGAAGCTGTTTTCTTGGCTCTGGCAGTGAGTGTATCTGTCTTGTTTGACGGTTTAAAACCTCAAACCTATTTTCAAAAGATGGAGCATTTGCTTTATTAATATGACATATATTTTGTATCATGTGGCAAATATGGCGACCTGATCGCCACAAGTTTGGCAAGCATCAAAATCCTATTGGTCAACACTGTTCTCTAAGCACAGAAAATGAAGGCAAAGTAAGAAAAAATTAAGCTCTAAAAGATGTTGCTTCTTATAGAACACTGTCCAGTATAATAGAACTGAGACAAATTTTTGTCATAGTTTAAGTCACAAGTATTTTCAAAATTCGTTAACTGGAATATTTTCCATCAGCAAATTGTCATTTTTTGAAACGAGGTACTAGTGATGAGATATTCTCCTGCATAATAAATTTGTACAAATTCCAGATCTTTGCATAATACTTAATCAGAAATTATACTTTTGAAAATCTCAATTTTTTTGTACAGTTATGAAGAGGCAAATGAGGAAAATGCACTTTAAATGATTGTTTTTGCATAAAACCATTTAATGGTATTCAGTACTTAAAAAATATTCCTATGGGGGACCAAGTGGTAAAGTAGATTAGTCATTAGCCATTCCCTTTAAACCTAGCTCAGACAGATGGGATGGAAGTCTTGCTGGTCTGTAGGATGTAAAGGTTCTATATGAAATGAGTTTGAACAGTGTAAGACAGTTGCTTGTGAATATGGATGTATAGTTCATGATTATCCCAGTTCTGCACTATATTATCTAGAGAAGACATGGGGTGGTATGTGTGGGAAATGGAAGAAAATCACATTGTTGGAGCGAGGTACAGAGTAAAGGGAACTTTACTCTGCACCTACTCTGGGAATGCTCAACAGGGCAGTGCATTGGAACTTTAACTCTGCAGCTAACATATACTGTCCTTTACTAGAAGTGCTTGATGCTGATACTGGGTGCTGAAATAGAAAGTGATCCCACAGTCACCATCAAAATACTGTTCAAAATTTATACTGCTGAAACAGTTATGTGCGTGAGCTCATGTTCTTGTTATCCTTAAAATTTTGAGAGAGATTTATTCTGGCGCTTGTCGTTAAAAATACCATACAACTGCCCAGAATCTTAAGCTTTGAAGAGCTGGAACTTCTTGAATAGCTGAGACCTGAATGACTCAAAATGTATTAAAATATTTTAGATTAGAGGAATAGGCTAATAGATCACTGACTTTGACTTCTGATGACGTCTTAAATCGCAAGAGCTTTAAACTTGCTGACAACTACTTATTTTTAATATATTGTCTGCTGAAATTTTTTTTCTCTTTTTAACCATGATACTGTGGAAATGCTGAGCATAGTAGAGGTGTAGTAATTTGGACGAAAGGGTACACATTCATCATGTGATGCCTCAGACCTTCAGCTTCTTCGCAGTGGAGTAATGTAAGTTTTTATTTTAAACAGATTGCCAGGAAATAGACTACATAGAATAATCAATACCTGAAAGTGAGTTACAAGGCAATAATTTAATGGAGAAATTCAGTAATTGTTTATAATTGTAATCTGAACCATGAGATTAAATTACTGCATCAAAAGTCCCTGGATGGTTCAGGTAGTAAAGCCAGCGTGTAACTGAGCCGTATAGACTAGAAAGTCCCAGCTTTAATTCCTGGTCTGTACTAAGTTAGCTGCCAACCATAATGTCAGTTGACATGCTATAATTGGCCTCCTAGCCCCTGACCTAGAGCTGCAAAATCAGCCTTTCTTTCTGCTTCTGATCCTGCTAGTAAGAGCATGTGTGAATGTGGGTCAAGACAAAATTGGTTTGGGTGTGCTGTCCATATGGTCAATAGCTTTTGTATTTATCAGCTTGGCTCGAACGTGGAGAATGGCTGGTTAAGTTACTGTACTTGTGTCTGTGGAATTGTACCCCATCAGTGAGTCAATAACTTAGTGGAAGGAGATGATCCTATTGAGATAACTTCTTAATGTTTTTATATGTTGTAATATTTATATGATGGCTTTTTTTGTGAGTAAGTTGCAAGGTGGTATTTAGCAATCGGCAGTATGGCGGCCACTGCACATGATGTCACAGTGCGTTACAAGGTTCCTGATGAAGAGTTACATTTCCAGTAATGTCATTTCAATTATTAACTTATAATTTTGGCATTGATCATTGGAAAACTCGAGGGGCAATACTTGTTTTAAAATGAGAAATCAAATTGATGGGCCAAGGGTCCAACATGCACAATACCACCAAGGTTGTACAAGTGAAGGTGAATCTGAAGGTATAGAGGGAATAAGAGGCAATATATTTAAAAAAAAAAAATTCTGGCAACCATCCCATGACACTTGAGCATCCTTGAGAGACTTCGTGCCTATGCTGGTACTTTCCCATGTGATGGAAGAGCTACCGTGTATGCGATCGTGTAATCATTTGACAGCTTTTTAAAAAATAAAGTGCATGATTTTTATGTAGAACTTGGACTTGTGGAAAAGCTTTTATTTGTGACTAGAAATCTGAAAAGTTATGCTACAGCTACAAGTTGAATGCTAATCACAATGATAGCAATCTATCCAAAATGCTTAACCGAAAGACTTGAGGGTATTCCCCCAATGATGGAAAAAGAACAACAATGCAAACTGGATTTCTTTAAACACTGCAATGCAGAGTTAGAACAGTTAGCAGCGAGGTGTGTTTCTAGGTTTCCACAACTGAAAATCAAGTTTTACTTTGTACTGTTGAATTTGTACTGTTGTGTAATTTTAATTTGGACCAGAGAATGCTCCCTGCTTGGAGTCAAAAAGGTTACAATATTTCTCTGGTTAAATTTGGTTATAAATGTGCAAAAAACCATGGATAAACTACATGCACTGCTGTACAGAGAGTCCTAGGTTTGATTTCCGGTCTGTTTTGACTTAATTGATTGCTGCCAGAAGTAGTGATGCTACATTTGGCATGAATGCTCCTGGGATTTGGAAATGAAATATTGGCTGGGATATGTGTTTTTGAACACTATCTGGTGACCTCTGCTGATGAAATGCACAGGGCTGTCATAGGACAGGGTCAGGTTTGGCTGTGATGCTCCCATTGTTTGAATAGCCTGCTGAGATGGGCTTTCAGGATTTGCTGTCTGGACTTACATAAGAGAAATGGCTACTTCAGTGAGGTGATGGAAGGTGTCCGGCACTCAACTGTATTTTAGCAACAGTTTGCACCTTCAGTAGAGGAGAAAAGGGGGGGGGGAAAACTTGTATTTACATATGGAATTTTTTCATTCCAAATCCCTCACAGCCAATGAAATAATCTGTTTTGAAATTTAGTCACTGTTGTTGGGACAAACATCAATTTGTGCACAAAATCAGCAGTGAGTGAGCAGAATAATGTTTTGTTGGTGTTGGTTGAATAATAAATGTTGGCCAAGACACTGAAAAGAACTTGACTGCTCTTTTCCAAATAGTACGATAGGATCTTTAGCCCGCTTGAGAGGATGGTTGGGTCCTTGATTTAGTATCTCATCTGAAAGATGACACCTCTGACAGTGCACAATTCCTTCAGTGCTGCACTGAAGTCTTAGCCTGGATTATGTGCTCACATCTTGAATGGGATTTGAACCTGCAAGTGAACATACTTAGGGTGGGAGGGAACGGAAACTAGAAAAAATGTAACAATGCTCTTTTTGATTCAAAAACTCCTTGAAGGGGTAGAATGAATTGTATTAAAACTGAAAGATAAGAATGGAGAGAGGTACTTTGTATTTGAGATTTAAAAAAAAATTTTTTTTCTTCCTCAGATGTGTCAAATTTATTACTGACCTCTTCAGAATGTTTTGACCTGGTTTCCACCACAAAGATTTTGACCTGTACTTGTTACTCTTTTAATGTAACATTGACCACAAGCTTCTGCATCAGTCAGTAATTTCTAGCATATTACTTCATTCCAGATGATCATGGGAACAGCAATGGCAGTCATGTGAAAATATTCTTGCCCAAGAAGTTACTCGAATGTCTACCGAAATGTTCTGCTTTACCAAAGGAAAGACACCGCTGGAACACAAACGAGGTACTGTGAAGTGTTTGTTTCTGCTGACTCTGCCCGATTGTAAGTGGTCTGGGATTGTTTCAGGAGCTGTCTCTAGCTGGAAGCTATGCTTCAGATCATGCAGTTGCTTTTGTAGGAATGGGTGGCAGGTGAAAGAAATGATCTCTAAACCAGTGGCTTGATCTCTCAAAAAAAGCAGAAAAATTGCAAGTTTGGATGTGAATAGGGAAGTATCACTGGTGTAAACTCTTTGGGACCAGCACAGTACTTGTTACTGGGAACTCAACTAATCAAGATTTGAACATACACATACATTAATCCATAACTACCAAGACAGGTAATCTGTTTGTATGATATGCTAATCTTTCACTATTCATCAAGAAGTGTACAAGAATGGCTTTGGATGATGAGTAAGCAGCTTGTCTACCCTGAGCATATCTCTTCCTCCAGCTGCCTCAATGACCTGGCTGGCACTGCATCATGAAAATGCTTCAAATCAGGGTTCTAACAATATTCCACAATGTTGTCTGAATGTACGGAATGTGGTTTTCAAAAGTGGTTATTACAGCTCCCTTAAGGCTTTCATTGGGGATGTTTTGTAGATGCAGTGCCCAGTTCCTTAGATTGAGATGATGTGCTGGCATTTCAGTCTTTTTAGCTCCAAAGTACTGCTTTCCTGATTTTTTTTTTTTTCCCCCCCCACCAGTACATTGCTGTTCGCTGTATTAGGGATGACTGCATCAGCAAAAGTCCCTCAGGTTCTCTGTAGAATCTCTGAAGGTTGATGAACTAGATGCAAACCTTACAGGTTTTGTCACATTGGTCACAGTTTTAGGATGATCTGATTGGAGTCAGTTGGTTGCAACACTGATGATTGTCTCACAGAAGTAGGAATGGCTCACTGGAATATTCACCCTGGTAGTAGCTGTAGATCGTCCTTATACTGTACTTTTTTGTTTATTTGAAGATCTGATATAAAGAGCCCTGCATTTTGAAAATTGTCAGTTATGTTGGATAACTGAAACAAACCTGGAAAAGTTTGGGGAATTGGGTGCTTTATGTATTGAATGTAAGTTCCTGGTGGACTTGATATCGATTATCACAAGCACACACTGCGGTTGGTAAATGTTAAAGGAATGTAACTTTTATGAAGATTATCTAATTTTTATTGACAGGTATACATTTAATCTATGCATTTGTGATTAAAAAAGCAGAATGGTTAATTAAACCAGACAAGTTCAGACACGTACCGACTGGTGGTGATTTCACCCTGTTTTTTAAAAAGGGTGTCAAATTAATGTAGCAGTTATCTTCATAAAAGGTTGCTTTAAATATTACAATAATTTTATTATTGAAGCACCCTGAGTTTATCTCTTCCTTCACTGATTTAATTGCTTGTAGCTGTAGTGTTAGGATAACTGTTTGATATCTTTAAAAATTGTAGCATCTGATATGTATTAAACTGGATTGGGATAAATGATTGTACTGTTAATCCCAAGGTTTAACTTGTATGTTCAGAGATAGTGATTTGAAACTGCAGCTGACTGATGAAAGGTATTGCACACTATGCAAGTAAGTCGGTGACAAACATTTAACCTTTTCTGCAAGGTAAACTTGATCCTGAGTAAAATACTGTTAACATAAAGGTACGGTTTCCCCCAACATAAAAGCAAAATCCTGATGAGAGGTCATTGACCTGAAATATTAACTCTGTCTCGCTGCACAAATACTGCCTGACCTCCTGAGCATTTGCAGGATTTTCTGTTTTGTTACTGTTTCCCCCTCTTGTTTTTGTTGGAGTGTAATTAGTTTTTCATTAATCAGTTTGTGCCAGATTCTGTATTGCTTTTTGTATTATTGTCTTTACTTCACGTCAGAGAAAAAAACAATTGTCACCATAAAAACTGCATATTACAGGACATAAAATAATCAGCATTGTATACAGTAAGTAACCATCTCAATGAACACAGTTCAACAGGATTACAGACACACACACAATCATTGGCAATTGTATGACTGCCAGTCTGTACATCTACTGATAAAGTGTGGCTATTTAAAGAGCTAATGCCAAAACCAATGATTAGCCAGGAAAAGAAACAACTTAGTAAATTAAAGGGACTATATATTAAAATGTACCAAGGTGCTTCACAGCAGTGTAATCAGATAAAAATCAACATTGGTCCAAAGACTTTGACAAAGAGGTAGACCAAAGGAAGGTCTTAAAGGAGGATAGATAGGCAGAGAGGTTTATGGGGGGAATTCCAGAGCTTAGAGCCTAGATAGCTGAAAGCTCAGGTGCCTGTCCTGTGGTCAAGCAAATTGGGGATGGACAAGAGGCCAGAGTTGGAGGAACACAGAGCTTATGGAGGGTCGTAGGACTAAAGCGGGTCGTAGGACTAAAGCAAGTCGCCATGTTAGAAAAGAATGAGGCCATAGAGGGATTTGGAAAAGGACAATGAGAATTTTAAAATGGAGGCATTCGGGTACAGGAAGCCAGTGTAGATCCTTGAATAGGTGTGATGGGTGAATGGGTCATAGTCATTACAGCACAGAGGAGGCCATCAAGGCCATGCCAGCTCTCTGCAGAGCAATCCAATCAGTCCCATTCCCCACTTTTTTCTTGGAGCTCTGCAAGTTTATTTGCCTCAACTGGCCTTCCGATTTCCTTTTGAAATCATTTATCGTCTCTGCTTCCACTACCCTTGTAGGTAGTGAGTTCTAAGTCATTACCACTCACCGTGTTTAAAAAAGTTCTTCCTCACATTCCCCCCGCATCTCATGCCCAAAACCTTGAATCTGTGTCGCCTAGTCCTTGTACTATCAGCTGATGGGAACAGCTTTTTTTTTGTCGACCTTACCTAAACCTGTCGTCATCTTGTACACCTCCATCAAATCCCCACCTCAATTTATTTATCCAAGGACAACAACCCCAGTTTCTCCAACCTAATCTTGTAACTAAAATCCCTCATCCCTAGAACTATTTTGGTAAATCTCCTCTGCATCCTATTCAAGGACCCTCCCATCCTTCTAAGTGTGGTGACCACTCTAGTGTGGTCTAACCAAAGTTTCATACAGGTTCAGCATATCTTCCTTACATTTGTACTCAATACCTTTATTTATGAACCCCAAGATCCCATATACTTTGCTTACTACTGTCTCAATATGTCTTGCCATCTTCAAAGATCGATGTACCTGAACCTCCCCCCGCCCAAAAAAAAAGGTCCCTCTGTCCCGTACACTCTTTAGAACAGCGCCATTTAGTCTATATTGCATCTCCCTGTCCCTTCTGCCAAAATGAATCACCTCACACTTCTTTCTCTTAAATTCAAACAGCCACTTGTCTGCCCATTCTGCTCGCCTATATTTGTCCTTTTGCTGTCAATTGATATCATTCTCACTATCTGCCACAATTCCAAGTTTGGTATCATCAAATTTTGAAGTTTTACAAGTCATTTATATGTCTCAAAAAAATTAGTAGTCCCAGCACTGACCCTTAGGGAACATCACTGTCTACT
Organism: Heterodontus francisci; assembly: GCF_036365525.1. Classification (NCBI taxonomy): domain Eukaryota; kingdom Metazoa; phylum Chordata; class Chondrichthyes; order Heterodontiformes; family Heterodontidae; genus Heterodontus; species Heterodontus francisci. The sequence continues at coordinate 18,538,794 of NC_090407.1, read as the reverse complement.
GTGCTAATGTCTGAAAAACAACCATTCACCATGACTCACTGTTTTCTGTCAGTAAGCCAATTTTTTATCCAAGCTGACACTGACTCTCCTATTTAATGAGCCTCAGTTTTGTTAACCATCCTTTTTATGTGGTACTTTGTCAAATGCTTTCTTAAAATCTAGATGGACAACATCTACTGCTTTCCTTTCATCAACCTTCTGTTACTTCATCAAAATATTAAATTGCATTGGGCAAACATGATCTGCCTTTTACAAATCTGTGCTGCCTCTCCTAAATTAACTCAAACCTCTCCAAGTGCCTGTTGATCTTTTCCTTGATTATTGTTTCTTACCCATCACTGATGTTAAACTGACCAGTCTGTAGTTACTAGGAATAGCCTTACACTTCTCGAACAAGGGTTTCACATTAGCCGCTCTCCAATCCTCTGGCATCTCCAACATAGAAAGATTGGAAGATTATGGCAAGCCTTTCGGCTATCTCTACTCTCACTTCCTTTAGCAACCTGGGATGCAAGCCATCCGGACCAGGCGACTTATCCACTAGAAACATAGCCAGCCTTTCCAGTACCTCCTGTCTCTCAATTTTCACCCCATCCGTTACCTCTACCGTCTCCACTTCTACTGATATTATCCTCTTCCTTGGTAAACACTGATACAATGTACTCATTTAGTATTCCAGCCTTGCCCTGTGTCTCCGAGCGTATATTGCTCTCTTTGTCCCTACTCGGCCCCACCCGACCTTTTATTACTTGCTTACTATTTACATGCAAGTAGAAGATTTTTGGGTTCCCTTGATCCTAACTGAAATTCTGTTCTCATATATTCTCTCTTTGTAACCTAAACATCTCCTCCTTAAAGATCGCCATTGCTCTGACAGTTTTTCCTGTCAATCTTTGGTTCCATTTTACACTGGTTAGATCCCCCCTCTTCCAATTTAGAAGTTCTACTTTAGATTGTTCCTTGCTCTCCTCCATTGCTAATCTTAAACCGTATGATACAATGATCATTCTTACCCAAGTGTTCCCCCACAGACACTTGGTCCACTTGACCCACCTCATTCCCCAGCAACAGATCCAGCAATGCCTCCTTACTAGTTGGACCGAGAACATACTGGTCAAGGAAGTTCTCCTGAACACATGTTCAGAAATCTCTCCCCCCTCCTTAGCATTTATGCCTCATATTACCCCAATTGATATGTGTAACTCAAGTTCCCTAATATCACCACTCTATAGTTCTTGCACATCTGTGATTTCCCTGCAGATTTGCTTCACCCACCCTCTGTGTATGCCTCTGCGTGTGCCTCCCTCCCCCGCCCTGCTCCCTCCCTACCCCGCCCAGCTCCCTCCCTCCCTCACTCCCTCCCGCCCTGCTCCCTCCCTCCCTCCCTCCCTCCCTCCCTTCCCCCGCCCTGCGCCCGCCCTCCCTCCCTCCCTCCCTCCCTCCCTCCCTTCCCCCGCCCTGCTCCCTCCCTCCCTCCCTTCCCCCGCCCTGCTCCCTCCCTCCCTCCCTCCCTCCCTCCTCCCTTCCCCCGCCCTCCTCCCTCCCTCCCTTCCCCCTCCCTCCCTCCCTCCCCCCCCCCCGCTCCCTCCCTCCCTCCCTTCCTTCCTCCCCCCCCTGCTCCCTCCCTCCCTTCCTTCCTCCCCCCCCCTGCTCCCTCCCTCCCTTCCTTCCTCCCCCCCCCCCGCTCCCACCCTCCTCCCTCCCCCCCCCCACTCCCTCCCTTCTTCCCCCCCCCCTCCCTTCTTCCCCCCCCCCTCCCTCCCGCTTGAACCCTCCCTCCCGCTTGATCGCTCCTTCCCGCTTGAACCCTCCCCAACCACTTTAGTGAACCTCCCTACATTTACATTGATCCCAGCCCTGTTGCGATGCAATCTGTCCCTTTTGAATAAGTGACCAGTATTGTTCTCAGTGCCCCAAGAATCCGTAGCTCTCCCTCCTATGCCATGCCTCAAGCCAAGCATTGATCCTAGTTATTTTCCCATTTCTTCTGTTGCTTGTGGCACTGGAAGTAATACAGAAGTTACTATCTTCGAGGTCCTACTTTTTAACTTCCTCAGTACCTTCAGAAAATCTGACTTCAGGACCTCAATGCCTGCTGTCTCTGTTGTTGGTACCGACGTGTATCACGACTGGCTGACTCTCTTCCCCCTGCAGAATACTCTGCACCCTCTCCGTGATGTCCTTTACCCTGGCACCATGCAGGACTCTCAATGACAGTTATGCTTGTCTGTCCCCCTATCTATGGAATCTCCCATAACGACTGCATTTCTACGCTGTTATTTCCTCCTCTGTATGGCCTTGCCTCATGGTCTGGACTGCACTCCTGAACTTAAATCTTACAGGTGTAGGAGTCTTCGGGACCTGTGCCACTCCCAAACCAAGCTTTGAAGTCAGCTGGGAGTGACAATACCTTGACGTTCAGGAGTCGCAGATACCCAATGAAGGTTTAAGTCATAGGTGATTTTTAAAGTAGCTTATTAAGAAGCAACAGTTTAAATATGATGCATAAGCTAAATAGACAGAAAAGACATACGGCCGTCACAGGTTGAAAGGATTATCGATCCCAGATCATGATGTTGGCAGACTCCCTGATGGATGAGGCAGGCGAGGTTTTGGTGGTCTCATTAGTCCTTGGGGTCCTCAGTCTCCTTGCGTTAGCCTTCCCCCCGACACTTTGGTTAACATGTGTCCAAAGCCAAGCTTTGGGAAGCTCTCTTTTTCAGAAGAAGACTGAAGATTTCCCTCCTGAGCACCTGTTTCTTTCTAGGGGTTGGGAGGTATCCCATGTCAATCACTTGTTCAATTCCAATTGCAAAATCACCAAGGGACATACTAAAAGTAAACACCTCCCATGCCCATCACTCTGCCCCGAAGTCATTTTGGGGCTTATCGTTTGCTCAGTACTGTTTGTAAACTTTTGCCAGACACATGGGCGGCACAGTGGCGCAGTGGTTAGCACCGCAGCCTCACAGCTCCAGCGACCCGGGTTCAATTCTGGGTACTGCCTGTGTGGAGTTTGCAAGTTCTCCCTGTGTCTGCGTGGGTTTTCTCCGGGTGCTCCGGTTTCCTCCCACAAGCCAAAAGACTTGCAGGTTGGTAGGTAAATTGGCCAATATAAATTGCCCCTTGTATAGGTAGGTGGTAGGGAAATATAGTGACAGGTGGGGATGTGGTAGGAATATGGGATTAGTGTAGGATTAGTATAGATGGGTGGTTGATGGTCGGCACAGACTCGGTGGGCTGAAGGGCCTGTTTCAGTGCTGTATCTGTAAAAACTAAAAAAACTAAAAAAAAACATCTAGACAGGGTACGAGGCTCCATATTATCAGCTTTAGGAAGTCTTGTTTCAGATCCTGTGCTAGGGTCATGTCCTTGGCAAAGGTAACAGGCCTACGCTATCCTGTGTCTGTCAGCCTGGCAAACTGCTCTAGACTCTTTCTTGAGAGAGCTATTTCTATAATATTGAATTAATTTTCTTAAGATTTTTGAAGGTTATTCGACGGCCATTTCTTAGACCGTCTGCCTCTTCCTATGCTTCCGGTTGGCCCACCTGCCTTGTATACTACACGTGCCTGTGGGGTGACCGCATCCTGGTATGATCCAGGAAACTCCTTATCTTCCCTGATTATCTGCAGTAACTCCAGGTGCTCCTCAAGTTCAAAAATCCTGAAATTAAAACAGGAAATGCTGGAAATACTCAGCAGGTCTGGCAGCATCTGTGTAGAGAGAAGCAGAGTTAACGTTTCAGGTCAGTGACCATTCATCAGAATTGGCAGAGGCTAGAAATGTAATAGGTTTTAAGCAAGTAAAGTGGGGGTGGGGCAAGTGTTAACAAAAGAGGTGTTGATAGGACAAGGTCACAGCGCATAACTGACCAGAAGGTCATGGAGCAAAGGCAAACGGTATGTTAATGGTGTGGTGAAAGACGAAGCGTTAGTACAGAGAGGGTGTTAATTGACAGAAAACTGAACAGCCTGGGCCCAAGCACAAACATGAAAAAAAACAGTGGGTAGGCACAATAGAAACAAACTAAAATAAAATAAACACGTAAAAAAAGAAAAAGTAACTAAAAATAAAAATGGGGGCCCGTCATGCTCTGCAAGTATTGAACTCCGTTTTCAGTCTGGCGTACCTAATCGGTAAATGAGATGCGGTTCCTTGAGCTTGTGTTGATGTTCACTGGAACACTGCAGCAATCCCAGGACACTGATGTGGGCATGAGGCAGGGGGGAGTGTTGAAATGGCAAGCAACCGGAAGCTCAGGGTCATGCTTTCGGACTGAGCAGAGGTGTTCCGCAAAGCGGTCGCCCAGTCTGCGTTTGGTGTCTCCAATGTAGAGGAGACCACGTTGTGAGCAGTGAATACAGTATACTACATTGAAAGAAGTACAAGTAAATCGCTGCTTCACCTGAAAGGAGTGTTTGGGGCTTTGGATAGTGAGGAGAGAGGAGGTAAAAGTGCAGGTATTACACCACCTGCAATTGCAGGGGAAGGTGCCCTGGGAAGGGGACGAGGTGGTGGGGGTAATGGAGGAGTGGACCAGGGTGCCGCGGAGGGAGCGATCCCTTCGGAATGCTGACAGGGGAGGGGAAGATGGGTTTGATAGTGGCATCACGCTGGAGGTTGCGGAAATGGTGGAGGATGATCCTTTGGATCTGGAGGCTGATGGGGTGGTAAGTGAGGATGGGGGGACCCTCTCGTTCTAGGAGGGAGGGCAAGGGGTGAGGATAGAGGTGCAGGAAATGGACCAGACACGGTTGAGGGCCCTGTCGACCGTAGTTTGGGGGGTGGGGGGTGGGGATCCCTTGGTTGAGGAAAAAGGAAGACATATCGGAAGCGCTGTCATGGAGGGTAGCATCATCAGAGCAGATGAGACAGAGAAACTGGGAGAATGGAATGGAGTCCTTACAGGAGGCAGGGAATGAAGAAGTATAGTCGAGGTAACTGTGGGAGTCGGGCTTGTCATGAATATTTGTAGACAGCCTATCCCCAGCGATGGAGACAGAGAAGTCGAGGAAGGGAAGGGAAGTGTCGGAGATGGACCATATAAAGGTGAGAGAAGGGTGGAAATTAGAAGCAAAGTTGATGAAGTTTTCCAGTTTGGGGCGGGAGCAGGAAATGGCACCAAAACAGTCATCGGAAAAAGAGTTGGGGGAGGGGGCCTGTGTCGGACTTGAACAAGGAATGTTCGAAATATCCCACAAAAAGACAGGCACAACTCGGATCCATGCGGGTACCCATAGCAACATCTTTTACTTGAAGGAAGTGAGTGGAGTTGAAGGAGGAGTTGTTCAATGTGAGAACAAGTTCAGCCAGGCGGAGGGAGGTGGTGGTGGATGGGGACTGGTTGGGCATCTGCTCAAGGAAGAAGCGGAGAGCCCTCAAACTGTCCTGGTGGGGGATGGAGGTGTAGAGAGATTGGACGTGAAGAGGAGACGGTTGGGGCCAGGAAACTGGAAATTGTCAAAATGAGGTAGGGCGTCAGAAGAGTCATGGATGTAGGTGGGAAGAGACTGGGCCAGCAGAGAAAAGATTGCCAAGATAGGAAGAAATAAGTTCAGTGGGGCAGGACAGACCTGTTTGTGGATTTTGGGAAGGAGGTAGAAGCGGGCTGTCTAGGGTAGCGGAAAACTGAGGTTGGGAGCTGTAGAGGGAAGATCTCCAGAGGAGATGAGGTCAGTGACGGTCCTGTGGACAGTCGTTTGATCTTCGGTGGTGGGTCATAGTCCAGGGGGATGTAGGAAGAAGTGTTTGGGAGTTGGCACTGAGCCTCTGCAAGGTAGAGGTTAGTACACCAGACAACAACAGCACCACCCTTGTCTGCAGGTTTGATGACAATGTCGGGATTAGATCTGAGAGAACGGTGCGGTAAGTTCAGAGGGGGACAGGTTAGAGTGAATGAGGGGGCAGAGAAATTGAGATGTCCGATGTCTCGCCGACAGTTTTCAATGAAAAGATCGAGCGGGTAAGAGGCCAGAGGAAGGGGTCCAGTTAGAGGGAGAATGCTGGAGGTGGGTGAATGGGTTCGTTAGTCGGGGGAGGACGCCTGGTCAAAGAAGTGAGCCTGGAGGCGAAGGTGACGGAAGAAGAGCTCAACGTCATGCCGAGCGTGAAATTCTTTGCGGTGGGGGCGTAAGGGGATAAAACTGAGTCCTTTGCTGAGTACAGAACGTTCAGCATCAGAGAAGGGAAGGTCAGAGGGTATAGTGAATACATGGCAAGGGGTCAGATCAGAAGGGGTGGGGTTCGAGGGCAGTGAAGGGGAAGAAGGATCTGGAGGGGCATTAGTCCCCATCAGCTGCTGGAGCTTGCGCTCCTTAATATATGAAAGGAAGAGAGAAAGTTTTTTATTAATGCGTCGCACAAGATGAAGGATGAAATGAAACTGTGGAGTAGAACAGCTTTGAGATAAGGTGAGGCAGTGCTTCTGGAGAGAGAGGTCCAGTGTGTACATGTGGCAGCGCATAGCACTGAGTGTGGATCTCTGGATGCAGCGAGAACAACAGTCTGAGGAACGTTGTATTTCTCAGATACCTGTAATCCTGGGTGGATTCAAAACACGAAGGGTGATACTTCAGTTGGAATCCATGTGGAATAAATCGGAGCTGGAGACAGTCACTGAGGAAGGAGATGTGGCTGTGAAAATGAGTTTTGGTAGACACTTTATCAAAAATCCTGAGCTTGAGCTCAAGCAGCTGGTGACACTTCTAATACACCTTGTTCCCCCTGGCACTTGAAGTGTCCTGAAGTTCCCACATGGTACAGGAATTGCAAGCAACAGGTGTTAGCTGCCTATCTATGATCTAAGAGAAAAATCCCAATTCCCTCTTTTATAATTTAGTTAGTACCTTGTATATACTATTAACTTCAATTTAGGTGTGAGAATGTAGAAAGCAGTGTTTATATGAGCTGAGGTTTATGAAGGGTAGAAGACTGGAGGCTGGTTGGAGGGTGTTAGAATAGTTGCCTCTGGGGTAACACAGTCATGGTTAAATGTTTCAGCAGGAGATGGGCTGAGGCAGAGACGGGTGATGTTACGGTGATAGAAATAAACACTTTTGGTGATGGAGACGATATGGGGGCAAAAGCTCAGCTTGCGAACAGTCTGATTCAGCCTGAGAAAGTGGTCAGGGCGTAGGTATGGAATTGGTGGCTAGGGAACATAGTTTGCGATGGGAGCTGAAGACAATGGCTTCAGTCTTCCCAATATTTGGAGGAAATTATGGCTGGAAAACAAAAGGTAACCAAATGAAAAAGAGAATTGTTTTCAAATGCCAAGCAGGTTGACCTCACTAGTCATCATAAGATTGAGTAACAGAACTGCTTAGGCACTCAGCTCAAACCCACCAATCGAAACCAAAGGCATTTGAAGATTTTCCAGTTAGGATTTTTCATTTGAAGGAAAAAAACCCTGAAAAAAGCCACTCTGATAATATTTAGCATTTTTTAGTAAGGTAAAACAATGGAATTCTCTTTGGGCTATCTTCCAGAGCCATATGAGACACCCAATTCAGCTGAGTTGGTACATGGTTTCTTGGTTCAAACAAAAGGAGAGTCCAAAGAAACTTCAAATCGAGGCCTTAAACAATGGAGACGAATATGATCAGTTCTGAAACTTGTGATGGATGATCGTGATTGCCGCTCGAATCATAGTCTGTAAATCTTGGATTTTAGAACAGCTTCTAGCTTCTGCATATCACCTCTGAAGTGACAGCTCCAAGTGCTAGCAGTTTAGTTGGGTTGTTGTAGAGTTAAAAAAAATTTGTTCATGGAATGTGAGCGTTGCTGGCGAGGCCCACATTTATTGCCCATCCCTAATTGCCCTTCGAGAATGTGGTGGTGAGCTGCCTTCTTGAACCGCTGCAGTCCATGTGGTGTAAGTATACTCACAGTGCTATTAGGGAGGGCATTCCAGGATTTTGACCAAGCGACAGTGAAAGGATTGGTGATGTAGTTCCAAGTCAGGATGGTGTGTGACTTGGGTAACTTGCAGGTGGCTGTGTTCCCATACATCTGCTGCCCTTGTCCTTCTGAGTGGTAGAGTTTGCGGGTTTGGGTGGAGCCTTGGTGAGTTGCTGCAGTGCATCTTACAGACAGGTAAGTGCAGACAAACAACTTTTGTTCCTTTTGCAACTACAGGTTGATTGCAGACGGAGATCTAGTGCTGCCAATCAGCTATCTTAGCATTTCTGCTTTGATTTCATTTGCGCAAGTGCGACTCCAAGTGCATTGGAAATTAGATTGCATAAAACCAAATGGAAGTTTCATGAACATAATGCTTTAGAAATTTCTTTTGTTAGATATCTAAGGGAAGGCCTCTGGTATAGATGAGAAATGTCAGGTGAAGATAAATCGGCATCTTCAAGGACATTGTTTGGAAGGATAAGACTACATTTTAGACCCCTCCACCACTTTGTAACTGCTCTGAATGAAATGCTTCTTAAACCCGCCAATTAGCACAGAAAGAGGAATTCTTTCCATCTTAATAATTAAGTAAAATGTAGAGTGAGAAGCAAAAGTGACTACTGACATCTGCTTCTCAATCCTGAAAGTTTGCTGTGTAGCTTTATCTGAATTCTTTGAGGAATGTCCATAATGCGGTCACTATGAAGATTGAAAAATGAAATTGTAATATATTAAGTAGTGAGGGACGCTAGGTTTGAGTTTTAAAATCTGATGAATTTGCAGGAGGACGAGAAGACAGGTAAGAGCTGCACAGTTTTGAGGTGCTGGCAAAAAGTTAGTGACAATATTGTGCTGTGGATTTTGATTCCAACATGGATAGAATAAAAGAAGAAAAGCATATAGAATGATGTATTTTGAGCTTGGAAGGATAAAAAGAGGAAAATTCAGAGGCACACTGAATAGTTGTATTGATAAAATAGAAAGTGACAAGAAACATTACAATGGAAAGAGAAGCCAGGTGAGTGAGGAATTATCTGCAAGGTGACTGCTCTTTCTTGCATCCTGTCCAGGAATTTATTGTGGCAGCAAAACCTAATTGTTAACCGGGGGGAGGGGGGCATATTCTATTCCTGGAGCAACATGTACTTTATAGAGTTGAGAGCTTTAGAGGAGAAAATACATTTTTGATGCAAAAGAGAAACTAACATTGGAAGCAATGTGTGAGATGTGAGAATTCCATTTGAGTACAGAGGAATAAAAACCAAGTGCTGGAAGTGCAGATCAGGCAGCATTTGTGGAGATCGAAACAGAGTTAACGTTTCAGGTCTGTGACTTGACCTGCTGAGTATTTCCAGCACTTTCTGTTTTTATTTCAGATTTCCTGCACCTGCAGTATTTTGCTTTTATTTTTGAGTTTTGAGGAAATAGTTAAGCCAGTGGAAGAAAAAGGAATAAGAGCAGAGCTGTCCATGATCAGATGTTATAGCTCTGGCTCAGACGTGAAAGAGACATGAAGAAATTATGTATTTTAACAATGGGAAGCAGTTATATTTTCATTATTCCGTCAAAGAGTATGGAGGTACCACTGCACTTTGAGAGGAATGAAGGCTGTGTGCCGAATGTGCTTGATCCAATTAATTTGGGTTTGGCAACATCATCAAAAGAATGAAGGCGATTGGATGAAAAGTGGAGAATGCAATTGACAGGAAGAAGGAAAAAAGTGGGAGAGAGGAGCCCCTGAGCTAATAACTGGGAAAGAGTGAGCCATTATCTGTAGCACAAATAAAAATCAAGATCATCATGAGGGAGCCATATAACTTTCTTCGAGGCTGCCACAATACAAGGGGTTTTGGAGGTGTCAAAGGCAAGAATAAATGACTTGCCGGAGTATCCAGAGTTCTGGAGATGTGTAACGTACTTACAGATCACCCGCAGACTACCATGCTAAAAATCACACAGGTAATGGTATTTGAGCCTAAAACTCTTAAGGAAATAGACAATTTGATAAATTTATGACTTGTATATACTAATTTTTGCAAAATTTGAACTTTAAACATAAATTTGCAGAAGTCAGAATTCATCCAATGAAGCAACTTCAGCTGACAGCAGCTGTGTGAATTTTTTTCTATCTGGATATGCAAATTGAGGAAAATTCAATTAACTAGCCGGAACCAAAAATCTAGTTACGTGACAGGATATCTTGACTTCATAAAAGAAGAGTTCCATGCAGCTTGGACAAAAAGGGATTCAAATTTTTAACAAAGACTGGTGGATCTCCATGGTGGTGATCATGCTGAGTTAGGGTAAATGTTATATAAAACCAAGATACAAGTAGGTAGTTTGTGATTAATTTTCATTTTGGGAAAACCAGCCGGCAAAAACCACCAATCTGGTGAGTTTTTTTTTTTGCATTGGAGTTTAGTGATTGAAGGGAGAAGAGTCTGTGATCTGATCTGATCCCTATATTGGAAATTGAGTATGCTATTTCGCCCTTGAACCTGCTCAACCATTGAATTAGATCATGGCCGATCTGCACTTCAACTCTATTTACCCTCTTTTGCTCTATATCCCTTACTGTTTAGTTTTTTTTTAGTTTAGAGGTACAGCACTGAAACAGGCCCTTCGGCCCACCGAGTCTGTGCCGACCATCAGCCACCCATTCATACTAATCCTACACTAATTCCATATTCCTACCACATCTCCACCTATCCCTATATTTCCCTACCATCTACCTATACTAGGGACAATTGCTAATGGCCAATTTACCAATCAACCTGCAAGTCTTTGGCATGTGGGAGGAAACCGGAGCACCCGGAGGAAACCCACGCAGACACAGGGAGAACTTGCAAACTCCACACAGGCAGTACCCAGAATTGAACCCGGGTTGCTGGAGCTGTGAGGCTGCGGTGCTAACCACTGCGCCACTGTACTGCCTTTACCTAACAAAGTAATATTGGTGTTGGGCTTGAAAGCTCCAAGTTTCTCAGCATCCAAAGCCTTTTTGGGGAAAGAGTTTGATTTCTACTACCCTTTCTGTGAAAAATTTCTTCCAAATGTACTCTGGAATGGCTGAGCTCTTAATTTTATGATTATGTTCCCTTTTTGTTCTTAATTTCTCCACCAGAGAGAATAGTTTCTCCCTATCTATGCTGTCAACTCTTAACCCCTCAATCAGAGCACCCCGCAAATGTCCGTACTCAAGAGAAACACAAGCCATGTTTATGCAACCTGCCCTCAAAATTTAACTTTCTAAGCTCTGGTATCATTCTGGTGAATCTGCGCTGTGCGCCTTCCAAACCCAATCTATCCATCCTGATAGGTCGTGCACAAAACGGAATGCAGTATTCCAAATGGGTACTGACCAAGGCTGTATACAACTGAAGCATAGCACCCTTCGCTTTGTGTTGCAGCCCCCTTAAGATAAAGGCCAGCGTTCCCTTAGCCTTTTTCATTGTTTTTTTTTTGTGCCTGTCCACTAGCTTGTAATGATTTGTTAACTCCCAAATATCTTTGGTACTCTACAGTGTAGAAAATTTTCAATTTATCTTCTTTGGGTCCAAAGTGAATGACCTCACATTTGCCCACTTTGAACTTCATTTGCCATAGTTTTGCTCGCTCACCTTTTATCCATTCACGGGATGTAGGCGTTGCTGGCAAAGCCAGCATTTATTGCCCACCCTCAATTGCCCATGAGAATGTAGTGGTGAGCTGCCTTCTTGAACTGCTGCAGTCTGTGTAATGAAGATGCTTTCTAAAGTACTGTTAGGTAGGGAGTTCCAGGAATTGGCCAAGCAACGATGAAGGAACAGGGATATCTTTACAAGTCAGAATAGTTATGAAACTTAGAAGGGAACTTGGAGGTGGTGGTGTTCCCATGTGCCTGCTGCCCTTGTCCTTCTAGGTGTTAGAGATCACGGGTTTGAGAGGTACTGTTGAAGGAGCCTTGGCGAGTTGCTGTTGTGTATCTTGTGGATTGTATGCACTGCAGACATGGTGCGCCAGTGGTGGAAGGAGCTAATAACAGTGGTGGTTGGGATGCCTGCTTTGTCCTGCTGGATTTCTCCACAACATAGTGGCAGTTGATTCCAAAAATGAAGGCGAAGCTTGTCTGAATAAATGAGTGAGATTTGTTGGTTTATAGCAAAAGCTTTCCATCCATGGTTTGCAGTAATGTTGTATGGGGCCTCAACTTTTCACCATTTTTATTGGTAAACAATAAAGCAAGCCATTTGACCCTTGGAGCTCCTTGAGTATTGTTGAAGCTGCACTCCTCCAGGCAAGTGGAAAGTTTTCCATCACACGCTTGACTTGTGCCTTGTAGATGTTGGAAAGGCTTTGAGGTGAGTCACTCTTTGCAGAATACCCAGCCTTTGACTTGCTTTTGTAGCCACAATATTTATGTGGCTGGTGCAGTTAAGTTTCTGGTCAATGGTGACCCCCAGGATGCTAATGGTGAAGGATTCAGCGATGCTAATGCTGTTGAATGTCAAGGGGAAGTCATTAGACTCTCTCTCGTTGGAGACAGTCATTTCCTGGAACTTGTGTGGCACCAATGGTACATATCAGCTCAAGTCTGAACTTAGTGCAGGTCTTGCTACTTGTGGGCATGGACTACTTCATTCTGAGAGTTCTAAATGGAACTGAAAACTGTGCAATCGTCAGCTAACATCAGTACTTCTGACCTTATGATGGAGGGAATGTCATTGATGAAACAGCTGGATAGTTGGGTCAAGGACATTGCAATTTGGATGTCCTGGAGCTGAAATCAACAGCCACAATCCTTTCGTGCTAGGTATGCCTCCAGCCATTGGATAGTATCCACCGCCACCCCCCCCGAATACCATTGACCTTGGTTTTTCTCGGACTTCTTGATGCCACACTCGGTCAAATGCTGCCTTGATTTCAACGGCAATCACTTTCGCCTCACTTCTGAAATTCAACCTTCTTATCTGTGTTTGCAACAAACTTGAAATGAAGTTTGGAGCCAAGTGGTTCTAGCAGAACCCAAACTGAGCATTGGTGAGCAGGTTGTTGGTGAGTAATTGCTGCTTAAGAGCACTGTCAATGACACCTTTCACCATTTTGCTGATGATTGAGACCAGATTGATGGGGTGGTAATTGGTTGGGTCAAATTTGTCCTTTTTATGGATAGGACATAGCTGGACAACTTTCCACTTTGTTGGGTAGACGCCAGTGTTGTAGCTATACAGGAAATAGTTGACTGGGGGCATGCCTCGTTCTGGAGCATAAGTCTCAGCACTGCATTCAGGATGTTGTTAGGGCCGGTAGCTTTTGTTGTATCCAGTGCGTTAAATTATTGTTTGTTCTTATGTGGAGTGAATCGAATTGGCTGAAGATTCTTATGTGCAGCTGGCTTCTGGAGACCTCAAGATGAGGTAGAGATGGATTATTCACTCGGCACTTCTGGCTGAAGATAGTTTCAAACGCTTCAGCCTTGCCTTTTGCACTCATGCAAGGCTCCAACATCAGCGAGGATAGCGATGTTCACATTTTGGACAAAATTAGGGCTCATGGGATTGGGGGTAATATATTGGCATGGATTGAGGATCAGTTAATGGACAGAAAACAGTGAGTAGGAATAATTGGATCATTTTTGGGCTGGCATACAGCAACTGGAAGGGTGGGAGGTACCACAATGATGTATTTGGGCCGCAGCTATTTATAATTTATATCAATGATTTAGATGAGTGGACCACGTGTAATGTATCCAATTTTGTTGCAATACAAAGCTAAGTAGGAAAGTAAGGTGTGAGGGAGGCACAGAGAGATTGCAAGCGGATTACAGGCTAAGTGAGGGGGCAAGTAATTGGCAGATGTAATGTGGAGGAATGTGAATTTATCCACTTTGGTAGGAAAAATAGAAAAGCAGATACTTTTTAAAAGGTGAGAGGCTTGGAAATGTTGGTATTCATTTTTCTTACCATGCGCCTGCCCACTCTTTTTCTCATGCTTGTGCTTTGGGTCAGGGCTGTTCATTTTTCTGTCCATTAACACCCTCTCTGCACTAACGCTTTGTCTTTCAACACGCCATTAACATACCGTTTGCCTTTGCTCCATGACCTTTTGGTCAGTTATTCTCTGTGACCCTGACCTATCAACACCTTTACTTTTGTTATCTCTTGCCCCACCCCCACTTTATTTGCTTAAAACCTATTACATTTCTAACCTTTGTCAGTTCTGATGAAGGGTCAGTGACCTGAAACGTTAACTCTGCTTCTCTCTCAACAGATGCTGCCAGACCTGCTGAGTATTTCCAGCATTTCTTGTTTTTATTTTATACTGTTTCTGCTTTGCTCTGCCTAACCTGAGTGCACCTAAGGTTGACATTGGATATTAAAAGGTGGAAACATTTTGCATTCCTGAAAGATTCCAAGTGAAAGCTATTTTAAAAATAACTAGTCTCTTTCTTATATTTTCCTAATGTGAAACAATTACTTACATTTTTAAAAATCCATATTGTTAACTTGAAATGGGCTACTTTCTTAATAGAGTCATAGTCATTACGCATGGAAGGAGGCCATTTGTCCCGTCAAATCCTTGCCGGCCTTTCTATAGAGCAGTCCAATCAGTCCCATTCCCCCACTCCATCCCTGTCGTCCTGCAAGTTTATTTTCCTCAAATGCCCATCCAATTTCCTTTTGAAATTGTTAATTGTCTCTGCTTCCACCATCCTCATAGGCAGTGAGTTCCAGCTCATTACCACTCGCTGTGCGAAAAATGTTCTTGCTCACATCCCCCCCCTGCGTCTCTTGCCAAAAACTTTAAATCTGTGTCTAGCTCTGGAATAAAAACTGGGAAGATCAGTTTGGCACATTAAGTCCAAATCCATAAGATCCTATGGTGTCTAGTTTCTGTTGATTACAAATTGGCAGTGCAAGATGCCTAATCAGTCAATACATTTTCTCATGGTGTGGGGAATGGTACTGTCACATTGGTGCGATAGGACATTTCAGCCAAGGTATATTGTTGGATCATGTGGCATAGAGCATCTTAGCTTTGTACAACTGATTTGGTTGGCAAATCCAAGATTGGGTAGTCGTGTATCACCGCTGCTTAGCAACACCACATCATCTTGATGAAATATTAAGTATACTGGCCCAAAATTGCTTCAGTTGAAACTTTGTTTTGTTAGCAAAAGCAGAATAGAAAGTGGTTTTCTTTACCTATTGATGTGTTGATGTCATCCAGTGTTCAAATTTGCTGGCAATTTCTAGCAGAGAATTTCCCCATTGTGTTTATGCTAATATTGATTTGAGGATCTGTGCTTAAACCAAGGCTAAATTGAGTTTCAGGGCCTGTGGAATCATTGAACAGACGGACACTGGACTAGGACAAATTAGCTTTATAATATGATGTCTGTTTGCCACATTAAATGGATTATTAATCAAATGTAGCAGTGTCTAGCTGCCAAGTAGTTGATAGGAATCTCTCATCATACTTAATTGCATAAGTAAACCTTTGATTGACAAATAGAGGTGTTTGATCTCTCTCATAGGGTGTTCGATTGAGGCTTTCTTTGTAGTTGGATCTTGTGTTGTGTTCGGATTCCTAAAACTGACTTCTTTGATGCTACATGTCTTAACCACTCTGGATGACTTCCCCATATTTCAGTTACAGGTACATAAGCGTAAGAGTGTTTATTTCTGTGGTCTATAAGTTCAATTTTTTTTGAGTGTGGTGTTATATTTTTTATAAAAGCTGGACGTTTTTGGTATGGTATCTTGGACTTTCATCAGCTCCTTATCCTATGTACAAGTGAAATAGTGGATAGAGGATTATTTCTAGTCGGGTCACCAGTAATGAAAACCTAACAATTGAGTATTTGTGAGTTAATGTCATCATGATGGGTAGCTTTAGCAGAATAATTGTCTGGTTCCATTTTGTTTTATGTATAGAAAATGTGTGGGGATAATTTGTCTTAAATTATATTTGTTTTAATTGGGACTGCAAACGTAAAGGGAATGTTAATATTTCGCATATATCTTTCCATAGTACATAGTATTTACAGTATAGCATGTTTATACGACACAAGTGCCAAACAATAACCATCTGCAGCAAGAGATTTTAACCTGCTCCCCTTGTAATTTAATGGCATTACTATTGCTGAATCTCCCACCATCAACATCCTTGTGATCACCATTGACTGAAAACTTAACTGGATGAACGCACACAAATACCTTGTCTACAAGAGCAGGTCAGAGGCTGGGTATTCTGCAGCTAGTAATTTGCTTCCTGACTCCCCGAAGCCTTTGCACCATCTACAAGGCTCAAGTCAGGAATGTGATGGAATGCTCTCCACTTGCTTGGATGAGTGCAGCTCCAACAACGCTCAAAGCTCAACACCATCCAGGATAAAGCAGCGCACTTGATTGGCATCCCATCCACCACCTTCAGCATTCATTGCCTCCACCACTGGTGCATTGTGTACCATCTGCAAGATGCACTGCAGCAAATCACCAAGGCTTCTGCGACACTACCTTCCAAACCTGCAACCTTTACCGCCTAGAAGGATAACGGCAGCAGCCACATAAGACTGTGACCTGCAATTTCCCTCCAAGTCTCAGCATCCTGACTTGGAAATATATCACCATTCCTTCATTGTCATTGGGTCAAAATCCTGGTAGCCCTCCCTAACAGCACTGTGGGTGTACCTACATCACATGAACTACACCGGTTCAAGAAGGCATCTCACCACCACCGTCTTGAGGGTAATTAGAGATGGGCAATAAATGCTGGCCTTGCCTGTGACCCCCCCACATCCCATGAACAAGTTAAAAAACAGAAACTGGCCATTCGCCCAGCAGGTCTATGCTGGTGTTTATGCAGCAGACAAGACTCCACCCATTATACTTCATGTGACGCTATCAGCATATTCTATTTCTTCATGTATTTTTCTCGCATCCCCTTAAGTACATCTGCGCTATTCACTACAGCTACTCCATGTGGTAGTGAATTGCACATTCTGTCCACTCTCTCTGAATTCCCTATTCGATTTATTAGTGACTATTTTATTTCTATGGCCCCTATTTCTGGTCTTTCCCCATACATTTTTCATTTGCTATCAAAATGCAGCCACTAAAATGTTGAGGCCTATCATTATCTAGGAGGACAATTGAAGAATCAAGCCTGCAGCAAGCGAGAGGAAATGGCCTTGGTCTCTTTACGTAGGTAAAGGGAACTGAAAACACTGTGTGATATATAAAAGCAGCAGAAATTGGGCCTTGATCCTCAGTTGAGCTGCAGTGGAAAATATCCCAGCTTATTTCCAACTTCGGCATATCGGTTGGACAAAATATTTTTAAATTGTCTTCAGATTGCAGGCCCAACATTGTATTGAGAACACTTTTACTTTAAAATGCAAGATGATCTTACAGTTTTGTACCATTGGAAACAAGCATTTCTAGCCACTTCCATTTATACAGCGTCCCTCACATAATGAAACATCCCAACGCACTTTATGGAAGAAATAGATGGCAAGTGGGCAGCACATTGAGAATAGTTAGGGCCAGCTGGTCAAAGGCATGTTTGGAGAGGTTAGCTCTGAGGAGACTTTTTTGAAGCTGGGGAGAGAGGGAAGGCGAAAGGATTTAGACCAGAGAATTCTATAGCATAGGGTGCTGGACTCGGTGTGGGGGCCATACACAAATTCACAGGTGAGGTACATGGATGAAGGAACGATGGAGCAAAGCCATCAGTTTGAAGACAAAGGGAAGGATTTTGAAGTCAGTTTATTTAGTTTGTGGGGAGGGGGTTGCATTTAGCCAATAAGAGAGGGCAAGATTGCACTGATGGGTTTGTCGGATAGGAAGTGGGACAAGGATTTCTGGCTTATAGCCAGGATTTGCTCTTGTACCATAAATGATAAGTAAAGGAAAAAAGATTTACAGGAGCCACCTTTCCTCTGATCATCCACTGACTTGCAAAATCTCCTAAACGGATGCAGTATTAAATTCAAACCTACAGGAGATTTATGGGCCAATGAGACCAGAGGAGAAAATATAGAGGAGGGTAATACATTAGAAAAGGCAATAGCCGCCACACAATCTAAAAGTATATATGTGTCACCAAAAATACGTGGCAGCCATGGCTCAGTTGGTAGCACTCTCACAGAAAGTTAAGTTCAACTCCCACTCCAGAGACTTGAGCACGAAAGTAGAGGCCGACACTCCAGTGCAGTACTGAGAGTACTGCAAGTACTGTCTGAGTTGGTGTCTTTAGGATGAGATGTTAAACTAAGGGCCTGTCTGTGCTCTCAGGTGGGCGTATAACATCCCACTGCACTATTTAGAAGAGGAGCAGGGTTGTTATCCCTGGTGTCCTGGCGAATATCTCTTCCTCAATCAACATCATTAAAACTGATTATCTGGTCATTATCACATTATGGAAGCTTGCTGTGTGCAAATTGGTTGCAGTATTTCCTACATTACAACAATGACTTTACTTCAGAACTACTTCATTGGCTGTGAAGTACTTCAGGATGCACTGAGGTTGTGAAAGGCACTGTATAAATGTAAGTCTGTCTTTCTACAGCTTCGTTTTATGGATTCTGGATGGATCTGTGTGCTGCATCCATATAAAATGCCACACAGCCTCAAGTTCCTATATTATAAAGCTCCAGGACCAAAGCCATTGCAGCAGTTTATTTTCCCCCAAAGTTCTCTGCCTCTTGCTTTAGACTTCACGCCAACAAAAGTTTGGCATAAAGTCTTGAGCCTTTCAACAGAAGTCGGTTAGGTTAGCCAGAGTACCAAACATTCTGATAACTTATTCTGCTGTGTCGGGGCTTTTTGTGTTTCGTTTTCTGGTTTTTCAGAAGCCAAGAATGTGTAGCTTCAAATGTTATACTAAACTATTTTTCAGGGTGAGCATGCAAAAGAAAAGCCATGTGCTTTAGGTTGTATGGTAACACCAATTTGGACTGCTCTTCAAGCAGCGCACCCATAATTACTGTTGACATGATAGGCTCCATCTTCAACATTTTATGTTCCTTAAAGCGACCAAATAAAGCAGGCAAATTGAAGCTTGACATGCAGCACAATGTGTATACTCAAAGTGGGTTATGGTTGTACACCTCTGCATTAACCCATGTTATGTATTGCCTAATTCAAAATAAAAATCAAGTGCCTTCATAGTTGGGTCAGCATTTGTCCCCCAGCACCTGGTAAAAACTTTAAATATTATGCAAAATGCAACGATTCATCCATGATCACTGATGCTGATGGCCCTTTTACAAAATGCTTGTCTCCTAAATATGATACCACAACTTTCAAATTTGCATCCAGTTCAGGAAACGTCCTGCAAGGATCAGCTGCAATGTTTCCTATATTAATTGGAACAAAGTGGAGTGGCACAATATAAGCCTAATAAATGTTGGTATGTTAGGTTGGATGCAGCTGAAAACTCATTGGATCCTATGCAGTTGTCGATGCATATGAGCATACAAATTTGGAGCAGAAGTAGGCCATTCGGCCCCTCTAGTTTGCTCTGCCATTCAGTTTGATCGTGGCTGATCTGTTTATGTCTCGACTTCCACGCTCTCATCTATCCCTGATAATATTTGATTCCCTTGCCTCACAAGAATCTATCTACCTCCACCTTAAAATTATTCCATGACCCAGCCTCAACCACCTTCTGAGGCAGAGTTCCAGAGTTGCACAACCCTCTGAGAGAAAAGATTCCTCCTCATCTGTGTCCTAAAATGGCGACCCCTAATTTTAAAACAGTGCCCCCGAGTTCTGGACTTGCCCACAAGAGGAAACATCCTTTCCACATCCATCTTGTCAAGACTGTTCAGAATCTAATATACTTCAATCAAGTCTTCCCTCACTCCACTAAACTCCAGTGAAAACAAGCCCAGTCTGTCCAGTCTTTCCTCATAAGACAACCTGCTCATTCCAGGTATTAATCTAGTAAACCTCCTCTGAACTGCCTCCAACGCATTTACATCCTTCCTTAAATAAGGAGACCAAAACTGCACACAGATGCTAAAGATTCATTGGCACTGACTGGCATCTAAGACATTGCCAACACTGAGTTCTATGCAAGTCAAGAACATAGTAAACATGATCCCTCCAAACAGGTAATTAGCAATCTCCCTTCAGATAGGTGCCTCTTGTCTTGTAAATACCAACACAGCTAAGAGCTGTACTACTGAAGCAACTCCAGTGCTAGTTGGCAGCAGGAACACTTGAGATTACTTATTCAAAATGAAGTGTAAATATCCCTTTGGACAGTAGGAGACCTCCCACATAATTCAAGGAAGTATTTTGAATCATCTGCTTTTATACATCCAGCCCTCCACTTTAAGGGATTGGTAATGCTCATCTTCTTGCACTGGTATAGTCATTTACACCGGGGGTTGTTCCGTTTGGGTCATCCTCAGATGAGAAGGCCCTTCCCTGGACAATGTGTTATGGAATCAAAGGCCATATGGACCTTGGTGATGAAGCACTGAATCCACCCAAGAAAATTATCAATGTCCAGCCTGAAAATAAACAGAGTATACAGGATCCACAGAGGCTAAGGAAAATCCAGTTGTAGGCTGGACTTCAAATTCTTTCCTGGCAAAAGAAATCTACAAGAATTAAGCCCCTCCACTCCACCTGGAAAGTAAGAAAGGCAAATTTATACAACGTCTCATCATATCTCTGAGCTGACTTAAAGTGAAGTAAAGTGACTGATAAGAATACTACCAATGGAGTTAACAACTGAGAATCCAAGTCAGTGGATGCAGTTGGCCAAGAATTTGCCAACAAGGATCTAATCAGGTTGGGATGGAATGTTACTGGGCAGCGTTTGTTCACCAAAGGACTGTGTAGCTTTAGGCATTGCTAAAATAGAGCAAAAAAAGGCAGAGTTCCATGTCTTGCAGTGAAGCAGCTCAGGAAAAGATTAAGGTTTATTCCACCTTTTTGATGGCTGCTTTCCGAGCATCTGCATAGAGATTCAGTTGGTAGTATGTGCAAATACAAGGAGAGCAAATCAATGGAAGCATTAGTGGAGTACAGAAAGTGTAGGATGGAGCTTAAGAAAGCAATTTGGAGAGAAAAGAAGGGATATGAGAAAGCTCTGGCTCGTAAAAGTAGGGAAAATCCCAAGATATTCTATAAGTATATCAATGGGAAGAGGATAACCAGGGAAAGAGTAGGACCCATTAGGGACCAAGGAGGGAAATTTGTGGGTGGAGCCAGAGGACATTGGTTGGGTGTTGAACGAATACTTCACATCTGTCTTCACCCAAGAGAAAGAGGATGTAGCTGCAGCTCTATAAAGCCCTGGTTAGACCACACTTGGAATATTGTGTTCAGTTATGGTCGCCTCATTATAGGAAGGATGTGGAAGCTTTAGAGAGGGTGCAGAGGAGATTTACCAGGATGCTGCCTGGACTGGAGGGCATGTCTTATGAAGAAAGGTTGAGGGAGCTAGGGCTTTTCTCATTGGAGTGAAGAAGGATGAGAGGTGACTTGATAGAGGGGTACAAGATGATGAGAGGCATAGATAGAGTGGATAGCCAGAGACCTTTTCCCAGGGTGGAAAGGGCTATCACCAGGGGGCATAATTTTAAGGTGATTGGAGGAAGGTTTAGGGGAGATGTCAGAGGTAGGTTCTTTACACAGAGAGTGGTGGGTGCGTGGAATGCGCTGCCAACGGTGGTAGTAGAAGCAGATACATTAGGGACATTTAAGCGACTCTTGGATAGGTACATGGATGATAGTAGAATGAAGGGTATGTAGGTAATTTGATCTTAGAGTAGGTTAAAGGGTCGGCACAACATCGTGGGCCGAAGGGCCTGTACTGTGCTGTATTGTTCTATGTTCTATGTAGATATGGAACTTAGAGAGAGAGACTGTGAGGTTCTTGAGCAAATTGTCATAGGGAGTGACAAGGTATTGGAGGTTTTGGAAGGCTTAAAAGTGGACAAATCTCCAGGTCCGGACGATTTGTGTCCCAGGATGCTGTGGGAGGAGGGGGTGGAGATTGCAGGGGCTCTGACCCTAATTTTTAATTCCTCTCTGGCCACAGGGGAGGTGCCAGAGGACTGGAGAACAGCTAATGTGGTCCCACTATTTAAGAAAGGTTGTAGAGATAAGCCAGGGAACTACAGACCAGTGAGTCTCACGTCAGTGGTAGGGAAACTATTGGAGAAAATTCTGAAGGAGAGAATCTATCACCACTTGGAGAGGCAAAATTTGATTAGGAATAGTCATCATGGCTTTGTCAGAGGGAGGTCATGCCTAACAAACTTGATTGAATTTTTTGAGCATGTGACCAGGTGTGTAGATGAGGGTAGTGCAATTGATCTAGTTTACATGGATTTCAGCAAAGCCTTTGACAAGGTCCCACATGGGAGACTAATCAAGAACGCAAATGCACATGGGATACAAGGTAACTTGATAAGGTGGACTCAAAATTGGCTTAGCTGTAGGGGACAGAGAGTGATGACAGATGGCTGTTTTAGTGACTGGAAGCCAGTGGCGTACCAGAGGGATCTGTGCTGGGTCCCCTATTGTTTGTCATTTATATAAACAACATAGATGACTGTGAGGGGTAGGATCAGTAAGTTCGTGGATGACACAAAGATTGGCTGAGTGGTTAACAGCGAGGTGGAGTGTCTTGGGTTACAGGAAGATATAGACGGGATGGTCAAATGGGCAGAAAAGTGGCAGATGGAATTTAACCCTGAAAAGTGTGGGGTGATACACTTTGGAAGGAGTAATGTGACATGGAAGTATTCAATGAATGGCCTGACACTGGGATGTTCCGAGGATCAAAGGGACCTTGGCATGTTTGTCCATAGATCTCTGAAGGCAGAAGGGCAGGTTAATAGGGTGGTAGAAAAGGCATATGGGACACTTGCCTTTATCAATCGAGGCATAGATGACAAAAGCAGGGAGGTCATGTTGGAGTTGTACAGAACTTTGGTAAGGCCACAGCTACTGTGTGCAGTTCTGGTCGCCACATTATCGGAAGGATGTGATTGCGTTGGAGGGGGTGCAGAGGCCATTCACCAGGATGTTGCCTGGGATGAAACATCTAGGCTATGAAGAGAGGTTGGATAGGCTTGGGTTGTTTTCGCTGGAACAGAGAAGACTGAGGGGTGACCTGATCGAGGTATACAAGATTATGAGGGGCATGGACAGGGTGGATGGGGAGAAGCTGTTCCCCTTAGTTGAAGGGTCAGTTACGAGGGGTCACAAGTTTAAGGTGAGGGGCGGGAGGTTTAAGGGGATCTGAGGAAGAACTTTTTTACCCAGAGGGTGGTGACGGTCTGGAATGCCCTGCCTGGGAGGGTGGTAGAGGCATGTTGCTTCACATCCTTTTTAAAAAGTACCTGGATGAGCACTTGGCACGTCATAACATTCAAGGCGAGGGCCAAATGCTGGCAAATGGGATTAGGTTGACAGGTCAGGTGTTTTAATGCATCGGTGCAGACTCGATGGGCCGAAGGGCCTCTTCTGCACTGTATTATTCAGTGATTCTGTGATTTACTAAATATTACTGTGCAGATTTAACTGCAACGCATTATTACCTTTGACAGATTGGTCCTGACAAGTGCAGCTCCTAAGCCAGAGGCTCCACACTAATATCTGTAATGTTTGGGTGTGTTCCTACCAGGCTTAGAAGACATGGAATGAAGTATAAACATAGATTTGTTCTCCACATAGTACAAATCAACCCACTTGTTATTACAGATCTTGCAGAGATTTTTTGAAGAGGGGTGGGACATTTGTGTTAAGTTTCAGGTCGGAATACACTGGTGCAATAATGGACACCCTTGGTATTAATAGAATGTGTGAGTGGGAGACCATGTGCGGTACCACTTATCTGCAATGTCCTGACATTATTTTTATTTATATGCTCATAATTTGTTAAGCTAGGTTGTACTATGGTCAATGAAGCTGCGTAACATTTGAAGAAACAAGACCTTACAAGGTATGGCATCTATTTTTGTTTTGCCAATTTTCCCTGCTTTTACACCTCTGGCTCTTGAAGACATTGACTTCTGCTAGGGTGTGATTCCATAGGTGCAGGCTCCTTCAGGTATCTTGCACTACTGCTCATTCTTCATCTGGTTAGTCCAAATAGTGAATATTAACATACAGTTCACCATCAAAGCTAAGCCTGGTTCTGTTCTTGCTTGCCTTTCACATGTGCACTTCGTGGCTGTTTCATTGGATAGGTGATCATGAGAAGAAACTGTGGCTGATTCTCCTCTCTCCAGCCCAGGGATCCTGTAACCAGCTGCAACACTCTGGTTGAGATCAACTTCCTCAACATAGAGTGGAAATTGAACCTGGGCCTTTTTGCATGAGCATGTTTTTAAAGGAAACCTGTTGATCATTCTTAATCAATTGGTCTTTCAGTCAAATACTTTGGCCTAATTAGAAGGAAATCTTAAATCAGGCATTCGATATGTAAAATGAGTTTCAACTTCAAATAGTTAAAAAGATAATCTCTTTTTGATTATGGATGTTGCTACAATTTTAATTCAACTTGATTTTGACTTGCTGTTTATAATTTGTATAGTTTTTTTTGTCATGGTTTTTTTTAAAGAGTATTTTCCATTTTTAAAACTCGAGGTGCTAGAGGTGTTTTGAGAAAAACAGATTGGTATTCGTGAGCAGTCAAGTCTGCACTGATTTCTAGTTGACCCACTGACAAGGATATGAATTGCCATCACTTCTATTCTGCAGGGTTGGACACATAACAATGTCTGTCGTAGTTTAGGTAAAATTGCTTTTTTAATGAAGTGTTCCCTACTGATATAATCTTTTACAGAGGGATGAATCTATAGGCCAATGGGAATAGAATGTTCGAATTATACTGAGCTGTTAACACGTCATGTTTTCAGCTAGCAATTTGCTGACATGATGCGTTTCCAGTGACTGAGCTCAACTGACAATATAAAGAAAAAAGAATAAAACACAGGGCAGGAGAACCTTTCATCTAATCTAGCATTCGTATGCTCTTCTATTTTTAAAAAAAAACTTGATTTTTTTCAGTTTTTTTTCTCCGGTAACCATGATATTACAATTCAAATTCTGTCGCATGCAGAATTGTGTCCCTTTATGCCAATTCATTTCAGAGGTGGTTAGTAATATTTTAATTAAGTATTCCATTTGGAACAGCACTAATGAGTTGGCAAGCTGCAAAGCTGCAGAAGCAGAATGAATTGCTGCCCTTGGTTAGCACACGAGCATGTATATATTCTATTGATTACAATTCAAGCAGAGCAATGACAACTGTTAATCAATGCCAGGGCAGTAGATTTGTATCTTTAAATAGAAGTGTCAAAGAATGCTACAAAACTTTATTAACCTTAAGCAAACAATGCACAAGTCGATGTAAGTGAAAAGAAATCAACTGGAATTTGTAACTTTTACTTCTTACCCATTGTTCTCTTTGAATGTTGAAAAGATGGTTGAAATTTGAGTTTTAACCATTTTCCTGTTCAAATGGTTGGTGGGATTCCATGATTGACCAGCATCTTTTAAGATCTAATTTATGTCTTTTGTTTTCTCCCCTTGCAGATGACAATTACACCTGATTATGGTAAATTGCAGTTAGGAATATATATGGGATTCCCATTATGTCTTTATTAGTGCATTACACAGTGAATCAGATTTTCAGGCTAAAAATCACCTATTTATGTACAATTAATATATAGAAGTGAAAATATTAGGCATATAAAGTATAAACATTATTTTGAAGTGCATAGTAACCGATAGAGCGGCTGCCTTGGTTCTTTCTTGCAATCTCGTGGAACAGTTTTGAACTACATACCTTAAAAAGAAATCTGTAACTCAAGGAATCCTTTATTCTAAACAATCTTCAGAAATCCATTAAGAACTATAGAGTGTTACGACCAGGTGAGAAGGGGGTCTCGGGTTCCCTCTCAGCCTTCACCAGGTCTTACCGTAGCAGGGTTTTATTTAAAACGCACCGTTTTTTTAAGCTCCCCCTTAGTGAATCCTTGTTCACGGCTTTCCAACTATAAGGAGACACAGTGACGGCGCAGTGGTTAGCACCGCAGCCTCACAGCTCCAGCGACCCGGGTTCAGTTCTGGGTACTGCCTGTGCGGAGTTTGCAAGTTCTCCCTGTGTCTGCGTGGGTTTCCGCCGGGTGCTCCGGTTTCCTCCCACCTCCAAAGACTTGCAGGTTGCTAGGTAAATTGGCCATTAAAAATTGCCCCTCGTGTAGGTAGGTGGTAGGAGAATGGTGGGGATGTGGTAGAGAATATGGGATTAATGTAGGATTACTATAAATGGGTGGTTGTTGGTCGGCACAGACTCAGTGGGCCGAAGGGCCTGTTTCAGTGCTGTATCTCTAAATAAAAAAAAAAGCAGCCAAACAGTTTTTCTTCGGTTTAAAGAGCAAAGGTTGAACTTTATCAAACTTAAACTCTAATTTGGTTAATGCCTACAGATACACGACGCACCTACGCTAGCATGCATATGTGATGAGCACACATGCAGATAGAGACCAAAAAGAGCAGAAGAAATTAAGTGAAAAAGTTTGAGGCAATATCTGAAGATGGTTTTGGTTACTGTTCTTCGAGCTCGCTGTGGAACCCTTGATTGTAGCTAGATCTTGCTTTTCGTCGGGGCGCAGTATTCTTAGACCTTGTTCGATGTAGGAGAATTTTCTCTTTTGACGTTCACGTCATCACTGGATTTGGAGTTCCGTGAGAAAGAGATGGGAGCCAGCTAGGAGAAAGCTGCTCAGTCCAGGAGCAAACAGTCTCTCTCTTCTCAAACTATCTGTACAATTCAAAAGAAATTTCTGATATGTCTTTTTCCTCAACCGAGGATTGCCCCCCACTATGGTTGACAGGGCCTCAACTGTGTCCGGCCAGTTTCCCGCACCTCTACCATCACCCCTTTCCCTCCCTCCCAGAACCACGCCAGGGTTCCGCTTGTCCTCACTTTCCACCCCACCAGCCTCCACGTACAAAGGATCATTCTCCACCATTTCTGCCACGTCTAGCGTGATGTCACTACCAAATGCATCTTCCCCTCCCCTCCCCTGTCAGCATTCCGAAGGGATCATTCCCTCTGTGACACCCTGGTCCACTCCTCCATTACCCCTAACATGTCATCCCTTCCCATGGCACCTTCCTGTGCAATTGCAGGAGGTGTAATACCTGCACTTTTACCTCCTCTTTCCTCACTATCCAAGGCCCCAAACACTCCTTTCAGGTGAAGCAGCGATTTACTTGTACTTTCAATTTAGTATACTATATTCGCTGCTCACAGTGCAGTCTCCTCTACATTGGGGAGATGAAATGCAGATTGGGTGATCGCTTTGCAGAACACCTCCACTCAGTCTGAAAGCATGATCCCGAGCTTCCGGTTGCTTGCTATTTCAACACAACCCCCTGCTCTCATGCCCACATCTCTGTCCTGGGCTTGCTGCAATGTTCCAGTGAACATCAACGCAAGCTCGAGGAATAGCATCTCATTTACCGATTGGGCACGCTACAGCCTGTGGGACTGAACATTGAGTTCAATAATTTCAGAGCATGATGGGGCCCCCCTTTCTGTTTTCAGTTATTTTTTTCATTTTTTACTTTTATTTTATTTTAGTTTGTTTCATCATTCATTTTTCTTCCCATGTGCCTGTCCACTCTTTTTTTCATGATGTGCTTTGGGCCAGGGTTGTTCATTTTTCTGTCCATTAACACCCACTCTGCACTAACGCTTTGTCTTTCAACACACTATTAACATACTGTTTGCCTTTGCTCCATGATCACCTGGTCAGTTATTCTCTGTGACCTTGTCCTATCAACACCTTTACTTTTGTTATCTCTTGCCCCACCACTTCTTTATTTGCTTAAAACCTATTACATTTCTAACCTTTGCCAGTTCTGATGAAGGGTCAGTGACCTGAAACGTGAACTCTGCTTCTCTCTCCACAGATGCTGCCATACCTGCTGAGTATTTCCAGCATTTCTTGTTTTTATTTCAAAAAAACTCAGGTTGCCCAGCAGGTTAGTCATGTGTCTAACTGGTTTGACCATGTCTGTTTGTGGATTTGTTCGTCTTAGCATTCATCCTGAAATGTGAGTTTTGTCACCTTCAATGTCTGGTGATCAAAGTCCATTGTGGGTTGAATGTGTCAGGGAATGGTCCTTTGCCTTCACAAGCACTGTCTGTTAGTATGTAAATGTTTTTTCTAGCCATGGCTGATCTGTTTAACAAGTCATTTCCTCACTCCAGCAACAGTTTAAAATCAATGTTCAGATGACAAAATTAATGTGCCTTATTCTTGGCAGATGGGGGTCTGCATGAGCCACAGAAAGACCTCAACTTTTGTCCACTTTGATTATTTTGTAGATCAAAGTAACAATGCTATTTTGTTGTGATCACACATTTTCTTAATATTTCTTGACGTTCTGTCTACAAGATCATGAAGACCACTCCATGAGGTAAATAGAAATTGCCTGGAATTTTATTTGGCTTCACAGGTCACTGTCTGTAGCCAAAGAATTCTTGCTGGCACACTCCCTACTCAGCTCATAATCTATGATGTAAAATCCATGCCTAGATCTAACTAGTTGTTAATGTCAGACTATGCAGCCATTTTAGATTTAAGATCACAGGTGGAATACACCTAAATTTAGATTACCGGACCTTGGAAGCAAATATGCAAATGTAGCCAGCTAAAGTAGTTGGCCACTTGTTGAATAGGGCACACACTTCTTATACATATCTATATATATTAATTTAAACAACAAGAGCATCCTGCAATTTTTAACCCACAATCCATATCCAAATAAAGGGGTACGAAGCAGCCTCTGCTACCTACAATGTTTTATGTCCATTCAATAAGTTAATTAACCCTGCTCCTGAACCTCATACCAGTACTTCCTTGAATGCCTCTGTTGTGAGCTTTGAAGCTCTTTGAATTAAAAGCAATAGTATCCTGGAATACCCCAAACTCTAT
Organism: Heterodontus francisci; assembly: GCF_036365525.1. Classification (NCBI taxonomy): domain Eukaryota; kingdom Metazoa; phylum Chordata; class Chondrichthyes; order Heterodontiformes; family Heterodontidae; genus Heterodontus; species Heterodontus francisci. The sequence goes on along the minus strand of NC_090407.1, from coordinate 18,509,921 downwards.
TTTTGCTATATATAAAGCTAGCCTATCTGGATAGAAACATTTTGTTATGTTGGCCTTAAGTACATCAATTTTAGGGTGATGGTCTTTGTAAGTTATGATCACAGACTGAGGAAAGTCCAGCATGGGCTAAGCATGAATATGCTGTACAAGGTCTTCAGTCTGCATGTGATAATGGTCTGTTGTTAAGGTGAAGAGAATAATTTATACCACTTCAGAATTCCCTCAGGAATTAGATCTTTCAGTGGTTGTTGAAACTGTAATGTCTAGAAATTATGCAGTTATTTCTTTAAAAGTGCCATTGCATATAAAGTTTTTTTTAACTTGACTGCAATCTGTAGCAGATATTGTAATATAAATTCTGTTAAGACATGCAATGTTAGTAATGATAATTACACCAGATTCAGTCATGTGCTTCAATATTGGGGTTCTATGTTGATTGGGTGTTTGTGGACAAATAGCAAGCTGTTGATCACTGTACAGTACTTCAGCTGCCAGTATATTGTCACTACAAAGGAGGTATACCCGACCCTTCTGATAGTGTGTGGGATCTGACAGTCTTTGTGTTTTCTTGGCCTTCCAAATGGTCTAATATAAAATAGCAGCATGTGGTTAAAAAAAATGGACAGCCATAACTGTAGGTTATGTGCCTTGGTTTGAACACTGCTCTTCCGGTACCCTTCTGTTACCAAGGGCCACAGTGTGCTATCTCTACAATTCGCCTCAGTCAGTGCAATTGTAAGGGTTTCAGTTCCCTTCCTCCTTACAATGACTCTTGGACCCTGGAATTACAAGAACAAAATGCATGTGACAAAACGGGTTTTGGCTCAACCTGAATTTGTTAGTTTACTAGACCGACAAAACCACAGTACAAACCCCTCTATGATTTGACTGAAACTTAGTCACCCACACGGCTGGTCGTTACCAATGTTGATTGTAGGCTTGGATCTGGACATGACTGGTTCCCGTCCTTCTCCACTTGACTGCAGTCCCCACGTTCCGATGTCCTTTCTTATAGTGTTCCAGTCATGCTATCCCACGCCTGGGCCTCAGACCGTAGTATCAGTTATCAGCCTGCTGAGCTGCCTGATCTTTCGCACCTCTTTATTTTTATTTTTTAGAGATAGAGCACTGAAACAGGCCCTTCGGCCCACCGAGTCTGTGCCGACCATCAACCACCCATTTATACTAATCCTACACTAATTCCATATTCCTACTACATCCCCACCTGTCCCTATACTTTCCTACCACCTACCTATACTAGAGGCAATTCTTGGTCTTTGAATCTCCTAGCTATGCAAAATTACAAGGTCAGAGACAACTCTTCATCTCCTCCCCTACTGTCAGCATAGCATAAAAATAATGTGATTTCCATCACGGTGATGGGCGCTTAGCTCATAGCATTGTTCAGGTGTTAATGTGTCTTCCATTTTGGCAAGGAACTGATGATGATATATAATTTCAGTTAACTTCTTGCATTGGCCAGTTGTTAATGTGTCTTCCATTCTTGCCGGGAACTGATAATTTCAGTTAACTTATGGCATTGTTCAGTTGTTAGTGTCCTTCCAGCTGAGTAAATGTTTCAGTTAACATGTTCCTCCTGTGCCTTGAGGTTAACTGTTTCATGTCCTTCACAATGACCACACTACTGATACATGATATATTGACACTGCCCTTTTCTCTGTAATGTG